>NC_045155.1:4774113-4870143 GCF_900700415.2 Clupea harengus | reverse complement strand
TTACATAAAGATTTAGGGCAAAAACGTCTTATATGTTTACTAAATTGAGTTCTGGGCTGGTGCTCGGAGAACAAAAACAAACCGTCTCCCTCCTCCCGTCCTCCAAGCTTCCCAGTTTCCACAAAACATCAACACACAGGTGACGACACCACTACGTCACTTCCTACTGTCTTTAAATCTCTTGTAAACCGATGAAATTACATCAGTCTAGGAACGTCTTACTTAATTCTTTGTCTAAGACATATTGCGTTGGTGTTTCTCCAATCTAATATGAGTAAACATTTGTAATACTGCTCAAAATCTCAACTGAGCCACAGCCCGGAGAGATTAATATCTTTACTATTTAGGCTATATTGACCAACCCATTAAAAACATTGGCTATTACCTATGGACAGTTTAAGTTATATCCTCAGGAGAACAGCCTACTTCGTTTTACCTTTTTCATGGTATAGAGTGAATTAGGAAGAAAGTAAAATCTCTAACACTTAAACAATTACTATAATAAGTAATAGAAAGCAAATCATGAATATGGCAGGCTTAATGTTTCGAAAACATGTAAGATGTCTTTTTGCTGGGCCACTGGGTTGTTGCCTTTTCCCTGTAGTATGACCTCAGCACAAAAAATTGGAATAAAAAATTAAACCTTGCTCAATTTTAACACATCTAGGAAAACATTTAGGTGAAAGAAACATTTGTACAATACTTTGGATTATTTCATTTTATATAATGCAGTAGAATATAACCACTTCATTAGCTCAATGGGTTTTACTTGGGCGCTACCCACATATTCAGCTGTGCTGCTCATCCCACAAATGCAAGTTGGACATCATTGTAAAGGTAAATAAACAGGCTTTCCAACGATATAAAAGACAATGCCAATTAGCATTGTAACAACAGAGAAATAATCGAGCAAACACAAATTTCCAAACTTTTTTTGACAAGTTTATTTCCCCAAACTCATCATTAAGTGCCTCCACGTGTGCAACAATTGTGTGTGTTAGGTGAGGAGACAGCACTGCAGATTCACTTAACTCTTCCACAGATGGACACATGGAAACAGTGCCCTCTCTGACTCGATCCCTACATCTTCTGGTTTTCTTCAGAAAGCCCTCTATCCTGTCATACAGCTGGATGACGTGTGCATTGCGTCCTTGCATAGAACTGTTCAGTCTGTTCAGTTCTGACAGCTAAGAACTTACACATTACAGCCATCAGTAAAGCTATCAATAAATACATTTTTACATTGATTTACAGGTGTTACTTGCTTTTAAAGGTGAAAATGGAGAGAGCCACAATGCCACAGTTATGACAAGCAAGTTTAATATAGCACAGTAGCTGAGCCCATGATAATATCCCTGACCATGGCCTCTGCTGCTGTGCAGACAAAAACACCACAGTTATTGGTGTCTGTCTGTTGCCACTGTGATGGAAACACAAGTCCCAAAGGCGTTGGCCAAGATGACTCTGTCTTGTCTGGATATTTCACTGTAGATTCCTAGTGAATCAAAAATTTGAATTTATTCCATTAACATAGTTTAAGACCCTGTTGCTAATACAACTATGTGCTTTCCAGTGATGACACCACAACGTGTATGCGTCTGTGGGGAGGGCTTGAAACGCTGCATTGTTCTGTAAAGAAAAAAATCAACTGTGAACTTTACAAAACAATAACAGATACTGGTAGGTTGCCAGAACAGAGAGTTGAAATACAAACTACTTAGGGTGGAACACTGTCTGTGATCTGTAGCAATCACAGCAATGCGTGTATTCACAATCTGCAAGAAAGAATGAATGCTCATGCTATAATGGGTTACAGAATCAGATGATACAAAATAATGTGACACTTAGTTCATTTCTGTTACAACAGTAGAATAGCAATATTCCGTTCCATCACCAGTCCTGCAATACATCTTTGCTTTATGAAGGTTATAATATTCATATTTTAAACAAATTTAGAGAGCTGTTGATTTAAGTTCATTATAGAGGCTGCAGTTTGTAGTGCTGTTGAATTGTATTGACCACCCCATGCCAATCAGTGGGGCTGGGCTAAATAACAGAAACACATTTGTGTTTAATTCAATACAGTTTAACAGCACCACAAACGACATCCTCTAAGATGATCATACAGTTAAATGGCCACCTCTCTTAAGCAACGGAGTGTATTATTACATTGTATTATCCACAAGCATATTTAATATTGCACTGTAGCAAAGACTCAAAGCTAAAAGGCATCTTTTACCAACAAATCTGTCTTCTTGTTTTGGCCATGGTAAAAAACAAAACAGGTCACTTGGATTATGTTTGTTCCATTTTGACACTGAAGATATTGAATGGACGTCAGAGGTCCAGTAGGCCTACTAACTCAGTGGATAGTGTCAAGCAATTATATTAATCAACGTCTACATGAAAATGTGTTATGTGAAAATATGAGAACAAATGAGGAAAAAAAATACAAAACAAATTACAATAATAATAATAATAATAATGATAATAATAATAATAATAAACAGTGTCCTGTTTTGCTTTTTAAATCAATATGCAGACAGAAAATGAAGAACGTTTTTCATAATAACCTTAAGCAGAATCAGTTAAGGCACAGAATTGATTGTGTCAATATGGAGTTACTTCATAATGGAAGGGACTGAAGTCTAAAGCAGTAGGTTGGTTAGTTATAATTCGCCATTGCTTCATCAAAGACGCAATGCCATGGAAAGGTTTAGTTTTGAAAATTCTAAATTCTTGTTTTCACACAGTGACACTTCTCTCTGTGTGGGAAAATAGAATCTTCGCCGCCATCTATCGGCTATGTGAGTACTGAATTCATCTATGACGCTCCCGCCATACATCCATTCACTACACGTCTATGACGCAGTATTGGACAAACAAGGGGTAATCAAGCAACATTTACGTAAAATTCCTTGGATGATCTCTGGGATTATTTCAGTCGCATTTATATTAGGGTGCGTTTGCTTGCTCGTTTGAAAGGACCTGTATTGGTTTATAGACTAAACCTGGTGTTCGTGTTTTTTTTATAAAGAAAATAACTCCAAACTTATACACGTTCAATTTACAGGCAATGTCTGTCACTGTGTCTTATTAGTGTTAAAGCAAAGACCCCTTTCATTCCTGTGACTGGATTTGTAAAATGCAAGCAGTGGCAAATCCATCTGACAATGCGGATAAGGAACAAGAAAGTAAGTGACGGCCATGTGATTAGATGTTGTTTATTTCGGGATATAATAAGTAGGCCTACGATGTATGTATGAAGACTATTACCTTGAAAGTTTAATAGTTAGCATTAATTGTCTTTCTCGTGTGCTTCAAAGGAACAAGCATTAGATCAATCAAAGCCAAGCCTCCGAAATCAGGTGACAAGCTGAAACAATTTCACATTTACTGTAACAATGCACACTTAAGGGAATTAATCTTAATATTATGTTTTGTGTGTGTGTGTGTGTGTGTGTGTTTTCCACGGGCACACTTAAATCCTCACACCACTACATAGATCCTCTGCCAAGGTGCCAATAGTACTCAAGTAGTTCGCCAATGCTTGATTCTAGACCACTGATAATATGCCTGTTTGGTTTTGTAGCTGGCCGGATGTAGCGGAGATCGCGTGTGTGCGATGTCCGCTAACACCCCCTATGGGATGAGGGGTAATGTGTGTTTGGCTGGGACCAATTGTAACACGCATTACAATTAAGTTACAATTAAGTTGCAACCAGCAAGCTAGCAAATGTAAACGGCTTGCCACTTTTACAAAAAATTGACACCCTTGGTTTATGTCAGGTCATTTTGAGCATATTTGAACATTAGGGGAGAATGCGTCCCCCCAACATATATTATAATTACGGAAAATGATTTATGCATTTTCTGTAATCACTCATGCAGGTGGCGCTGGAAATACTTACATTTCGCTGAGAAACCCCTTCAAACTCCCTAAGGAGGACATCTTTCTTCTTAGGAACCAACAGCATAAGAAAAAGAGGCAGGTAAGTGTCCAGTCAGCTATGGAATCTCTTGCTAGTAGAGGACCAGTAGGCTATGCTATTTAGTTTTTTTTTTCGAAATACCCAGTTACAGTTTTAATCTCAGCTTAATTTGAAATGTAACACCTAAATAAATGAGCACCTCTGATATGACTTTGTAGCCTGTATACAACTCAATTTGTCCTTTCCTATCCTGTCCTGAGCAGGAATATTTATCAGTTTGCATGTTCTTGCTAAAAAATGCATCTCTAGTTCATACATTGTTCTCTGTGTTCCCAAAGGAGCGAGAGCACCAGAAGGGCCTTAAGGTTCACCAGAAGTGCACATATTTGGGGAAAATCCAGGAAACGCGAGCAGAATTTCGCCAGGAACTAGAGAAGTGGGAGAAGGAAGCTGACACCAAGACAGCCAATACCTCACTCAGAAATAACCCTTCCTGGAAGAAAGCTGCTGTCCGAGGTGGTAGAGCATAAGACAAACCAATATGCCTTGGGATAACTCATGAATCCTAGTTAGCTAAAGGTCTTTTACCCGTGAGTACATTTTGGTTAAATTAGGAGTATCAGGGCACACTGTTGCCTTTTCATAGGCAGACAGTTTAACTCCAATCAGTGGAATCGTGATGGTCAGTAACAGTAGAGCAGCATCCAGACTAAGCAGTTTCGGTCTAATCTGTGTGAAAATCCGGCCACCAGTATCTGGTTGACATTGGTGTTATGTTGATAGGAAATGTAGACACAGCTACATGTCTAGTTTCCAATTAGCAATGATTTGTGCCCTCTCTGTCTTTCATGAGGAGCATGTTCAATGTATAACATTTTCTGTGTACATCACAGAACACTTCAGTTGATTTGTATGCCTTTCACGCTCCACTTGACAGAAGTCCAATCCCAAAAGCAAATGGTGTCTTATAGTGTTTGTTTAATGTTGTTAGACTGATATTACTCAATGTGATACTGACAAATTAAAGAGCTATAAACCATATCAGTAATTATATCCATCTCATTTCAGACCGAAATGATGAATCAATGGTTGCGTATATCACCAAAAAGAAGGAGATGTTTATGCTTGAGGTGAAGAAAATTATCAGTGAACCCACACTCCTCACTCTTTTCATTTCAGTGCAAAAAAAAGTCTTCACTGCACAGCGTAAAAAACACATCATGTAAATGAAAATCCGAATAGTGCAGCTATGGTTTTGAGATGTCTGGCAGAAACAAAGCTCAACTCCTACCCCTCATTGTTTCCCTTTGTTTCCTCAAATCCCTCATTCTCCTGTAGTACTCATTGGCAGTGAAGCAAGAGTTGATGACCAATCTTGCAGAGGTGGCCAAAGTGGAAGAGAACAGGCTACAGCGAGCCGCTCAGTTCTTGGAGGAAGATGCAGCCATGTTTGATGAGTTCCTCAAGGAGAATGACAAGAGCTCTGTGCAGGCCATAAAAATGTATTTTGCCTTCTATTAGATAACAACTTCTCATGGATGTGTGGACCCTGAAAAAAACATTTATACTGTGTAGTTTAGGTATAGGTATAGGCCTACTGGTCTCCAAACGAAATATGAACCATTGTTTTTGTCTGTGATTAAATAAACACATATACATTTTCTTATACTTCTACCACAGTGCTGAAAAAGAGACTAAAGCCAAGCTAGAGAAAATTGCAGACATCAAAAGGATTACAGGAACAATTGTGACTGTGAAAAGGTAGATACGCAGAGAAAGAATATTACTTAAGCAATCAAAAACATTGCAAATGGCGCCTGCATTTGTGCAGTGTGCTTATGATCTTGTAGTTATTATTATGAGTGTGTCTACATGTGCTGTTTTTTCTGGGTGTTCAAATGCACAGTGATATCTCCAAGTTTGAGGACATTTTGAAGGATTACACCAACTTCAATGAGTTCCTGCTGAAACTCTCCCCACCTGAGTGGCAGGAGAAGCAACAGTGGCGGAGGGAGATGGCTCAGAAGATCCGGGCCAGAGAGAAGCAGCAGCAAACAGCAGCCAAGGCAGTGCAGGGGACAGCTCCCACGACACAAAGCAGACGTACGTACACTCTCCATCAATATCATGAAATGCTTTCATCCAAAAAAATCAAAAGGATATTTTTAATGTATTTTGTAAAAACCAAAAATGTCTACGTAGGCCCTTTAATGGACATTATAGACATGCAGCTTTTAGAATAGATACATAGTTTGAGCATCAGTGAAAATCCTTACGGATTAATGAAAGTATTAAAATATTGACTCCACAGGAAGAGAAAGCTCTCAAAAAGAACTGCCCCCTGTGACTGACCCCAGGAGCCTTCGCAAGGTCTCTACCAAGGAGAACAAGATGTGAGTGTAGATTAGACCCTATGGAAAATGTTTGATGTGTAGTAAACGTTAAAAGTTAATAGCATCAAGAGGTGGCCCACATGTTTATCGTTTCTTGCTCACTGTAATTGTGAAGGAGCGTCCCCTTGCTTTGTGTCTTCTTAGAGTTGTAAACTTTTTTCTTTTTTTTTTGTCTTAAGGAAAGAACCACCAGTTCCCGAAATTGAGGGCAATCTTTCTGAGTATGAGGCAAGACAAACATTCTTCTCTAGTTTCACGCAAGACTTAGTTTGTTAGTCCAATATTTCTGTTGTTATACAGCATACAGCACAGATTACACATTGTCATATTTTTGATAGGCAAAGCACTGACAAAAGCTCAGTTTAAAAAAATACTGTGATTATATGTGTGTTCTTACGGTACGCCGGTGTGCCAGAATGAACTGAAGTGTGACTTAGTGTGATTCTGTGTTTTGTTGTTTGTGGCATGTATGGGTATACCTTGAGCATTTGTAGGTGCATGTGTGCCCTCGGTTATGATATATTCATTTGTGTGTATGTGTGTATGTGTGTGTGTCTGTGTGTGTCTGTGTGTCTCTGTGTGTGTGTGTGTGTGTGTGTATGCACAGGATCCTCAGATTTTCTTCACGGACCCCCAGCAGCTGCTGGACCTGCTCACTGAGCTGGAGAAGCAGAACCTAAACCTGATCCAGAACTCCCAGGACACTGAGGAGTCTCTGGAGGAGTTTCGCATAACCATGTGCAACACCCGCAAAAAGATGTCAGTCAAATTATAATAATTATAATTATATGTATAATATAAAATAATATAACCTTAACATTATATAATATATATAATTATAAAACTTCTGCTGTGATTGCTTGGATCATAAAAATTGATTTGGAAACAATATAGCATAAAGAGTTTACCAAACATTGTGTGTGTGTGTGTGTGTGTGTGTGTGTGTGTGTGTGTGTGTGTGTGTGTGTGTGTGTGTCTGTCCGTCCGTCCATCCATCCATCCATCCATCCATCCATCCAGGGAGCAGGAGACAGAGCAGCTGTCCCAGCAGGTTGACATAATCTCTTGTGCCATTGAGAGAGAGCGAGTGAGGGCAGCAGAGCTGGAGCTCAAGGCTCGTCTGTTCTCCTTCGGAGAGTTCAAAGCAGATACTCAGGTAAGAGTGTAAGAGCTGTAGTTCTCAGATACATGGACACACACACACACACACACACACACACACACACACACACACACACACACACACACACACACACACACACACACACACACACACACACATACCCCAAGTACACACACACACACACACACAGTATGCACATACATAGAACATGAACACTCATAATTACACTGAGATTTGCTGGAATGTCAGAGTCTGATATCTCACAATAGCTTAGAATAGAATAGCTGACTGAAGAGAAGGGGTTTACACAGCTAAACGAGTTGTGTTGTGTTGGTAAAAGTGGCAACTTGGGAAAAAGCCAGTAAGCCTGTGAGGACAGTGGCAGGAGACACAAGTGTAGTCACGTCATTGTTGCATATCATTATAGGATAGCTTGTGATCCATCTTGAGGGTTTCTAAGTTTTCTCTTTCCCTCAATTCCATCCATCCATCCATCCATCCATCCACTCCTCCTTCTCCCTTTCTCCTCCTGTGTCCACTCCTACCTGCTTCCTCTCTCTGCAGGACCGGATGCTGGAGGGCCTGGGCTTGAAGGTTAAAGAGGTGTACCAGCTCAGTGTTGGGGAGACAGAGGCCAACCTCACCACGCTGCAGATGCTCACCATAATCGAGGGCCGGATGGAGGAACTGGTAGAGTCTCTGGAGCTGGTGCCGCGGGACCGCCTGCTCGTGGTGGATAGGGTCCGGGAGAAGGAGCGCAGGATCAAGTCAGACTCACCTTCCAGTTATCAGCTCTGATGCATTCATGTAGTCTGGGACCTCATGTAGTCTGGGACCTCATGTAGTCTGGGACCTCATGTAGTCTGGGTCTTCATGTAGTCTGGGTCTTCATGTAGTCTGGGACCTCATGTAGTTTGGGTCTTCATGTAGTCTGGGTCTTCATGTAGTCTGGGACCTCATGTAGTCTGGGTCCTCATGTAGTCTGGGTCTTCATGTAGTATGGGACCTTGTGTAGTCTGGGTCTGTCCTTCATATGTGGTGGATTGAACTCATGTTCCTTGTAGATCTTCATGATGGACTACTTCAAATATGTTTGGTAGTTCTTTAGTGTGTACTGTACTATACGTCTACTTACAGCACTGCCTTGCACAGCTAACTGTTTGCCACGTTGTAACAGGCAACGAGAGGAGAAGGTTTTTCTGCAGAAGAAACAACAGGAGGAGCGTCTTCGCAAGGCTTTAGAGAGAGCCCAGACTGACATTAAGAGACCTGTGAGTGAGCTGGCACACACTTTGATTGCACTCCAGTCTTATCTGCCCAGTGCTACGCTGACTGTGAATGACGCTCTGCTTTCAGCTGGTCAGGAAGCTTGTGCCACGCTCACAGCCACCCATGCAGGCGGACTTGGACGCCGTGGTGGACGAAGGTACGAATGTGGAGCTAGAGAATCACCAGTACTTCTTTACCTAGTGCTGCCAGCTACAAATCATTTGGCTTCACACCTTTGGCTTTGAACTATAAAACATCATTGGAAATAAATAAAATATAAATGTGAATATATTTTGTTCCTATCATCAGCCAATGATAATAAATAATAACAATGATAATGATACATAAACAGGAGTTGCTTTTGTAACATGAATGAGGGTCATTTAAGAATCTTGTGTAGTATTACATCTGAAAATGCGTGTTGTTGTTGCTGGATTTAAGAAATGTATCATATGCCCATACAGAAGCAGAGTTATTGAGTCTGTGAACCTTTGAACTTGAACCTCTCACCTAAATGGTAGAAGTGTCCTGCTCAGGAGCAACCACATGGTGTCACTAAAGTACAATTTTTTTAACGCTACTTCCTCACATCAACTATGATGTTACCATATCGGGCTCAATGGGTCAATAGTTTCCCCACAATCAATTCAAGACAACCAAACCCACACACACACACACACACACACACACACACACACACACACACACACACACACACACACACACACACACACAGGCACACACACAAAAACTACACTCAGAGAGAGTGTGACAGTACCATTTTGGGTTCAGCTATGGCAGTATTTCTGGTACATAGTGCTTCCAGAGAAAACCCACCACTGACCTTTAATGTCTTAATATAGATCAGTGGAAACCACCTGATAACTGGCATGTGACCCAGACTATGAGGATGCAAATGTGATGTTTTTGCACATTTGACTCAGCAACATGTAGACTCTATAAAGATGATCTGCATCTGCATTTAAAATGGTTAGATTAATAACATTCTTTCTCTGCTCTTTGAGCACATATTATAAGCTTTTCTGATTTCAAAGACTGAGTTCATCCATTTGCTTTTTTTTAATCAGCAGTGTAATGAGATACATGTACGGTCGGTACTGGGTATATTGCATACATCAAGTCCATAAAGAAAAGAAAAAAAAGTTGTACACTGTACACAGACAATGGTCCAGGTGTAACACTTCTGTAATTCTGTTTCAATTAATGAAGCTTATGCAAAGATTCTACCAGGTAGGGCCTCATCCTGTATGTGATGCTACTGTTTAATTCAATCTATACATTATATCTTTCATTTTTACAGATGCCCATCTGCCATGTCTATGCTTCTTGAAATGTACTGATGTTCTCAGATTCCCCTTCAGCACCAGTTTGGACCCCTCTTCCGTCTGTCAGGGATAGCCTTCTTAGACTTGGACACGTTACGTTGCACTGGCTAGAGCTAATGCTGTATTCATAATTAGATGCTAGAACCTTGACTGAATCTTTTGCCAAAGACATTTACATTTTTAAATGAATGTTTATGTCACCGTTTAGGTAGTACTAAACATGTTGAATTCAATTTTGTTTCTGAGTCCTCCTGGTAGAACAGATGCGATGAAGGAAGGATTTTACGAATGCACAGTGTGAATACAGTATATCAGGAGATCCTCCGAATTCTTCCCTTTTTCAAATCACAGTAGGTCAGTGCATGTGTCTCCAGGCTGTAAACATTATTTCTCGATGAACATTTTCTTTCACTGCCCTACGTTGGCAACCCACAAAATAGAAAAAAGTCAAACTTGCAGTTTATGCAAACTGTAGTACAAGCCAGACTATGACTACTTAAAACAGGCAGCACTGGGGATCAGAACAGCACAGACAGGTAATTACACAGATGAACACTGAGTTCTTTGTGAAAGAGACTGGAACCACATCCACATTTATAATAAGTTCACTTTTACACCAGATCTCACCACTATGACATGGAAGTCGAGGGCTTGAGTATAAACAAATTATGGTATATAACAATTATCATGCTCTGCATAAACAAGTACTTAAAACACCAGGTATGTGCATCATTAGGCAGATTATTATGGATCGTTATGGAAACGGACACAATGCATCTGGAGTTGTTCTCATGACAACCTTACAAATGCTCAGGGATAGCACTGGACAGGCCACTTAAAATGGAATAGCATTGTGGAAAAGCACAGCTACATGTGTCAACATGGCTGCTGTTCACTGACACAGGGTTTCGGACACAGGGAAAGCTCATGGCAGTAGCAGGCCAGTGGTCATGGCAGGGTGGCATGCAAACTCTCTGCCTGTCAACACTCTCCCTCACAGCCTCTCCAGCCAATGCACACCCACTGATATATTACATTACCTCTGACTCCTCCTCTATCCTTTGCTCTCTCTCTCTCTCTCTCTCTATCTCTCTCTCTCTATATCTGTCTCTCTTTCTCTCCCTCTCTCTGTGGGGATACCACAGACTGGCATTTCTTTAGCAGCGGGTGAGGAGCTGTGCCCAGCGCTCCCTGCGTCCTGTGGAGAAGGTAGAGTGGCAGGGAGCTGGTGGGTGGGTGACTGGCACTAATGAACATGTGACCTGGTACGCACAGCTCCGCTCCTTACACGCCTGACAAACTGCCATCCACACAGGTGAAAGAAAGTACATAGAAACCAGTAACGAGTTTCTTCAAAATGTAGTTCATAATTAATGATATGTACTGTCAATGAAGACATGGAATTATGGGCTTTCCCCCATTCCCCCCTAAAGCATGTTGTCTTATTGGTTAAAACAACTTGTAACAGCTAATGCTAATGCTTGTGTGCACAAGATGAATACAAATTGGCATAGCTGGTTTATTGAATTAGTCTCTTTTGCATTTTGCTGCAATGGAAATGGAGATGGAATCTTACCTCACCTCACATTACCCCAGCCATATATCTCTATACAGACCTCTGTAGTCTGGACGAAAGCATGAGTATGCAGTCATGCCTTATGTGAAACAAGAACTAAAAAAAAAACAGAAAGACAGACAGACAGAGCAAGAGAGAGAGAGAGAGAGAGAGCCTGCATGTGTGTCGAAGGTATATATGTATATACACAAGGAGAAGATATATTTCTTCTCATTGCCTTGTTCATTTCAAACAAAAACACACAATGACAAGACACAATGTACTGTCAGAAACACACAAATCCGACGAGACAGAGTCTGTATGTCCGTGTTGGGGGTGGGGCGCACAGCAGAGCTATGTGACTTCTCCTTCCTCTCCGTCACACTTGCTGGTGTATTGGTGGTATGGAGGAGGAGGAAGAGGAAGAGAGTGCTGGCCGTGGCTCGATGCCCCTGCTCTTCATGAAGGACAGCAGCTGGTCTGGAATCTCTGCCAGAACGTCCTTAGCCAACCGTGCCATGCTCAGCACCTGGTTCCCTGACCGGTCTATGTAGTCCCGGAACGGCACAAACTGCAGGTTACACTGCCAGTGTTAGCTGATCTCAGACACTTCGAAGATTTCAATTTTGAGACTAGAAGTTGTTTCTTTTATTTCTCAGGGACCAAATAACGCACTAATAACATTCAAAATTATAAAAGACACAGAAGTTGGCACTATCTGACATAACTTAGATTCAGCTGAAATCTACAGCAAGTTGTAGGATACATGCAACAACTGACATTAGAGGAATGAGCTGCATTTACAGACTGGGCAGATACTATCTTGGGATGGTGCAGACATCTAATGAGATCTACTAGACGTCAACTACGGCTAAAAAAATAGCAGAAAATCCAGGACGTGCAGTTTGACTCACTGATGTCTGGGGGATTTGGACCTGGACTAGGACCTGGCCCTTACCTGAACAATGTCTCGCTCAGCATAGCGCCCCCTAGAGGACACCCTCACTTCATCACCATCCAGCTCCTCCATGGCTACAAAGGAGGAAGAAACCGCAACAGATAGTAAACATAATGACATACAAACATTTTTAGTAAACAAATTGATATATAAACATTTTAATGTAAACATATTGACATAAAAACATTTTCAGCAAACATATTGACATAAAAACATTTTTGTTAAACATATTGATGTAAAACCGATTCCATTAGAATGTAACTGTAATGTTTAGGGAGGAACAAAAGATCTATCTCATCGATAAAAACATCACGACATATAGTCAGTAAAAAGTCAACATATAGGCAGTGAAAAAGTAAGTGGTCTGGCCATATGGATTAAAGAATGCTCTAAAACATGACCTATTGTATGGTAAATTAACTGGACTATGAAGAGAATTAACTCTTTGGTTAACAGTGAGATATCCTTCCAACTTATCCCCTTAATCAGTAGATATTAGTGCACAAGTTTAATACTAAATCAGAGCACTTTTAACTAACTGTTGTTTTCACTCATTATGCACAAATAATTTGTATTTTTTCCATTTGGTTATAATCAATGGCAATCAATGAAATATTTAATCAAATGTTCACTTTGCATTTCCATTACTCAAACAAACTCTAAAGAATTGACATTTGCATTACATCAAAATGAAATTACATACTAGAGGTGGTGGTCAATAGGTTATTTAAACACAGCAAGTTACCATCAAACTCAGCGGGTCCAACTCCAACAATTATAATAGACATTGGCAAGCTAGCAGCCTAAAAGGCAAACAGAGAGTGAAAGAGAAAGAGAGAGGGAGAGAGAGAGAGAGAGAGAGATTTCACTGATTATGACATTATAATGGTCCTTGTGCTTTAGGACAAATATATTTTTGCGTTATAGATCAAATTAAATTCATAGAATTTCAAATTACATTAAAGACCCGGTTTTCATGTTCTTGTGAAAATGATTAAAACCAAGGTTGTTTGGCAACAATAAAACAATATGCTACTAATTAAAACCTTCTACAAGTTTAGACACTCACATTAACCACAGCCTCTTTAGTCTGGACCATATCTGATATAACCCCATCTGTGATGATTAGCAAGACAAAATATTGCGACCCATCCGTCTCATTCGCCGCCATCCTAAGAAAACAACAGAAGTCACCTGGCTGAGTGTCTGCAGGTAACTAGTCAGTGCAAATATATATATTATTTTGAAATCCAAATGGTGTTTGTTTTTGGCATATATATATGTATATATATATATATATATACTGTATATACAGTATGTGTGTGTATTGGTTTTGCCAAAAACAAACACCATTTGGATTTCAAAATAATTATAAATTAATTCATCCTTATTATTACTATGTTAGTATGTTATTGACAATGTTATTATGTCACTGAAACCCATTTTTTTGCAAGTCAATCCAGATATAAATACAAACAAAAAAATGTGCTAACTATGGATGCAAGTGGACACATCCTGGCTTTGATGGGAACCCATACAGCACAGTCCACAAAATTACAAAACAACCACAGTCACAGACAGCAGAGCCATGAACTATCACTTCCAGTATCCAGTGATCTGTCACCCCTTCCAATTCATCGTGGCAGTGAAGCAGGACTAGGAAGCATCAGGGAGAGAGAGCTCTCCGGCTCAGGCCATACACCCTCCAGCAGATGCCGGACCTTTACCTTGACCGTGTCAGTCAAAGCTTCAATTTAAGCATTCTAGAACAAGGCAGCACAGGAAGCAACCAAAGGTAATGAGAGTTAGCAACAAAAAGTTTCAAAGTATATTTACAACCCATGTTCTTCTGAGTGACTCCACCATAGAATGTTCTACAAATCAGATTGTGAGACCTGTCTCCACTCATCTGGTTTTAAGTGACAGCACAGGCCTACTGACATTACAAATACACTGCTTCTGTACGGGATTACGTACCCAAAAATGGTGTCTTCCTACAAGGCTATCTCAGAGTGTTGTGAAAGGTTTGATGACTCAGACTCAGGTGTGAGAACAAGGCAAGCGTTCTTCCTTTGGAACTGCCACCAAATGTTTCCTTGTTACACTTTATGTTGTAAGTTATATACAACTGAATAATTCAAATAATTATTCAATTCAATTGTATTTATATAGTGCAATAACATGAGCCTGAACCTCCAAGAGCAAGCTCTAAGGCATGCAAAACCTTGAGCAGAACTTCAGTTCAGGGGGGACCCATCTGCTTGGGACTGGCCCGGTAGAGAGATAGAGATAAATGCAGGTGAATAGGCTGGCATATAGTATCTATATAAGCAGCGTAGAATTTGGACATAATAGTTTGGTGGGAATAGGCAGCTGTAAGCAGATGGTTTCTACAGATAGATCATGTGGAAAGACTGCAGCAGCAGTAGGAGGGGAAGAAAACAGACAAAGTTAGTGGACAGCGCTATGCAATTATATGGCGATGAGGAACAAACCCAAACGAACCCGGATTAGGGTAAGGGAAGAAACTGGGATAGGAACCCTGGCCACTTTAGGCACCCACGGAGAATGACAAGGAATGTGGGCACTTCATCAGTACCAATGACATAGTACAATATGATAGATAGGGAGAGTGAGAGGGAGAGGGAGAGGCAAACTATAAACATAGAGAGGGAGAAGTCGTCCAGCATGGTCATTTTCAATTTAGTTAAACCCAGGAAAAGATGTTTAATTCCTTGTGCTATTTTTGGGGGAATTCCTGGGTTTGGGTTAGCTTGAGTTCCCAGGTTTGGGTCTCCAAAAAAAAAGCCTGTCTGGGTTCATCACAGCCTCCTCCCCCCAGCCTCCGCCCCACAGCCTCCTCCCCACAGCCTCCTTATCACAGCCTCCTTATCACAGCCTCCTCATCACAGCCTCCTCCCCACAGCCTCCTTATCACAGCCTCCTCCCCACAGCCTCCTCCCCACAGCCTCCTCCCCACAGCCTCCTTATCACAGCCTCCTCATCACAGCCTCCTCCCCCCAGCCTCCTTATCACAGCCTCCTTATCACAGCCTCCTCATCACAGCCTCCTCATCACAGCCTCCTTATCACAGCCTCCTCATCACAGCCTCCTCATCACAGCCTCCTCATCACAGCCTCCTCATCACAGCCTCCTTATCACAGCCTCCTCATCACAGCCTCCTCATCACAGCCTCCTCCCCACAGTGGAGCCAAAGGGTGTACGGCAATTTGTAAATCACGACTGAAGCTATGTTCACACAAGGCTCAACAGTGGTGTCTAGAGTAAGAATAATGAAGCTATCTGTGGTCACCTTCTAAAGAATCTCTTGTAAACAAGTCAATACATCAAAAATGAATGCAGAAGCTATATGTTTTCTGAAAAGAAAAAAACCCCACAAGTCTACATTGCTTGAAATATTAGTAATAGTATACCTCAGTGGAGCACACACATCAGTCTCTGTATCCAATAGCGGCCATTACTAAAACACATGGGTAACGGTTATAAATGGCCAGGAGAAAATGGGGCCAAAACAACATTGTTAAAAACCTAAGTCAACATTAAGTGCATTTATCTCAGCAGTGGGACCGAGTAAACAAAACAGTGAAACCATTTTAGGCCAAAGCAAGTTTCAAATCTAATCAGCATTCAGAGCGTGCCTCTGCCAGCGTATATGGGGGCCGTCTGAGACTAATATATTTGGAAAACCTCTGGAAGGAATAACAAATAGTATTAGCTTGTTAGACTGGCAGAGTTTTTGCCCCACGGGGTAAAAATAGAGGGAGTAGAGAAGGAAGGATACAGTATTTTGAGAAAACAGCTCTAAATACGCTGTCTGTGAAGTCAGCACTGTTGCTATGTCTAGGTCTGCGTGTCTTTATTTTAAATTTGAAAGGCAATGCGGTTGGCTGTTCAAGGAGGTTTGTATTAATGGTAGAATGAAGTGGAATGGAGTGTGTGTTAAATCGCAGGTAAAACCATACTCTACAGTATGAGATTCAATATACCAAATACCCTAAAAACTTACTGAGCCACAAGGTTGACGATTGGTGCAAAATTGGTGGGTCCAAACAGCTGTGCTGTTGTAAGGCTCTCGAAATAAGCCTCTAGAACCCCCTCTATACCCACACAGTTGGCATCTTCACTGTTCTTGTTCTGCAGGGACACACACACACCGGAAACATTAAGAAAGTCACCCATCTAAAATAACTAAACAAAACACTGGGTACAATACTGTAAAAAGTCTCTCACAATCATTGCGATAAACTAAACAGACAGGAAATCCAGTTTAGTAATGCAAGTAGGCACATGTCCTAGACATTAATAATATATGTACCAGTCATTAATTCACCATGACAGTCACTTGTCCAAGCACATCTCTCTGTAGTCATGTAGCTGACAATCAGACAGTTCTGCAAACTCAACGCACCCATGACCTGTTAATGTCTACATTATGTAAACAGTTTAGACACAGCCAGACACTCCTCAATGTGTTGCGAGAAACGGTTGGGATTGGGGATAGGTGTGGAGTTGGTCACTTGTGGTTATGTGTCTCCAAATGTCTGAGGCCAAGTCAGCCCTGTGCACGGAGGAAGAACCTCAGCTGTGAGGTGCGCTGCTGCCTGCTGACATACACAGATGAAGAGCATCTGTGATTGGAAGAGACAAAAGCACACGGCGGTCAGACGGCTGATGCAGACGGACGCCCGCGGCGCAGCATAATGAGGGGGGGGAAACAGCTGTCATCACCAACTGTAACACCCGTGCTGCACTTTTCCCTTTCAACTGGCAGGATGACCGATGGTGTTGTTTTTGACTTATTGATATCGATGGAGTGCGGAATATTCCACTGCATGTTAATGAAGCATTTCTAATAAACGCCTGTTTCTAACAATGACGCTTGTGTAGCGGCCGTGGAGATCTCGTGCAGGAGATAGTTTGGTGATACTATAGCCTGCATGGAGAATACCAAAACAAATTCCTAGTATCTGTATACATGGCGAAATAAAGTTGAATTGAATTGAATTGAAAGCATAAATTCCACTGTGAAGTTTAGATATATAACTGGATTTCAGTAAGTAGCCAATGCATCAGGAAATAAACTATGGATTAACGATGGAACTATGGATTCAGCATGACTTTCCACAGATTTTGGGACTGAATTTGAGCACAATTTGAGAGAAATAAGCTTTTTGTGAGCGTGGAGAAATTGCAAGATCTTTTTTTTTGGTTAACAAAACACTGGACAAACACTCGACATGAGTTCATATTTTTGTCACAGGTTATTTGGAATTAGGGTTTAAAAGGCTGTTAAAGAATCAGGAAATACTTAAAGGTGCAATATGTAGGATTTAGTGGCATCTAGTGGTGAGGTTGCAGATTGCAACCAACTGAATATCCCTCCCTCATCCCTTTTTTCCAAGCATGTGGGAGAATGTATGGTGTCAATCGTGTGCCAGTAGCTACTTCCAAAATGACATCACCGTTTACGACCGCATCGAGTAGCCATAATATATCAATCTTCAAGAGGTTACTTTAGCCGGACATTTAGAAATTGTATTAAGTTAGTCTGCAAAACTGCAGGTCATAGCTTCGTGGACAGTAAATTATGAAGTCAGGCCATTCTAGTTGTTGGGTGACATGAGTGTAACGTTACACTTTTATTGACAATAAATAACAGAAATAACTTCAGCGTCACTCTGAATACATTTGTCCCTCATCAGCAATTTCCACCTGAGAAAGGCCACACCCATGTCCACCCTTGTTTTCTGCCGCCGCCTGTCCTGATTTTGTTTTGCTTCATGTTTTTGTTTTCACGAAGATCACGCTCAATTGCTTTTTCTTGTGCTAAATAATAAGTATGATCCTCCATTTGTAAAAAAATTGAGGTTCTCTTCACAACACAAAATTGTCGCAGCACCAGCAACCAATAATTCCTCTTCTTTCTTCTTCTTCGTCTTCCAACTGGCCAAATCAAATTCAAGCTGTCACTTCAACGTAAAAACACGAAAAGCCCTTTCTAGAGCCAGTGTTCTGTCTAAGCTAATGAAAACACAACGATTCGTAATTACGGGTGATTATACACTAATAAAAACATAAATATGAATGCTGTATTCCATTTCTGCTAATAGATCATCCTCAATCCTACACACTGCCCTTTTAAAAGACAACAGCTTAAAACCTGAAAATTAAACGGGTCAAAAACATGTGCAATGCACAACAAAAACTATCCCCTAACTGCTGACAATTTTACACTGCGGAGCTGATGGAGTCTTTTGAAATATCTCTTTTGAAATATCATCTCTTTTAGCAATGCTGAAAGAGGACATAGATCAGAGGCCTCGTCATGACAGAGATTTATGGTAAATTAAGGAAATGACTGTCTAACTCTGCTTTCATGTGCTTTTTGATCCCAACATATTCTGCTGCACGTGCTAAAATAATGTGTTTCACTAAAATGTGATACCTGATTTTACCTTTGAGTTAGTCAAAGTTCTTAAACACATTCATAGCCCTACCAACAGTTTCCCCATATTTATTTTCTGCATCTGCATCCATAAAAGCAAATACACATGCACACCCGTACACACACACACACACACACATTGAATGTATTATGTGTGTTCATTTTCCAGGGACATAAAAGAAAATACACACACACACACATCCCTGCACACACACACACATATTCAATAATGTGCATAAAACTTTCAGGGACATTAATGCAATCACACAGACAAACACACACACACACACACACACACACACACACACACACACACACACACACACACACACACACACAAACACACAGACACACACTATCTCTCTCTCTCTCTCTCTCACACACACACACACACACACACACACACAGACATTTCAAAGAGTCAAATCATAAAATACAAGAAATATACTTTGGCTCGATGCTTTAATGGTCGAGCCATGCACTAGGGTTAACCCTCACCAGAGGAAAAGCGTGTGAGATTTTGCCGTCCGGGGGCAGCTTGGCTCCGAAGCCATAAGCAGGGAAGAGCTTGTCACTGTCATAGTCCTGTATGATCTCTCCCACTGCTTTCAGCGCCATGGCGTAGGCATTCATTTGGTAGGGGCTCATGTAGTGCAGAGAGGTGGGCTGGGATGGGTTACCTGGGACAAGCGACCACAAAACACACACATGATACAACATACTGAATTGAACACCAATTCAGCACGCAAGAGAGATTTGCTAATTTGCTCAACCTCTCATATTAACTATGTTTTTTTTTTAAAAGATCCCTGCTCACCATTAGAGGCAGTGAAGTCTACGGCCACTGTGAAGTTAAGCTGAGTCCTGTACAACAGAAATGTAAGGCAACTTAACAACATAAACAAACCTAATCATAACCCTCCCATCTAAATCAAAGGGACAATACAATTCAAAAGCAATTCCATAATGGTCACAACCAACAAGCTTCCTTTAAAAAAGTAAATAGCCGCTAGGTGAGAGGACGATAGGCACTAACTGGTAATGACCAAAATATTAAGATGGGAATAGTTCACAGGCTTTGAGGTCTGTAATGAGGAAAACTAATCATCTGACAGAGTTTCAGAGGCAAAATTAAGTAAGTAAGCACTCACCCGCCCCGAATAAAATCCACAAATGTGTACTCAGACTCAACTTTGAAGGACAACAGTGTTACCTGGATATATCAGAGGGAGAAAGCACTTTTTACGTGGAGATGGCTACTATGACCACAATAACTGTGAGACATACCTAAACTAAATAATGCAAGAGATTGCAGTAGAACTTACCGTTCCAGAGTTGATGTATTTTCTCTTTTTGCCTTTCTTTTTAGGGTTTAAAACCTTAGGTTAGAGTTGAAAGGGTGCGAGGTTACTATGAGTGTACTCATATTCCTATGTGCCAGATTTACATAGATTTAGACATTACAACAATACATCCAAACTCTCAATGTGTGAACACATATGAATATATGAATGCAGATGTTAACAGCTGGGTGTCTCACCTCATACACATTAAACTGGCTCTGACCTCGAGACAACTCCCTGTAGCTGGTTGTAAACTCTCCAATAAAGTCATGGCTATTGAAAGAGAGGGGGGACATACACTCAGCTCTGTTCAGACAATACTGAAAGATAATGTTGCTCAATGTCCCTGTACTTATGGCCAAAGGTTTTCCATCCCGCATTCAGGAAGTATTTAGACTCTAAACTTTAGAGGTTTCAAATAACATTGATGCTACAATTGTCATACCATGGTCATAAATATTTGTTAAATTATAGCTGAATATTTAACATGCTAATATACATGAAAAAAAAATGCTGTTGTTTGAAATAAATAGAAAGCAAACAGTCACACGATAAGTAGTTTTCAGGTCTATTACCTCCCATCTCGATCCCAATCATAAACATCCACTTTGACTATCCTGAGGTGTAAATGAGTAAGAAAAGAAGAATAAGAACAGGTTTCAAAAGGCAATGGCCTTACAACTATTCCAAACACAGCAGCAGGTCTTGTATATCTGGTTGGTTAAAAATCAAACTAGACAACACACATGTCTTACATTCAGTAATGTTTATGTACAATATAACTGGTATCATAAAGGTGTCTAACTAAAATACTCATTCCTACCAATTCCTGATATGAACTGTTTTGTGTGATGGCTTAATATTGCTAAATTTACCTCCAAAAGGTAAAAACATCATTAATTTTTAAACATAGCTGTGCTCTGTTATTTGAACGTGCCAAGTGTGCCGACGATAGGAAATGTCCTCGGCTTTTTCTCACCTGTCATAGTCCCCATTACAGAGAGCACGCACTGGAATTGTGAAGGGTTGCCACACCGGATTTAATGTGTTCTTTATCACCTCTGTTTTGTGACTTATGGTGAACCTGATAAAAAAAAAAATCATTGCATATCTAATACAGCACTTCATGAGGAAATTTATTTTTCACAAGTTTTAATGGAAAACAGTTATCAAATGATCCGTCATCGGTTATCTCCTAGTCAGACTATCACATCAAAAGCTCTCACCTTGGTTTTCAGTTAGCATGCTTTTGGGAATATGGCCAGAATATTACTGTGAAAATGTACTATGGGGAGAACAGAGAAAGACAAACATGGGGCCGTGTTATAATGACAGTTCTGACACTTACGTGCCATCCTCATTACTGCGGTAGAACACCAGGAAGGGATCGGACTTCCCAAAGAAATCCTTCTTGTCCAGCTTATTGGCACAGAGCTGCATGGTAGCGATATCCTGTGGAGGATAACCATGTCTGTCAATGTCAATTCCAATATTCCAAAGTGGCTTTCCATCCAGTAGCAACAAAATACCACCAAATACACAATCAAAGCATAAGTTGCAATATAATGGTTTCTCTTAATATTATTGTTTTACCCATGAGAAGAGTATATAATTAAGTAGGAAGTGGAACCATATATTAATTATCCTATGTTAGAATTAGACCCCACTATATTTTTGAAAGGACATAGGCCTGTGGCTTTGGCCCTTCCACAGAGGGCAGGAAAAGTGATTTAATGAGGAAAATCTCAGGAAGACTGGCAGCCATGTCTGACAGGAGAGGGGTATCATGGGACTTCACAAATATTGCATTGGAAAATGAGGTGCCTGTGAACCTTTACTAACCCTACAGTTACTGAGTTCTTCAGCTGTGAAAATAATGATTCCACACTTCTTTCCTGGAATCCCCCTGCAAGAGAGAAAGAGCATTAGAAAGCAGATGGAGGGCAAAGAGTGAGTGAGTGAGTGAGTGAGTGACTGGGCGGCACCTTTTCAGAAGCAGGGAATTCACAGATCCTTTTCCTGTGCTTTCTTTTTCATGTGTGGCTCTGCCCATGCAGTACAGCATGTTCCACATCCCCAAAGGAGCAGATCCTTTGCACAGTGCCTCCCCTGCCAGGTCATCTGACAGGCACGGCCCCTGAGAGTTCAGCCTTACAGATTTTTAGACCTGCTTGACAAGGGACTTTTCACAGAGCCAAGAGAAGAGCTAGCTCAGGGTGACTGACAGCTAGGGCTGTCCTTCTACTTCATTTTCCCCAGCTGTCTACTACATTCATTCATATTTGACAGCTATCCATCTCATTCCTGGGGAAACATGTCTACCCTTTTTATATAGCAGAGCTTAGAAATGGTGCAAGAAGGTGTAAACCTTTTTTAGTTAGTAATGTGGATAGTGATTATGAGTAATTTTCCTTCTCTAATTACTGTACTCAGAGATACTAAGCTCTTCAGAGTGCCAAAAAGATTTTCACAATGAACCTTGTTTCAAAAGCGAGTGTCTTCCTAGCCAATGAAGGCTCTTATTTTGTATCCTTTTATTTTATTCTATTTACTTTATTTTATTTATTTTAATTATTTATTGTCTTTCCAGGTAAGGTTTGCTTTTGCCAGGAACAAAACCTAAACTCACACCCAGCTGTTCCATGGTGCTCATAAAACACTATTCTGTATTATCATAGACTTTATATATTCTGCACACTGTCATACACAATGTAAAGGTTGCATATGAAAGCAAAAAAACATACATTTTAACACAGATTTGCTGCCATGCTGCATTGCATGTCATGCAGTATCATCAAGCGGCTACAGAGCGATCCTTGCTTACAGTATCCTTTAATCACGACTTAACAGAGTGTATATACTTTTAAATTAAGGCTCAAAACTTTCTTGTTTTGTCAGGCTTATGAACACTGATTTGCTTCACTGATTTGCTTGCTACAGGAGTACCTGTCTACACTGTGAGTTGTAGCACCTATATTCCGTATGATTATGTTCCTCCAGTACACTTACTTTTTAATCTTTTATTTTTATGTTTATTATCTTCTTTTTACTTGTTTCACTTTACTCTTATTTTGTATCCTTTTATTTTATTCTATTTATTTGAATTATTTATTGTCTTTCCTGTTATTGTATATCTAAAAAGCACATTGAGTTGCACATGTGCATGAAATGCGCTATATAAATAAAGTTTCCTTGCCTTGCCTTGCCTTGCCTTGCCTTGCCTTGCCTTGCCTTGCCTTGCCTTGCCTTGCCTTGCCTTGCCTTGCCTTGCCTTGCCTTGCCTTGCCTTACTGTATCACCACTGTCTGACAGAGTTCATATACTGCATCACCACTCTGGCAGAGTTCATATACTGCATCAGCACTCTGGCAGAGTTCATATACTGCATCAGCACTCTGGCAGAGTTCATATACTGCATCAGCACTGTCTGGTAGAGTTCATATACTGCATCACCACTCTGTCAGAGTTCATATACTGCATCACCACTGTCTGGCAGAGTTCATATACTGCATCACCACTCTGTCAGAGTTCATATACTGCATCACCACTGTCTGGCAGAGTTCATACACTGCATCAGCACTGTCTGGCAGAGGTGGTTAGTTATAAGTGCACTAGCATTACCACAGAAGTAGGTGAGCTAAGAATCATAGAACACGATGTTCACAGTTCACGAGCCAATTACATTTTTAAACAGGAACTATGTGAATGCAGTGAATGCATCTCTGATGCTGCAAGGCCACACTGACTGAATCAAGAGTCAACCAGTCTTTGACAAAACTCAGCATGACTGTGGGATAAAGATAAGAAACAGTTAAACTAAAATCTTCCCCAAAAGGATTACACACAAGCCATCAGTTTAATTCTAAAAATCAAGTGAATTTAGCTCATCCACAACGTTTGCAAAATAGTCAATTTCAAACATGGGAGCAGAGATCATGACACTTCCCAAGACCATTCCACTATTCGAAGACAAGATGAATTCCTGAGATTTTTAAGAAAATATTTCCTCAGAGTATTTGTTTCCCAACCACAGTGACACACTGCAAAGGCACATCTCTACCTGGCACATAGCAAGTTGGCTGAGGGGCACACACACACACACGCACACACACACGCACACACACCCACGCACACACACGCACACACACGCACACACACCCACACACCCACACACACACGCACACACACGCACACACACCCACACACCCACACACACAGACCCACACACGCACACACGCACACACGCACACACACACCCAAACACGCACACACACTTTGAACCCCATTCACTAGAAATCCTGTTAGAGCCTCCGAGACTGCAGATGTGATTAGGAGTGAAGGGCGTCCCTCAAAGGCGCCATTTGCCTCTAATCCCATTCCTACATGAACAGAGGGAGGTTCAAACAGGGAGGCAAGGAGCGTTTCCCTCAGCCTAGCAGAACAGGTAGAATTTAAAGCAGATTCATCAAATATTTTATAAATGTTTTGACTTTCTACTTAAAAAACAAAAAACAGAGACTTGAATAGACCTGCTTATAAATGTAGTTGTAAATTAAACTACTGGGATGTGATTGCTTGACCCTGCTAATAAGCTAGATGAATAGTCAACAGGATGAGTCTATTAGCAGGTCCAGGTCCAGTCAACAAAGAACATGACCGTTTTGATAAAAGTTATGTCCAGGTATCTGTCGGTGCTTGAAGTTCTCCTTTAAGCCATATATTGAGAGGAATTTTGGGGGAACAGTCTGCCTTGGTATCTCCAGTCACACGTCTGTATGTGTGGTGGCTGAATTTTTTCAGACAAAAAAAATATCTTTACCTACAGCCCACATTGACTTTTTATCTCTAAAAGCAAGGGAGTTGCAATCCACTATTCTTTATTCATATTTGTGGGAATATACACAAGGGATGAAGAAATTACAGAGAACTTTGCTATATCTGGGGAGGATGTATTCAAATGTCTTCAACATCGTTTCATCTTTTAGAGCTTAAATGTGCCTATCCAAGCTTAAAGGTTACCATAGAAACCCCCAGGTGAAATAGAAGCAGTGCTTCTTTCAGTCGCAGCTTGAGACTTGCTAGGCAGAAAGACAAAAACGACCAAAAAGCTCCTTGCCCTTCTTACCTATTTCTTCAAGGACGAGCTGCATGGTGCCTGCTCCAGATGAAGAATATGTGGTACGCTGGCAGTAAAAGCTAGCATGGGTTTTCTCTGTGATTTATCACACAAACATAAAATACCTCACGCTTGGAGGTTTGTTTACAACAGGCACTCCAGGATTCTCATTATATGCACTGCTCACTCCTAGAAAGCATCTGTGACAAAAGGAACGGTTGCTTCTCCGGCTAGGTATATATTTGTTGAACAACTGCTGAAAGACAGTACAACATATGCCAGAGGTTTGACTGAGAACTGGATAGTTCTGAAAAGCAGCTGTCACATCAGGTCGTGACCGTCTACAAAATGTGATTATGTAACTAGCACTTCAGTTCTTTTCATTCAAGAATACAAGGGCTGTGTACAAAGTGCTGTTGAAAAATGAATATTCAGACACACAAGCATATACTAAATAAGAAATAGTATGGAACTTCTGTACAAAACAGCATGCATTCTTAGCAGGAGAGCAAATGTTGGTCTTAAGAAGATACAGGAGACACATGACAACATTCATGGCAACTACCCATGCCTTAAAAAAAGTACACCTCTAAATATGGTCCAGGATGTCAGGGTTCATGCACGGTGACGATGACTGTAAACAGGCAAGTGAACTAGGACCAAGTGTGTACTAGCTGTTGTTAAGAGAGGGGAGTGCCTTTGCTTATTTCACAGGTTTGATCTGATGCCAAGCAGCCAATGTGTTGATATAACCACACCCGAGTGAGCACAACTCCAACTGTCTGCTATCGCAATGTGTTGACTGAGCAGCCACCAATATTGACTGATTCATAATTTGAGGAGACAAAACGGAGGGAGTGCAGAATTGGACACCAATCAAAAGCATGCAGACTCACTGAGCAAGCAGGCAGCACTCTGTATTGTCATTGGCCATTTGACTACAAGGTCAGGGTTTCCAGTCACCACATATTCACAGGTCACAAATGAGATGGGCGATGCGTGTGTAAATATAGCACTTTAAATTATTCTTATTAATATTAACTGGAAGACTGAAGGATCAAAATGTGGACCTATTCGCAGTGTGTTCTGTCCATGGACACATGATTCCTATTAGTCTTCTGCCGTACATAACTTTGAATAAACCATCGAATATACTTCAGCTAAAAACTATAGTGTGACGTTACGTAGTTTCAAAGAAGACATTTATATCAGACTCCTTCAGGGAGTGTCTGACCCGTGTCTGGTGAAGTGATGGATGATGAAAGCGGAGTACTCACGAGAGGGTCCTCTCCACCCGGCCGCCCTTGGAGCCGATGATCTCCCCCAGGGTGCAAAATGTCTGGCCAAGAAAGGACTGAGAGACGGCATGGATAAGTCTGGCACTGGCACGATTGCATTGTTCAATATGGAAATCACAAGTCAACTGATTGAATAGTAGCTAATTGATTCCACTAACAGAATGTACTTTAGATCCAATTATAAAAAGTTTAACAAATCTATTATATATCTAATAAATATTCTTATTTATTGGTATTTATATATATATATATAGATATTTATCTGTAAGATGTACTCACTTGAAGCCACACTATGAACATAGTGAAAACAATATGAGAATAAAATGTAGCTAAAATGGGGGACACTATCTTTTTAAGGCACCACAGAGCTTGTCATCAAGACAGACTAGTTGTAATCAAATAGAACTCAGCTCAAAATGATTTGATTTCAATTCAAAAAGCACTTAGAAAGCATTTGAGGTATGACAAGGAATGTAAAATCCCTTTTGACTGCTGAGAGGAAACAACACTTTCTACTTTGACCATGGAGTTTTTTTTATGTGGTGATGACTGAACTGAATCAAAATTGATGACATGAATATAAATATAATGGACTCAGAGACTATGACTACTGGTCATGCACAAATTGAAATGTAACATTGTCAAGGCAATGTTACAAGGTAAGTGTGTAAAAGAAATGAAAGCTTTGCTTCAAATTCTCAGATAGTACTAAAAAGCATTAAGTACAGAGAACATGAGGAAAGACATAGTAGTTTGTCTGACGCTTTTCTTTACCCTGGCGTTTTTGGGCCGTTTTATAGATTGATTGAAAGCATTGATATTTAATTAGTATTTTCAATAATGTGAAGTATTTTTCATTAATACAAATGAGTTTCAATTACAACACCCCCTTTCCTTTTGTATCCAGTTCACATGTCAAAATAAAGAAATGACAATACAAACAGTGCAGATTATGGGGCAAAATGTGTGTTGTACCCACCTTCTGCAAGTCCACGGTTGTTGAAACAACAGAACAACATCAACCAAGTCATTAATGATTATGTAAATAGAACTTATGTATTACTATGCCAGAAGTAACTCAGGGTTAGTCTACTATATGACTAAACTCTTACTTTTAGGTCCATAAAATGCAGTGTGAAAGCATAAACATGGAAGAACTTACATGTTTAGAGAAATTTGAGCGTCTGGAGTCCACACTGTACCTATACAAACAAGACAGATAAAAGCGGTTGGATGGTAACACAGTGGAAATACGCTCTCACTCGCGAAACATTTCTTCTCTAAAATCAAGCCACCAGCTAAGAACAACACAATCCACTTTTAACCACAGCAGCCCACATAACAAATCCCGCACACGGTGCACGCAGCATGCATTGCAGAGTGTCTGAACTTTTTTTTTTTTTTTTAAAGCTCTAGCTAAAAGCATTCCAGATAATATCTTGAGGTTTCACGGTGTGATGGGGATAACATTTTTATTCTGCTATTTTCAGGGCGGTTGTTCTCCAATGGGAACTGAAGGAAATAAGACCAATAATGGTCTTTCCTGAGCAAAAAGAACAGGAGCACAGTGACCTCTTGCATACCGACATTGCTATGAAACAGGGATATACAGCTACAGATCTGGGAATACAAAACAGTGCTACAGGGCTTCCCGTAGATGAATAACTGAAGACCCAGTTTCAACGAAGTCCAAAGCATCCTTCTTAGAAGATTATCAATTACAGCCAGAGTCATGGGTAATTGGTCCTTATCAGGTATTGACTGCGGATTAGAGGGTGGGACGGTTGAACAGAGTAACAAGAGCACTAAATGAATTTGATGAGTTAACACAGGCATCTAAACCCCCAGAGAATAAATCATGCTTTATATTACTGTAATGTTCTATTAACTAAAATTGATTAAATGTAGTGTACATGGGACTAGAGCAATCAACAGAACATCAACAGAAATATCAGAATTTACAGGTTTAACATTTCAATACTACATTGACAGTTCAATACTAGAAGATTGCTGGATATTTCAACAATTCTATAAAGTGACAACTTAATGTCAGCCAAGATATTTATAAAAAATAAATTCTGGATGACTTACACATCAAATCGAAGATTTTGTTTTTCCTCAAAGAAGTAGTCCACTACAAACTTTCTCACAAAATCTGGGTTCAGTGTGTTGTCAATCACCTCAGTTCTTCCAAACTGTAAATTAAAAATGGTGAAAAAAGCAACAGGCAAATGTCAAAGATGGAAAGTATTTACACAGTTCTTGACACTGGCACCAATTTCATCACATTCATTCATATATCTTGGCTTGGTACATAGCATAATAATTCAATTCAATTCAATTTTATTTATATAGCGCCAAAACAAGAAAATGGTCTCAAAGTGCTTTACAGAGCCCAGGGCCTGAACCTAAGAAGAGACTGTAATATCTCACTAAACTCCTCCCGCAATACAAAACGATTATCATGGCACACAACAAGACCATGGCTATTACTGTTTAGGTCTCAATATGAGGGACCAAATTGTACTGAGCTGTTGACCTCAACGTTGTGAGAAGCCTCTCCTAGTGGCCAGCATACCAGGTTCCTGTGGTGGAGCCTGACTGGGTCCGCTCTCAGACACTCTGAGCCTGTCTCCGTGCCCGCTCTCAGACACTCTGAACCTGTCTCCCTGCCAGCTCTCAGACACTCTGAGCCTGTCTCCCTGCCAGCTCTCAGACACCATGAGCCTGTCTCCCTGCCCGGTCTCAGACACTCTGAGCCTGTCTCCCTGCCAGCTCTCAGACACTCTGAGCCTGTCTCCCTGCCCGCTCTCAGACACCATGAGCCTGTCTCCCTGTCCGCTCTCAAACACTCTGAGCCTGTCTCCCTGCCCGCTCTGGCTCCAGGCCTCTGGCAATCAGATAGTAATCCCTGCGGGGAGCGCTCTTTTGTGGACGGAGCTTTGGCAGAGGGAGTAATGAGCTATTGATCCCTGCCAGCACTGCCATGTGGCTGAGTTTGCTGGAGTCCACTTATACCCCTGGAGTTTCTTCCAAGTCATCTACTTTGGATAAATCTGATTTTTAAAGTCCAGTAGGTAAAAGGCTGGGAGTCCTGGACACTCAGCTATGGCAAAGCCTCTTATGGGTGTCACACAGTCACCAGACAATACCATGGATTACCTGAGGGAATATGTTATTAGACTGTGCCCAGCAAATGGAAAATGACATTTTATGACAATCCTCATTCTAACATTCTTTTTCTTTTGGAATCTGAAGATGCTGATATTTGTTGTAACCCCCTGAGCAATAAATTTACATAAAAACTGCAGGCTTCTTCACAACAACAAAGCCTTTAGCTAAACATCTACATTTATCCTTACTAAGAACGTGAGAAAAGAAATATATGAAAAGGTCTCGAAGATAAAAATGTAATGTTGTCCTGAGACTTCATTCAATAAGAGCAACAACTGTAGGGGCCAGAGCCACACCTGATAGGACTGGACACACCTCCACCCTGTGTAAACTGAGCTGGGGGGTCATTATAGCTGGGGGGTCATCATAGCTGGGCTCTCGGACAGGCTACTGCTAGCCACCTCTCTGCTTTTTCCTGCACTTATTTTTCTTTCTATGTCGTTTTTCTATTTTCTTATGTAAAGTCGTATTTATTGTTACACCAGGTTTTTATTGCTCTTAGCTTGACTGTTCTCTCCCTTGTACGTCGCTTTGGACAAAAGCGTCTGCTAAATGACTAAATGTAAATGTAAATGTAAATGGCAAAATATACGGCTGAGTCACTAAATAGTCAACAGATGTCCCTACACACCTGGGTCCAGCAGACAACATTACTTAACCCTCCTATTATGTTCAAATTTTACCCACATCTATTATGCTTGGGGTCAATTTGACCCCAGCAATTTAAACCTCCAAAAAATGATTATAATATTTTGTTTTACTCAAGTTTATGTGTGTGTTTGTTTGTTGACTACCTAAATAGCCCTTAAAAATAAAACAATACCCCCACCCACCCCCCTTATACATCCAGAATACATGTTACGCTACTATGGAGAAATATGCAGATCACCATCAAATCTCTCTGATTGACTTAAAATTGGAAAGAGATATCCTTCTGGTGTTTTATGGCTTCATATTATTTCTAAGTACATATTGTTGTTATCTATAACATACGGAATAGAAAACTATTTCTGTAATCAAGAATAGTAACAATGTGATAAAAAAAGTTTATATTTCTTATATATTTTATACAATTAAAACAGCCTGGGGTCAAATTGACCCCAAACAACACCTATGCATAAAGCATGTGTACAGGACATTGAAAACATATCATCATGTTCATTTTGTGTTTACCCAGTTCTCCCCATTAGATTAGGAAAAGTCATTAAATATGAAGCAAAAAAAACTATGCCAATCATTTATTTAGAGACGTTAAACATTGAAAAGGGTCAAATTGACCCCAAACATAATAGGAGGGTTAAGATGCTAGAGGAACGTTTTAGTTTGTAGGATTAATTATGTTTTAGAAAAGAAGTTCGGGCACATAGGCACCACAGGCAGAGCATCACTCTCCCCACTTCTGCTTCCTAGGAGATTTGAACCCTCCATACCTGTCTACTACGTCACACGCTCCAGTGTAGCAGCGTCACACGCTTTCCCATTCTCTTCCATCTAACTAGTAGCTCTAAGTTCACATTACCCCTTATCCACAGGGGTGTCAACAGACATCGCTCACACGCAATCTTTGCTATTGGCATCCCAGGACCATGGACAGCTACCGAGCCAAACAAGCTTATTTTCATTGGAATGCTTGATGTTTTTGTATATTTCCTCTAACTAAGAAAACATTGATGCACAAGCGGCATTTATGTATAAGATTAAAGGTTTCTGAGGGTGCTCTTTTTATGATTCTAGGACAAAAACTCGCAGAGCTTTAAAGGCATATTGACAGCAAGAAAAAAAACTATTTTCAGCATTCCAATGGGCGATCTGGTGAAAGCTGTTTGATATAGCCCAGGTACAAGTATTTTTTTTACCTCATTCAGTTCCAGTTTCCAATTTGGTCTGATTACATCTTAATGCATTTTAAAATTAAGCCAGCAGGAGACACAATGTCTTTTTAAACGACTTCACAGCGCACTCTTCCATATTAAAAGAGGGGTCTCCACATTCAAGTCTCTAAAAAAATGCAATTTTACCTCCATTTATGAGGCTTAATAGATTTCAAACGCCCTCAAATAAAGTTGGAGACTGCATATGGTTCAGGTATGTTCCCACACCAAGCTGTATTTCTCTGATCACTGGTGGTGTCTGCAGCTTGATGAGGAGTCATAGAGGTCTGAGTGTTGTGCCAGGAGTCTGGTGTAAATATGTGAATAATTTATCATGTTCCCTGGAGGGTAGGGACCAATTGAGAGCATCACTAACTCTCTAACGCCACTGTCCTCGGTACTGCTGTTCCTACTCTTCTCCAAGTCTTCCCCCAGTGTCACTTAAGGGATCCATGCGTCCGATCACTGAATGAAATTCATGAAGAATTCCTTGTGATAACTCACAAACTGATGGGGGCACAGATATCACATATGCACTGCCGCTCTTCAAGTGAAGAGCAAGACCAAGGTCGTATTAAATGTAGTTGATTCAATCACAATCAATGACATCAAAATCTTAGAGGGTCAGCAACAGAATGAAATGGATATTGACTATTTAAAGCACTACCCTTGAAGGCGCTCTCCAGACACACCTGCTTCTAGATAATGTTGGTTAAAAAATTTTTTAATGCGATTACAAAAATCGAAATGTATTTTTGTACAGTTGTTTTTCAGGTAAATTTAGAGCTTGTCATTTTAACCTTGCACTAATTGCTCCATCTTACCATTTTGACTAGTGTTTATTTAGTGTCTCTCAAAACAGGAGAATTCCATGACAACATTTTTAAGATTTTGAGTGTTTCTGAGTGACTTTCACTTACCTCTCGCCATTCTTTGGTCCCAGCACCCTGTACATAAAGCACAACAACTACAAAAAAAAGAAAAAGGAGTTTTTTTTTTATCATATTCGAAAACAAACAACTCCTGAGGTAACTTGTCGCTCTAAAGATTATCTCGGTATGAACTTAACTTTTAAAGGTACTCCTGTAATTCTAATAACAGTCCTGTCTCTTTTGCCAGAATAGCAGACTGCACCTTTGAAAGAGACTGCATCATAATTTTTTCTCTGAAACATGTGTACATAGTGATGAGAAAGCAAGCCCATTTCAGACTGAATAGATGCTGATGAATAGACACTGATGAATCATCTACAGGAGCTAGATACATTAACCGAGGTGAATAAACTTCAGTCAAGATGTTTTGGAATAGGCCAAGCTAGTATCAGAGTATCAGATGAACTCCTCCTTTTCTTTTGGGAACATTTGTTGATACTGAAGTCATATACAGCAAACCTTTACAAACCGAGGACTGCAACAGGCTAGAGGCTTAGTTTATTATAGTGGCGGCGACATCAAGACTAATCAAGAAGAATTCAGGTCTTAATTCAGTTACAGAAAAAAAGGAAACTGAAGACATTCAACAGGACAGCATTTCGAGTTTAAGTGTTTTTCATGTTAAGGATAACATGTCTGTTCAGCCAGTGACGTACTACATAGGTCAGGTGGAGTTCTGACAATGAGGAAATGATGAGAGTCTATGACGAGAGTTTGGCTGATAGACCAACCAGCACAGATGGCAACCGGTGACAGCATGATGGTGATGAATCGAGTTCCTGATTAATGTTGCTTGTCATGCAATAGATTGTAATCATGAGACCCCAAAAACATGTACTTCCTTTTGTAATATGAATGCAGAACTGTTGAGAGTAAAGTTGCTTGTTGAGTCTTTTAGTCTATTGGTCTGTTGGTTGAGTCTATCCTCATTTGGAGCATATTTCAAATCCAATTTTATATCCTATTTTTTCTTCACATCATAAAGGATAAAACGTATCAGAGGTAGGATAATTAAAAGTGCAATGAGGGGACATGACTTTACATGCAAAGAACAAGTAGAGCTTCTGAAACAAAAGTCTGTTAGTATTGTCCATTCAGAACAGCTGTGATCCTTTTTTGTGTTTCGCTCCGCAGATCTAACTTCTTTGATAAATGGAACACCAACAACTTCCTCTGTATCCTCACAGTTCAGTGGTTTTAGTACAATATAGAATAGACAAGTATAGCGCTTTCACTGATCTGAATTGTGCTGCAAACAGCTTTGGAAGGAGAATTAATTGGATCTAAACTTTGCCATCTAGACAAACAGAAAAAGTGTGTTGTCGGAACTATAAAGGGTTCAAGTAAAGTGCACACACGCGTTTCCCTGATTTACCATGAGGCCAAAGAAAAATTAGACCAGTCATTTGTTGAGCCATTCTAACGGCGCACAGGATTCTTAAATGCAGAAGGTAATTTTGACGACTGAATTTCAAAATGTTAATATACTTTTTTATTCTTTACTCCGTCATTAGAATGACTATTACCATCAGATAACAATTTACTTCATTTTAAATTTACACAAAGATTAATTTTGCACATGCAGGAAGTAACACCCCAATGACTCATTCATTGAACATGGACGGGTCCAGTTATATTGTTAATAAAAAGACAAAATCTTCAGAGGTCCCTCTAACGTTAACAGATCAGTTTGGAGTAACATGTTGTAACTAGCGCTCTGTATTTTAAGAGATGTAACACATGGTGAATCAGGGACCTCAACTTGTAAAAACAGCCTCTCTAAAGAAGCTTCATCAATGCCTTAAAGTGTATCCAGTTTTAGTATGAAACAGTGATGGCCACATATACAAATCCTGGCAAAATGTCTCAACAAACATTGCAACAGGAGTCTCACGTTTAAAGTTATTGTCATCACTGTGACAATATGTTAACTGATGTCTCACCATTTGCCACCTGTGGTGTATTCCACTAAATAATCACACACAGTAGACTGTCGGCCATTCGCTGCACGCACGCTCTTTACTCAAGTCAGTCAGGGACAGGTATCCCAGCATGCTCTAGTTCGGCTGAGATGACTACGGCACAACTGAGTATCCAAAAATGCAAAACTCATTATTTAAATACATCTCACCACCCAAAATCATTTGACGTGAAAAGTACTTTATGTCAAATTTTCTGCACAGAAGAAAACTTTCTTAAGTAAGCATGAAATCATCTGCTAATGGGACTGCTAGCTGTGAAACAGCATGGTTTTTTTTTCTGTATTGATCCCACAGACAATTCTGTACTTGGAGTGACTCGTGGAAATATAATCCTTTTTCAAGAAAACACAGCTCCATAAAACACAGGCAATATTCCATTTCCAAAGCAAAGTGAATCATCTGAAATGGTCAATAAGCCATGCAAAGATTCAAATAATATCAGGAAACTTTGGAAACTACCAGATGCTTTGTTTGGTGTCATTTGTTTTGGTACCTTGATTCATTTAGTGTTTCCAAGTTCAGTACAAACCACGTGACTAGCAATCCATAGGACAGAAAGAGGAGGTGCGTGACGGTGAAAAGTGACAGGGAAGGAAACTGATCACCTATCTCGGCTCATGTCTCTGTAATAATTATGTTGTATTCTAAATTTGCAATACAATTTTATACAGAAAATATAGGCTATTTAATTTTGAGACCACTCGCAGGAAATATATACTGAGCATCTGACGAGGATTTCTATGTTTCTGGCCTTCTAGATGTAGACATTGAAAATTAGGCTACCTATATGATGATGACGACTCTTGTATGACATGACTATTACAACGACCCTAGTTGTACTTTATGTGGTAAGTACTACTAATTCAACAACAGCAACATTACTGAACTCGGAGGGACCTGCTGTGAAATGTCAGCTTATATGTTGTTTTCAGTAGCCCATGTTAGCAACCAAATGTATCTAATGAACAGTGAAAACGAAAAGGAATGCCATTTCTACAGAGAGAAGTTGTGCTCCTTCTCGCTTTAGGCCTGTCTTGCCACTATACTGACAGACCTTAGGCTATTTTAAACCAGTAAACAGGAGAACGAAGCTTTGATCAAGCGACTACTATGCTGTAAAATACAAAAAGATACTACTTTTCTCACTTTTTTTGCGCATTAAGGCCCGGATGAATTATAAGATGCTGGATTCTTTTATTCACTCTCTGCGTGGCATAGAGCATAGTTGCATAGCCTGTGCAGCCTTTTAGTAACATACTTGGAGTAAAATAATCGGTAACTGAGTGGTTAATGTTATGCTGTCAATCTGTGAGGATATTTGATTAGATGCTCTTACCAGAGGTTAAAAACCAAGATGCAGGTTACTTTTCAATTCAATTCAATTCAATTCAATTCAATTTTATTGATATAGCACCAAAGCAATAAAATTGTCTCAATGCGCTTTACAGAGCCCAGGGCCTGAACCCTCTTAGAGCAAGCACAATGGCAACAGGGGCAAGGGGAAACTCCCTGTTAATCAGGAAGAAACCTTAAGCAGAACCATGGCAAATGAAAGGGGGGTCCATCTGCTTGAAGCTGACCGGGTTGAGATATAAAAAGAGGGGGGAGGGTGTATGGGGGGGCTTGTGGCAGAAGGGGAGGGGAAACAATCAGGAACATGGCAGATGGAATCAAACACGTATTAGGATGAGAATGCTAGAATACATGTGGTAAATGTACACAATACATAAAAACATGGTATATACATGCTAGTACATATAAAATTGATGGAGGATAAGGTCGGGAGAGTGCATTCAAGTGTTGTAGAACAGCTTAGTGGGTATACAATGTGCCTGTAAGGTTACTATTACAAGGGTAAGTAGAGTAATGGAACAGATGTCAATGGTGGCAATTATTTACATTGTAGGAAAATGCTAGCACAGAGTAGAATAAGTGTATGACAGTGTGGTGGGAGTGATTAGGTGTAGGCTGAGGGTTTCTACAAGTAGGTCAGGTCGAGAGACTACAGCAGCATCCCACGGCGAAGATAGTCTAGACTAGGAGAGGAAGAAAGAGACAAAATTAATCGGTAGAGTAGAGTTCGCCTGCCAATTTAATGTATTTAATGTACTTAATGGATATGGTGATGAGGAACAATATTTCTACAGCCATCAGTATTTGCAAGCAAAGGTCACGCTATAAGAGAGAGAAAATTTGGTTAGTAAACATCAATTTGCTAAACAGATAAAGAGATACATTTCGGTAGACAATTAACAGTAGTTAATATGGCCACTTTATCAGTATCTGTATTAGCATAGTATGATATAGAAGGAGAGGGAGAGGGAAAGGCTGCCCGGCAAAGTGTATGGGAATTTGGTTTATGTTTAGTTTTGATGAGTTATGTTGGCTGGCTTGGTGCATGCAGATTTTAGTTAGGATAGCAAGGGTGGCAGGATACACAAACAGTGCCCAGCTGGCTGGCGACAGCCGCAACATGCGTTGCATGCTGTACCTGGGATCTGTAAAGGCCCTCCTTCACAATACAACACTCACCACTTTTCCAAGAAGGACGTGGCAGCATGCCTTCCTCAAAATGTCCGTAAAACGTCCACCCTTTTTGATTAAATACACCCAGATGAATACATTGGTCCACCCTCAAAGGCTCAGGTCTGTGCGCATGTTATGACATTACCATATGAATGTGCGCTAGTTATTTAAAATGTCTTTATGTGATGCCCCGTCTTTGTTGCATGTAAGAACCTGCGAAGTTGTAAGATAAATTCAGTTTAGGTATGAATTTATTAACATTTTATTTCTATTAACAATGTATGCCCATTTAACCAGTATAACTAAAGGCAGTTGGAAAACAGGTTTCAGACAGAGGGGCCTAAGATAACATTCAAAGAACTGCTTTCAAGTAGGATGAGCAGTGACATAAATTCCAAGGTCAGAGGGCAGCCTGGGCAGGAGACAGGTGAGATAGGGAGACTATCTGTACCAGGGAGTGGAGATTCACAGAAACTTAATTGTCAGGCCGGAAATTACGACTGAAACATGCAAGTCACAGAGAGGCGTATACGTGTGGGGCCCAGAAAGTACTATCAGTGAAGATGGGACTTATAAACCAATTGTGATCACATGTAACATTCAGAAGGCCTTCTCCAGCCGTGGGTGACAGAGCTGTTTGTGAACTCTGCATCTCCGACTGTATCTTGTACAATCTTAGAACCAGTAAACTCAACTGTATCAAACCAATTGCTATGTGTGGCGGTCCGATTACTCTGATTTCTCTGTAAACCAGCACGCAGTTCATTTTAACTTAACAGAAGTGCATCTATTAAATCAGGGACCACAGAATGACTTGCATGGAGCTCCAGAAACCAAGCTTTAAATACACACCCTGCATAAACATAAGGCAAAAACTGAACCGAACCATCTTTTAGGTACAAGACTAATGACCACTGATGGTCTTTTTGAGCTATCACAGGAAATAAAGCTCCTGTGAGTGACGAAATGTAGTTTTATTGAAATATGATCTTTGAAAGAACTCAAGTTGCGCCATTATAGTTTATAAAAGATAATACAATTACAGCTCAGATGAGGTGAGCTAAAGACTACTCAAATGTACGTACATGAAAAAGGCAAGGAGTCACAGCGAGGCACACATTAGGCTTACTGTAATTACTTTAATTGCTTTCAGGCTGTCATCTGCACTTGGATAGAATGAACTGGAGCTGTGGCTCAGTGCAGAATAGTGCCTCTGTTCTGCCTTTAATTCATTCACCATCTCATAATAACATCAACAAGGGGTCTACATTTACATTTACATTTAGTCATTTAGCAGACGCTTTTGTCCAAAGCGACGTACAAGGGAGAGAATATTCAAGCTACGAGCAATAGAACCTGGTATAACAATAAATAAATACTACTTTACATAAGAAATATAACAAAATGAAATAAAAAAGAAAGAAAGAAGTGCAGAAATGTAACTGCTGTAATTGCAAGTTACGCACTAGTCGAAGTGCCAGTTAGGACAGGAAGTGCTCTCTGAAGAGTTGGGTCTTCAAGAGCTTCTTAAAGGTAGAGAGGGACGCCCCTGCTCTGGTAGTGCTGGGTAGTTCATTCCACCAACGTGGAACTACAAATGAGAATAGTCTGGACTGCCGTACTTGCACAGACGGCACTGCCAAACGACGCTCACTAGAAGAGCGCAGCATCCTGGGTGTAACATTTGCCCTTACAAGAGCATTTAGGTAGGTGGGAGCAGAACCATCAAGCACTCTGTAGGCAAGCATAAGTGACTTGAACTTAATGCGAGCAGCTACAGGCAGCCAGTGGAGGTCAATAAGAAGCGGGGTGACGTGTGCCCTCTTCGGTTGGTTGAACACCAGACGCGCCGCCGCGTTCTGGATCATTTGTAGTGGTTTCACCACGCAAGCCGGCAGGCCCGTTAGGAGGGCGTTGCAGTAATCAAGGCGGGAATTCACCAAGGTTTGCACCAGCAGCTGGGTGGCATACTGGGTTAGGTACGGCCTGATTTTGCGGATGTTGTATAGCGCAAAGCGGCAGGACCTAGAGACAGAGGCAATGTGGTCCGTGAAAGTCAGTTGGTCATCAATAATGACCCCGAGGTTTCTTGCTGTTTTGGATGGAACAAGAGTCAAGGAGTCAATATTGATGCTGATGTTGTGGTGGATGGCCTGTTTGGCTGGAAAGACCATCAGTTCCGTTTTGGCCAGGTTCAGCTGAAGGTGGTGGTTTTTCATCCATGTGGATATATCAGCAAGACAGTCCGAGATCCGCGCCGAGACAGTGGTGTCCTCAGGAGGGAAAGACAGAAACAGTTGAGTATCATCGGCATAGCAATGATAGGAAAAACCATGCGAGCGGATGATAGGGCCCAGCGAAGTGGTGTAAATGGCAAAGAGAAGTGGTCCCATCACCGAGCCTTGGGGCACCCCTGTGGTAAGGTGGTGAGGTACAGACAGCTGACCTTGCCATGACACCTTGAGCGAGCGCCCAGTGAGGTAGGATTCAAACCAGGAGTGCGCCTTGCCAGAAATGCCCATACTTGACAGTATGGACAGAAGGATGCGGTGGTTGACTGTATCAAACGCAGCTGATAAATCAAGCAGGACGAGAGCTGAGGATTGAGCTGCTGCTCTAGCTGTTTTCAAGGCCTCTGTCACAGACAGCAGGGCTGTTTCGGTGGAGTGACCACTTTTGAATCCAGACTGGTTTGGATCGAGGAGATTGTTCCTTGATAGGAACTCTGTGACCTGTTTGGAAGCTGCCCTCTCAATGGCTTTTGATAGGAGCGTGAGAAGTGAGACCGGTCGATAGTTTTCCACCTGAGTGGGATCGAGAGACGGCTTCTTCAGCAGCGGTGTTACCCGAGCCACTTTAAATGAAGAAGGGAATGTTCCAGAATTAAATGAAGCATTAATCACCTGTGTTAGTGCCGGTAAGACGGCAGGCGATATGGCTTGAAGGATATTGGATGGGATGGGGTCCAGCGGGCAAGTAGTTGGACGGCTACCTGTTAGGATTTTGGAGACCTCACTCTCGCTGAGAGGGGTGAAAGAAGGAAATGATGAGCCATTGACGGTTGCGCCCTTAGGGGGGGGAGACAGTTGGTCGAACTGTTTCCCGATGGCTGCCACTTTCTCTGTGAAAAAGGAAGCAAAGTTATCAGCAGTGAGGTTAGTAGCTGGGGGAGGAGGAGGAGGGTAGAGCAGAGTTTTGAAGGTGGAGAATAGTCTCCGAGCGTCAGTTGCACCGTTGATCTTGTCGTTGAAAAAAGTCTTCTTAGCAGCAGTGATGCTGGATGAGAAGGAGGCCAGCAGTGTCTGGTAGCTTGCAAGATCGTCCAGTGCTGCAGATTTGTGCCACTTTCTCTCAGCCGCTCTGAGATTGGAGCGCTGCGTTCGGAGGGTATCACTCAGCCACGAATGAGACTGGGTAGAACGAGCAGGTCTGGTGGAAAGTGGACACAAAGTGTCCAAGCATGAGCTCAGAGTGGAGCAGAGTGATTCTGTGGCATCATCGACACCTAGTGAGGAGAAAGTGGATAAAGGTGGAAGAGCAGAATAAAAAAGTGTCTAACCCCTTGCATGACTTGGATAGAATATTCAGTGTTCTAATGCCTCAAACGCCTATAAAGAATTAACATGTATACCTCTCTGTGCTCTCTCTCTCTTAGAATCAGGTGTGCTGAGAATGCCAGAAGGCAATTGGCGCTCTGCCAATCCAGGGAAAATAACTGGTGCAAAAAAATAAAATTAAATTGAATTTTAACCAACAGTTTCACTTATCTGTTTCTACCCTGTTGCGTGGGTACATAGTACTGTACACGGATGAATACAAAGAAAAGGGTCAAATCGGGTCACTTGAATCTAAGGGTGCTTTCACACTTTTTTAGTCTGGTTCAATCGGTTTGTTTTCCCCCCCTTGGTGTGATTCATTTGGGCAGGTATCAAAACAACTACACCGTCAACTTGAGATGAAGTGGTCTTGGTCCGGTCCCAAACAAACTCCGGAGCGGTTCGTTTGTGGTGGGAACTTGATCCGACCTCGGTCCGACCCAACTGCCAGGTGTACTCTGCAAGTTTGAGCTAAACGGCTCCTGTAGCCAGCTGTGCTTTGCATTCTAACACTAAAAGGACTGACTAATCAGTATCTACCTTAAGGCCTTAAAATCCCTTAAATGTATTTCATGTGTGCATGTACCCCTTTTCTTCTACTTGTTCTTTTTTTACTAATTGTATACCTCATACTTTTTTGTATCATTTTTGTGACAACTGAATAAAGGAGTAGAAAAAAAATGTGTTTTAGCAGTGGCTAGCAGAGAACGAGCCGAGGTCTCACTAGTATTTCCAAGACGTTTCCTCGAACTGCCTTCAGCATTCTGCTGCTATCGGTTTTGCCTGGTATATTGCCCACATAGTTATGAGAAAATGGCAACTCTGTTGTTGCTCTATGTTATATTGTATAGCAATTTCTCTCACAGAAATATGCAGTTGTCCAGAGCACTGGACCTTTTATCCTGTGCTCACTTTCGTGCTCCAGTCCCACACACATCTGACCTAAGAGTGGAGTGAATATTCTCACGTGGTTTGTAGTGATGCATTTTAGTTCGCTTGAATTTTTCTCTGTGTGAAAATGAATCGATCCAAAGGGAAAATGCTCCAAGTTTACAAACTCATCAACTGATTCGGAAAAGAGCAAACAAACTATAGGTGTGAATAAAACGAACACATAAAGATTATAAGATAATTCTTACCCTCTCCATGCATACATGTACACAACGAATGAATGAATGAATCAATAAACCAACCAATCAATCAACTGGTAGTTCCAAATTGGACTAAATGTGTTATATATGTAAGTTCACATACCTGGATCAGACTTTGAAAACGTGTCTATGTCCAGCAGATTCCTGAGAAAATAAGTCACACAATAAATGGCTGCATTTCCATTTGAACATTTGAATTATTCTGGAATGTGAAACCAGGACACCATCATTAGCATTGCCAGCCCTTACTGCCATAAATACCCTTGTGTCTCTCAAGAGTGGCTTGTTGACTTTGTGCCGTCAGATTATCAAAACTATCATATTTTCTTCTCATATTTTGTGAAACTTGTTTGGTGGCACTGCTTTTACAATTCTATATAACATTATCCCATTTCAGGCAGATACATTTTAAAAACCAAAATAGCAAAGGTTAATTTATTTGTGGATGTTAAACTCAGTTTGTAATTGAGAGGTTATCATCAATATTGTATAGTTCATCATAACTCCTGTAACTAAAATACAGTGACAATAGGAAGTCATTAGCAACAAGAGTAGCTAGAACATATTGTATGTGGATAGAAAATATATACATTCAGTGCACTTCAGAGCAGTTTCTGAGAAAGGTACGTGTTTATAAAATTGTTATCATGTATTCTTTATGAACCTTCTGATTTTGGAGCCACTCTGAAGCTAAACAAAGTGGGGTGAAAACGCACTACCTGCTTGACTTGGCTTTACCTGACAGCACAGACTGCTCGACAGTCCCCATTTAAATAACTCCTTCCCAAATTCAAAATGCTGAAGGTATTCTACTTTAAGACAAAAAGAGACAGACGGCAGAATGGAGGGGACCCTGTCACTATGATACCTCACACAGCAGTATGCATATGAGCTGTCCACCAGACTGAGCAATGGATTCAGACTCCATGCGGTCTGCTGAACCCCTGCTGCACAGGGGGCTGGTCTCAGTGATCAGTTGTCTAGAACGACGAGAGGTATGATGCGTTCAGCCTTGATAACTGTATCCTCAGTGCAGGGAACAACACCAGACCGTGCCGTTTTAGCATTTATAACTAGGCTCTACCATCCATTACAATGAGTATCAGCATTGAGATGCTTGAGGGAATATCATGGTTTGCTATGAGTTTCTTGAATTCAAATGCTCCCTGATTTTATGTCATTTTACAAATACAAAGAGATATCAGAAATACTGATCCTCAGGGAAATACAACAGTAAGATCCTCTCTCACTTTCATACCTAGACTTATTCATTTAGTTTGATAGTTTTATTCAGACAGAGGTGGACGTACAAGAGAATAGGAATCCAACAAAATACGAACAAATAACACATCACACTAACACTGCTCCAGATTCACATACTTTTTACATGTCAGAACATAATGGGGTACAGAATCGAAAACTCTCCCTAGTAAATACTGCAGGCTATATACAAAGCATCTGTCCACACAGTAGTATCCGTACAGATATAAAGAGTGCTTGATGAGGTCTTTTATAAACATAATTGTCAGTAAAGTTAGCATGTTATAAAAAATTCACCCCTACAACTAGCCCTACAATTGTGACTAAGCAAACGATCTTATGTTATCCTTGCCCATAACAAAATAAAATAGCAACCTAGCACAAACATGTTGGCTTACATTTACAAAAATGTAAATTATTTAAAACATGTTTTTGTCCAAAGCTACGTATCGATACATTGACTGGGAATCAACCGCGGGCCAACTGTTTGTTAGGCACCAATGCTACTCACTGTACCAACTTGGGCATGAATCATAAGGTGGTGTGGAATATTGACATGGATCTTTAGCAATAGTCACTTCAAAAGGAAAAACACTGACGTGACGGTCAATAGGCATTGCAGTCATAGCAATATACCCCTCAGTGTATTTCTTATAGTCTTCTACGGTACTATTGTAGGACCCTGTCTACTTTACATGTGTAGATCTACCCACGTAACGTTGTGTGCCAAGTGTCCTGTGTGAGAGTAGCGTTGACATAAAACTATCATACAGCTTTCCCATGTGTGTAGGCTCCTTGTGTGTTAACACAAATAAGTGTTTTTTGTGATGGAGGCCTCTCTTGGCTATATCTTATATTGCTTTAAGTTTTCTTTTACATTTTGAAGCAAGTTAAGAAATGCTGTGAGAACCTTTTTCTATTAATGAGATATCACCAACAACACGGTCCCTCACTAACAAGACTTAGATTTGGGAGACAAATGCCATTTGATGCCCTTTTTCCTAGTAGATCTAGATTATGCTCTCTATCCCTTTCTAGCTGGTTTCATCCTTTCCTTTTGGCAAGGTGGGAAATAATTCTCTTTGGATCTTCCCTCTGTTTTGATGTTCTGCGCCAGTCAATCCCCACAGGCATGTTTACTGAGGCTTTTACAGAGAAGGCAGTACTCTGCCAAGATAAGACCTGCCTCTTTCAGTCAGTGCACTACCATATCTGTGCTACTTTGGAGAATGTTAATGCTAGGGAAAGTGGAATGAGCATGACACGAGAGGTATTCCGTCAGCTGACTTCAGTCAGATTGACGCCTTGCATCGATCGCTCTGTTTAAAATCACATTCAAATAGTGCTTTTCGGTGACTAAGATGTATGGATTGGACTCACTATACACCTATCTGAGATCGAATCACACATACCTGGAGAGATGGACTGGTGAATCTACTTCCAGTCTCAGTGAATGTGTTTAAACAAGCCATTAACATGCTTTTTTCTCCTTTTCCACATACAATGCCTTGTTAACAAGATAATTCAGTTAGCAAGCAGCATTGTAGGACATTCAGCAGCCAATGCAGAAACACTTTACATAAAATATTGCTGTTTCTAGTTGACCTGAGCTAAAATGAGCCAAATCAAAGTGATATAATCCTTCAGTGGTTATATGATAACACTTACATAGACCTTAAATGACAACCTGAAGTGGGGCTGAGATGAAAGACTGGTATTTTATCATCCTGACTCAGACATGGTGATGATTCACACCAATGAACACGGAACACTAACACTCATCTGAGGCTAGGGTTGAGCACATGAATGGGGAGTACAGGCCCCATGGTGAACCTGCACAAGTAAGTGTTCCAGTGGTAAAATGAAGTTCATTTCAGTAGGTTTAGGCTGTCGATGTTTCAGCAGCCCACTGGAATCAACCTCATTTTATCACCACAGCACTAAGGTGTGGAGGTTTGCCTATACGTACAACTGACTTTCTTCGATTCTGTAGCCCACTCGTTTTCAGTCAGGTGTGTGTAAGCATTCTCTCAGACTCGGTCAAGGCCTTCAAAACACCAATATGTCATTGTTATAATAGTTTCTTTCAAACTTAAAATGACTTCCACTATCATTCATTAAATGTAATTTGGAAAGTAAGTGAGATAGGGGATCTGTCGAGTAAAAATAACTCATCAAACACAAAATAGAAGCTTCTGATCTGTCCTTTACTATTGTTGTCTTTCATGCTGGTAATACTTAAGACATATAGGCCTTACACATAACAAATTAATCAAAATGGAAATGCGGAAAAGAAATGTAAAACATTTCTCCAACAGGTAAGCAATGTCCAGTGTTCGGCTTTGGTGTGCAGCATAAAGAACTAAAAACCTCAGTCTTTCAAGCATTCTTTCATAGCTTCTGTCATATGATTCCCTGACTGAAATGTGTCTAATGAAACGTGTTGCAGCCACGATTAAATTAAAGTATTTAGACCCACCAAAAAGATTCTAGTGTAATTCATCTCAAACACAACGTCTACTGCTTGAGTCTAAACAAGATGCACGTTTTGTAAGACGTTTGAGAAGTGATGGTCAGAGATCTATATCAATGACAAAACACACAACTTTGTCCGCTACCGCACAAGGTCACTGAGGTTAACGTGATCGAGCTGTTATGGAGCCAACAGCAGTTTAAGACGGTAATCAAGCATAGCACAATGTTTCAACAGTGAACAGTTTCATTACACTTATTTTTAAACATTAATGTTCCTCTTGCACTGAGGAAGCACTTTATAAATGGACGACTGTACCGTTATGATTTTCTCTCAAGTTAATGTAGCCTATTCATTCGAAGTTCAAACGAGGTAAACACTAACCTGCACGAGACGGTAACTTCTATTTTTGTTGCGGGTACGTTCGAATGCAATGGGTCATTTTGTCCAACCGATGCCATCATCTCATTTGTTGAGCTGACTTGCCTTCCTTTAAACATTTTGCTTTCACAGACTCCGGTAAAGGCGATAAACCAAGTTGTTACCGGTTTATGTCATGTCCATTCACAATGTTCATCAGTGATAATAGGAAATCACGGTGGAGAAAAAAAACCCTCATATATGCGACATATGGATACTGTACGCGTGGAATCACAGAGGAGCGCGCCTCTCCAGCATAGATTCTTCCAGCGTTCTGTCTTCCAGGGCTTCCGACAGGTGGAGTAGAGCACTTGATTGCCTCTGGAAGCACCTGCATAGCCAACTAATCGAGAAGAAAGAGCTATCATTGTAATGAAATTACGAGTCTTCTGAAACATATTTTCTTATAAGGAAGGTTGAGTTGATAATGTTTAATAATTACGTAAATAATTATTTCATGCTTACCGAACCTAAGTAAGAGAGAGACACGGTATTTTCCCCTATATATATATATATATATAAGATTAATTATTAATAATTAAAATAGATCTTAACAACAGGGCAAGATTTTGCTGGAAATTAATCAGAATTTCTGAGGTTGCCTGTGAAAAGTTTTCATTGCCCTTAGTAATTTGTTGTTAATACTGTTGTCTCATCTCTGTCAAATGAAGACTGATGTTATTTGTATTTGTTCGGCATGTCTGCTGTTCTTCTGCTGTACTCGAATGCATTGTTTGGTGTTTTTGAGTCGAAATTGAAGGGGAAAGTATGAGGGTTGAAAAGTAAGCCAGCAAAAGGCGAAGTAATCTCCTCCTGCTTTTTCTTCCACATAGCCTCTGTATCTGAAGGTGCACATGTGACAGAATGATAGAACTCCTCTCTGGTCTCACTGCAACCATTCACCGGGAGACTTTATTATCCCCAGGGCAAACGTCTGTTTAGTTTTCCTGTCACAGGAATGGGCTCCGAGAGAGAAAGGGAATGTGAAAGTCCAGCATTACACCTGCATACAAAATTCTTCCTGTGTCCTTGAGATGCTCATTGTGCCCCACTGCTGGTGATTGTCAGCGCCTAATGCATCCAAGCCCCAAATTAAAATGCAGCCTGCATCTGGATGCTGTTCACAGTCCAGTGTAATCTTCTTTAAAGGCAGGAGTGGTAGATGTGATCATAATATGTGCAGAATCACCTGTCATACTCAGTCACCGCCTTTTTGTTTACATTCTGCTTCTACATCTATGTTTCATACCAGGAGGCACTGAACCAGAGGACTCAGAGCATACTGCTACCAACATTTGGACGGCAGTGGATTTGGCTTTATGTGTATCTGGAGCATCCGTAAGCTATAAATATGAACCACTTTAAAACCATCTCCATTGTCCTCTCCACTATCAAGAGTCTGCTCAACAATACAAACACACTCACACACACACACACACACCCACACACACACACACAAACACACCCACACACACACACACACACACACACACACACAAACGCAACAGTCCAAAATATGGGAAGTGTATATCTGATGACTTGAGAATCTGAGTGTATTCAGCACACAGGGTCCAGTGATAGACACAAGTGACACACACATGCACTGTTAACTGCAAATCAGTCAGAAGTCACTACTAAATGCTCACTGAATAATATATGTGTGGTGAATTTTAAGGCAATTCTGACTAGAAAAAGGCAACAATCTGTTTGCTTGTCACAAATAACATGGAAACAGCTGTGGAACACCTGCTCAGACACTCGTTGTGGGATGAATTCCCCTTAAACCACGGCAAGTCTGTGTTTCTTCTTCCTGGGAGTTAAGAATAGCGCTTGAATCGGACATATTTCCTTTTGAAATGTGACTGGAATAACAAACTGGAAGAATATTGTCGAGGGGGGTTTGGAGTTGGAGCCTAGCGTCTGGTTCAGGAGCTGAGTAAACTTCTTCATTCTGTTGCATACGTACATACAAAACATACAAGAAAACAGGAGAAACTTTACCCTTGTCAATGTCTGTATATTAAAGTCATGTCATAAAGACTGATTGATTATTTATTTATATACCAAGAGGATCAATGGTGGCAAATATGAGAGTGTTTTTCATAAATCTGTTCTGGTGGCAGTGTGACTATAACTGTGGCTCATTGAACATTTTTGCAGAATGTTGCCCTCTAGCCATGAAAAAGGGGAGTTGCAGGTTGGCTGAATTTACATTTTCACATTCAAACATTTTTACATTCATTTCTAGTTTCTCAATATCTCAGTAATACAATTTTGCGTCGTACTACAATTGATGCTGCTGTCACAGACACACAAATGTTATGTTAAACTGAAATAACAGTTTAAGTTGAAATGATGGTCATGCTTGTAACGTCATGTGACATTGCACAGTTGCAGTGGTAATGCAAACACTAAGCATCAACTGGACATATGGGTGATTAGTACAGTCTCTCATCTCAGGCCCTTATAGGCAAGGCAAGGCAAGGCAAGGCAAGGCAATTTTATTTATATAGCGCATTTCATTCACATGTGCAACTCAATGTGCTTTACATTTACAATAGCAGGAAAGACAATAAAGAATTTAAATTAGGTAAAGAGGTTCACTGCATGTGCATCAGCTTTCCCTGAAGTATTCTCAGAAGAGACTAGAGAACCTGACAGTTGGTCACTAACAATTATTACATTTTTCTGTCTCAAGACAGCCAGATGATATGATGCTGTCACTAAGGGGGCATGACATCACAACACTGCCACACAACACTGCCCTGGGTGTAGGAGAGCAACGGAGTGTAATACTCTGTAACATCACGAGATGACGGCACCATCCAGGGGAAGTTACGAAGAGTAAAAGACTGTCATGACAAAAAAGGAAACACGCAGGCAAGGAGGGCAGCCTGGCAGATAGGCTTAATGCATTAGTCCTACTGAGTGAGAGGGAGAGCACGATAACTTCTGTTTTCTTTATTAGCACCCCCTGACAATTGTAGAGTTAAGAGAGCCTGGCTATAAGTGAATAGAAAATAGAAAAACATACTTCAAAGTGGAATGCACAATGGGTTTATCTCAGTATAAACTGAGGTTAATGTGTGTGTGTGTGTGTGTGTGTGTGTGTGTGTGTGTGTGTGTGTGTGTGTACGAGTGATCCTAGTCTCTAAAAGGAGAGCTTTTATAAAGTCCCTTATACTGACAGAAGTAATGGATCTGGCCAACAGTAAGGACTTCCCTATGTTAATAAATGGGGATAGAGGGAAAGACATTCTCTGAATGAGAAAAAGTTTTAAGTGAAAGTTTTTTTTTTTTTAATTTTCAAGACTTCTTAACTGATTGCATTTATAAGGCAACATAAACCACAGTGGCAGTCACTGATCCTCCTCCTCAGACTCATCGTGACTCTGGTGGTGTAAGTATGAACATGCAGAGTGTGAGAATTATGTACATGACAATAAATCAGCATATGTTGATCTAGACTATTTTCCCTCAAGAGACGTATGTGCTGTCACAGAACCAGGAAGAAGAGGAGGCAAAGTGTTTTCTTCTGGGATTGAGGAAATTATTCCCAGAATATATTTTAATCAGAAAATGTCTTTTCTGCTGGGATTGAGGAAATGATTTTCAGAATATATTTGATTCAGAAAATGTTTTAGTGTGCTAAAGGACAAGATGTCGCCTAAGGGACTCTTTAAAAACACTGGACAAGGAGGTTACTGAAAGACCAAGCACCTGAAAGTGCCACATGTAAATCAATGACCCTCAGCTGAGCATGCATCTGCCTCCATTTCTGAGGTAAAGAACAGTCATCCAACAAGTCATCTGTGACTCAGTGTGCACGTTGTATTACCTTATTTGAAGACTGGTTATGTCTGGACAAGAAGGGCTTCTTCCTCATGCAAATGGAAGGCTTTCACGCAAACAACTGTATGAATTGTACATGTCATAGCTGACTAAATTGTAAGCTTAGACCAACAATTGCATCAAATAGCATTAACAGAACATTCAAAATGTTAGTCCCTTGCTGAATATAATGTAGTGGTACTGGTGTGCAGTGAGATATTTGAACCATTTTTCAAGGAGAGTGTTCAGTTGTTTGAAAGATGAGGGAGGTGAGAATGTTGTTTGCTGTGTTCCATTAGGATTGGCCTACAAAAATTTAATAATTTTTTATATCTAGTTATTTTGTAGGTCATAGAAGGCATTTGACTTCATCTGCATGTTCTTGGAACCATTCTCTGATGTTCTGGTCTTGTACAATGATCTTGTATTGTTTTTTCCAATTACACATCTCAATATCATATATCAGGAGTGAGTTAGAAGAACCAAAAATGCCATGGGGAGAAAATGTTTTGAGACATATTACAAAGCACATTAATGGTAATATACACTAGACAGTAGAGTGCTGGGAGAAAGCAGTATACATAGGTGCTGGTTGCATTACATTGAGGATCCTTCCATACTACACAGTAGTTCTCACTTCCAATCAGTTCTCAATGCAGTTCTGTTTCCTGGCAGCAGATGACACTACAACATCATGCTTTTTTTTTGTTCAGCCAATCATTTAGTTTGTAATCTGTGGAGGGCATAGTTGAGAGTGATTGTATGCTAGTTTTATTTCTCCAAATTCACAGCATTGTCATCAAGGGGTTGGAAAATTTAGAATTTTCAAAGATGGTTTATTCTACACCTGAACCTGCTCTTAAGAATGACCTGTGAAACTATTACATACTTTAAAAAATGATGTTGCTGAGTGGTTGCAATTTTTGACTAGCTAACTGTCTATGGTAGTAGTAATTCCAATGTATAATGCACTTGTTGAATTTAACTGTCTGAGTGAGCATAACTGACATCAGTGTTAAGTTCAATATCAACTACAAACCATATTTCAACATAAAATTGAAAACCCCATCACATCAACTGCTTAAAGATTGGCATATGCACATTCCTTACATGTGTAAAAAGTAAACACATTTATATAGCTTTTGTTAAAACAATGATCTCCTGAGACCAAGCACAACATTGAAGCTAAATGTACAGAAAACTTGGCTTTTGCACCACAATGACACAATGAAAGGCTCCATGTAACACAAAGAAATGCTACAGGACTAAATGTGCAGTAAATCAACACAACACACATTTTGGCACAGCAGCATTAATTATATGCTAACTATGCTATGCTAACTAGCTACTGGGTGCCAGTCAGTTATACAATAATAATATGATGAATTAATTGAAAAGAACACAGAACACCAAAAATCACCCCCTAAGATGACATTGTTCTGATGAAAGGTGATGACTTCATTTAAAACTTTGTGAAACTGTTTGCTTGATAGGACTGGCTGAAATAACCTGGAGTACTGGTTGAACAGATGATTTGGCATATGTTTCTTATATTATAGAATATTTCTTTCTTAAGTTATATTATACCTGGCTGCAAAGATTTCAGATAGGCCAAAGCTATCCTGTACTGTCTCAAATGATGAAGGGTTCCCCAAATACTATGCAGTCTTTATTGGATTTGATAAAGACATAATTGGTAGCTAGTAAACCATTTCCTGGCAGAACTCTTGGAAGCATACAGAAATTGTCGCCATAGATGATGTATGTATTAATTATAAAACAATGATTGACAAACTGCCATCATGTCTAGTTGAAGATTAAGCTTGACCCAACCTCAGTTTCTTATTGAAGAATGTCTCTGCTTTCCCCACATCCTCAAAGACCACTGTCATTATATCCACTGTAGGTCATACTTAAGTTTAGCTGATTTGTGCTTCCATAACAAAACTTAAAACACTCTCACCATCATCACTCAGTTGTGCAGCACGCTTCAGCATATACTCCTTATGTAATAATGACAGAGTCCCAGAATGACCCGACACCGGTTTTGAAACCCTGGTTCCTATGCCAAACGACATTTTGAATCTGAACTTAAATTGTCCTTACTTCATATACCACATCATTACTTATGCACGGTTATGACATTGTTCAAATGTCAATTCTATCTGCATCATCTCAGTCTGCTTATTAACTCTAAAACTGAGTGTTGTTTTTGTTTGTTGCTGCGCAAGAGAAAGGTTTATTGGTGTTGGAGGAAGCTTTTTAGCCTTTTTAATAGACAGGTCTCTAAGGAGATGTCTGTTAATTTGTCTAGCTAACTAAAGGATTACGTGAGCTAGCTAGCTTATAAATGCCCAAGTGTTCAAACTCCATTGTCTAAAATATAGGTAGTTCAACTATGTATCTCTCTAAGGAAAAAGTCTTCATGTGAAATAAAACAGAGTCTATTTTTACTGACAATCTCTCTTAATGGCCAAGTCAGCATTTAGTCATTAAACAAAATACTCTCCCAGGCTATTATTGGAAGCTTTATGATATTTATATTCATGCTGGCCAAGTAAAAGTCACTCAGCTTCTACTAAAACACTTATCTGAGCCTCTGTGTTTTATGAAAAGCCTTACCTCTGGCCCAGGATAGAACCTCACCCTGCGTTCAGAAACATTACCTGTCTAACGCTATTTTACTTATTCATCAAGGAATTAAGCTTGTATGAAAAAAAACAAAAAGTATTTACACACCATCTCCTTTTCAGTCAATTGGGAGTTCTACTAATTTAATTATACACATGGAAAGTTGCTGAATTCCTCGTGCTATTGGTTGGGGACTTCCCACAGTGACCAAACCTTCCACAGTCACATGCAAGAACTCATAACCAACAACCTAGCCTAAGTATTATAACAACAGGGTGCACTACAACCATCATACTGAGTGACCATCCTTGTAAACCAAAATCCAACAGAAGCGTTGTGGTTGATTTAGCTACAAAGCATCTAACACTGGTCTTGTGTGTGCCTGCCAACCTCATTTAACTGTTTCTGCTACCAGTTCTGCATTACTACTTTAGCTTCTTCCTTTCAAAGGCTTCCTCAATCACATCTCCAAAATAAATCGTTATCTCAATAAAATAAACAATGCACTCGCACTCAGAATACAACACCATGTGTGGTCTCATAGAAGTCACATCAATACACAGTGGAACTTGCGGTTGCCTTTCGACATCAGCCAGCAGTCTCCAATCCTGTGCTTTGCCCCATTTGCTAGTACTGTTTGTACATGTTTGGTGTCCATTTTTCTGCCCCACTCCCATAAAAGAAATGATACTGTCCCTGTCATTAACCGTCATCTCAACCCATTTATCCTCAAACCCAAGCGCAGATCGGTAGAAAAAGGATTTATTTCACAAACGTCAACGCACAGAAGATATCCAAAAAGGCAAATACAAAAACAGGGTACACGACCACTGTAGGCATCCACGGCAACGAAAATCAGAAATAAAAACTCAAAAGGCATGGGTATTTCTCCCAGAAAACAAGCAGGTTGGCAGACAAGCTGGCAGGCAAAAACAGATTTAAACAACTCACGGAACAGGCAAAAACACCAGTTGAGACAATCTGACAGGGAACATGAAGCAAGACAGGGCTTAAATAGGCAGGGTAATCATTGGGAACAGGTGAGGAGCAGAACAGGCAGGAAACAGAACAAAGACAGGACAAGGGGCGGAGCACATGGTAGCACATGGCTACCACAACAAAGGCACATGGCTACCCAAACAAAAACACAGGATCAGACGAGACTGAGTCCAAGTACTGACAGTACCCTCCCCTCCACGTGCGCCTCTTGACGCCAGAGCGGGACGGTTGGGGTGCTGGCGGCGGAAACCTGGATGAGGTTCTTATCCAGGAGCTGACGAGAAGGCACCCAGGAGGGCTCCTCTGGACCGTAGCCCTTCCAATCAACCAAGAACTGGAGCCCTCGTCCCCGGCACCGGACATCCAGCAACTTCCTGACTCTAAAGGCAAGAGCCCCGGCGATGATACAGGGGGAGGAGGGACCACACCCGGTGGAGATAGGGGGCTGCGGCAGACAGGTTTGATCCGAGAGACATGGAAGGTTGGATGTACCCGGCAAAGGGATGAAGGTAATCTCAGCCAGACTGCCGAAGGACTGAGGACCAGTTAATCCAGGTAAGGTCCGATGAATCGAGGGGCCAGTTTCCGGGAGTCTACCTTCAGCGGCAGGTCTTTGGTGGAGAGCCAGACTTTCTGCCCCCTCCGGTAGTGAGGTGCCTTGACTCTTCGTCGATCGACCACCCACTTGACCTGGGAACCGGAGTGCAGCAACCCGGGATGAAGGCCTGGACAGAGGGAACAGAGGCTTCCGACTTCTGGGAAGGAAACAGAGGAGGTTGGTAACTAGTGCTGTCAGTTTAACGCGTTATTAACGGCGTTAATGCAAACCCATTTTAACGGCGTTCATTTTTTTATCGCGCGATTAACGCGATACGGCGAAATGGATGATAAAAAACTTCTGAATGGAAAGTTTTGTTTTAAAAGTTGTGTTGTGCAAAAGAAGCGAGCTTCACTGTTGTCTGAAAATGTCAACAGGCAGCTGGCTGAAAGCAAAGAAGTAGTAGGCTTACCTTTTATTGGTAACCTAACTGTTATGGTTCATTGTTTCTGAAATAAGAGGCCTGACTGCTATGTTCCCAGCAAACTTGAAAAAAAGAAAATATTAAGCCATGGTTTAACTGCACTATAGGGTCCTTGTTTACCTGAAATGTGCACTTGATAATTTTATTTTGTACCGCCCTGTTTGGCAATGTTGGTTTTCAATAAAATAAAACATTTGCATAAAGCAAGCCAATCCACTTTTCCATGTTGATAAGGGCATTGAAATAAAAATAAAATGATGGAAAAAATAAATAAACGAAAGGACATTTAGAATAGATACAAATTTGCGATAAATCGCGATTAATTTTGAGTTAACTATGACATAAATGCGATTAATCGCGATTAAATATTTTAATCGTTTGACAGCACTATTGGTAACCCATTGAGCATTGAAAAGGAGACAAACCAGTGGCAGCAGCAGGTAGCGAATTGTGGGCATACTCCAGGAGGCACGCCATCGTCCTCCTGATCCCAGCATGACGCCACTCCTGTAGAGCCATCTTAACAGCAAGGAGTTCTCGGTCTCCGCCATCATAGTTACCTTCGGACAGAGACAGTCTCAGTAGAAGGCACAGGGGTGTACTTTACCATCCTTAGCAGACCTTTGAGACAGGACCGCTTCAACTCCGATATCCGAGGCATCCACCTCAACAATTAATTGGCGGGATGGGTCAGGCGTGGTCAGAATAGGAGCAGAGGTAAAACGTGACTTCAGTTCCTGAAAGGCCCTCTCACCTGACTCGCCCCAGAGGAACCTAACCGATGAAGAGGTCAGAGAGGTCATAGAAGCTGCTACTACACTGTAGTTGCGAATGAACCTCCTATAAAAATTGGCAAACCCCAAAAACCTCTGCAGGTCCTTGCGTGATTGTGGGGTGGGCCATTCCACTACAGCCTTAACCTTCGCTGGATCCATCTCCAATCCACCCTAATTGATGATGAACCCCAGGAAGGTTGTAGAGTGTTGGTGGAAAGCACACTTCTCTGCTTTAACAAAGCTGATTTTCGAGCAGTCTTTGAAGAACTGAGCTGACATGTTGGATGTGTTCTGGGAGTGATCTGGAAAAAAATCTAAATATCGTCCAAATAAACGAACAGGAACTTGTTTACCATATCACGCAACACATCATTGACAAGACCCTGGAAAACACCTGGGCTGTTAGTCAAGCCAAAAGGAAGGACTTAGTATTCATAGTGGCCTGTGGGCGTGTTGAAGGCCGTCTTCCACTTATCCCCCTCCTTGATGCGCACCAAGTGATAGGCATTACGCAGGTCCAGCTTGGTGAAGATGGTAGCCCCCTGAAGTAACTCAAATGCCTCAGACATGAGAGGAAGTGGGTACCTGTTCTTGACTGTGATGTCATTCAAGCCACGATAGTCAATGCAGGGTCTAAGGGAGCCATCCTTCTTATTGACAAAAAAGAAGCCAGCCTCTGCCGGGGAAGATGAGGGGTGGATGATACCTGCGGCCAGGGAATCCCCAATGTACTTCTCCATAGCCAGACGTTCAGGGGGAAATAAGGAGTAAAGCCGACCTCGAGGTAGCCATGTTCCAGGAAGCAGGTCGACAGAGCAGTCCTAGTCCAGTCCAGGAGCCTCTGGATTTGCTCTAGATAAGGGGTTCAAAGGGGTTCTGAAAAAAGCAACTTAATATACAGTCAAAGGCCACCTTAATGTGTGGCAAAAGCCCAAACAGCAAACACCCCAATTTCAATTTACCAATCAAGAAGGTCTTATCAATGGTATTGATAGTCTTAACAATGAATTCAACCTGTTCTCGGTCACTCAATGTGGAATTGTACCGTCAGCTTGAACACCTCACTGGTTTCTCTACAATAGAAAGAATCACCTCACTATCAATATAAAAACTCTTTTCCACCAGTTTTCCCTTACTGATAGATACACTTCTACATTTGCAAGGTTTCAGATTGTCATTCAACTTGGCTAACAGCTGACGGGTTGTTGAAAGCGTTGTCATAATGTCCATATAAGCTTGGATGGGAGGGAACCGGGTACCATCCTGCCATCCTCTCACCACCACCAACAACCCATTTAGATGCCCATAAGATTTCAATTGCCTCCATTGGTGAAAGCCAACGGTGAAATGGTACATCAAGCCATGACAAATGTTGCCAGGATATGTTGTATTTACTTTAGCACAACTAAATATCCTCAAAATATGCTTTGACTAACGCTGAGATCTTCTCAGGGACCTGAAAGTAACTGGATCAGGGACGTGCACAGGAATTTTGAAGGGCCATTGCTCTGCCCTGGAAAAAAGGGGCAACAGGTTAATTTTTGTCACCGCTGCCGCTACACCCCCTCCCCCTGGACGCATATTCTGCCTATATCACTTGAAACTCTGAAATTGTCAGGGTCGATCTCTAACCGCCGCCACCACGCCCCCTCCCCCTTGATGCTTATTCTGCGATTATTTTATCTAGGCCTATGAAGTTCTGCAGCCGTAATACTATTTAAAAAATATATATATTTCCTTCGGAGGGGCAACTTCAGTCGAGGAGGGCAAACGGGCAGTTGCCCGAGCAACCTTAGCCCCCTCCTGTGCACGTCCCTGAACTGGATGCCAGAAATACCACACTGAGGTCTTAGCCTTCTGCCCTTGCTGCCTAGCTAAAGCTAGCTTAACATGCGAAACAATTTCCACATTGGGCAACTATGTCACATTTGCAGCAATGTAAATAGAGTTCAGTATACATTAATCTGAGGAGTTCTGGCCTGCTGTGTTTCCAAGGAGTATGTCAAACCTGCATTTGCTTTTAAGTACTAAATGTATGCTTAAAGCTGCATGGCACTGTGCCAGGTTAGATTTCTTGACCTCTGTGGTTAAGAGACATCTAGTTATGTTGAGTGTTACTCACCATATTGACACAGCATGAAGAAAGTCACAATTTCTAATATATACACATAAACATATTTATGTGAAAGCCATAAAGATGGAAAAGATGGAGAGTGGTATGCTTTCACAATGGATACTGTAAATTCTTAAAGAAATTGCAAGCTGTTTTTTTCTGGAAAGATGATGGACAAAAATACCTGCATATCTCTCCCAGTATTAATTTCATCCACTTTGTGGATAGCAATCTGTCCCCATTAATCCCTCATTTATTAAATACAGGCCACATGCTGTTGCTGGTGTAGTTTAAATAACAACCCTGCCAAGCATCATGACCCAGTGCACTTTTTAATGTAAGACTATTACTCCAGAGAGTACGACACTTTCCTGAGCATTATTTCCGGCTGAATGAATGATGTTGTTTCAGGTGAAGTTAATTCAGAGAAATGGTTGAATGACACTGTGGCAGCAGATGCGCCCAGACGCCTGGAGACTGGGAGTTGTAGTGCTCGTGTAACCTAAATATCTCCATCGTCTGTCTGTAATCACTTAAAGAATAGAAGAAGACTATTTTTCATTTTCTTATACTTCTCGTTTACGTGTCTTATAGGATTTGGTTGAGATAATTGAATTTACATCATTGCATTGTAACCATCGGGAATCGTCATCATCTAGTCTTACCGATCAGCATCCTGTGTGTGTGTGTGTGTGTGTGGGAGAGAGAGAGAGAGAGAGCGAGTGTGTGTGTGTGTGAGAGAGAGAGCGCGCGAGAGAGAGAGAGCAAGAGAGAGAGGGAGGGAGGGAGACTTCAAACCACAATAATGGAGTCACTGAAGTCGATCGCTCGACAGGAGCCTGTACGCTTATGACACGCTCAAAACACATACGACGGACAAGCATAAAAAACATCACTGGCTTCCCATTGACAAATTGGAAATATCTCTAAACTGATGTGTAAACTGCGGCTCAGATTGCTATTTGCGAATGGGGGACACAGCTCTCAAATAGGGCAGCACAACGGCACGTCTCGGTATTCTTTTGGATGAAAGGTAAAACACTAAATAGACAAAGCTAATTATAGAAAGGGACGTGGAAAAGATGTATTTGTTCGTTTGTTAGCTACCTGATATATCTTTGTTGACTAACGTTTTGCAAAGCTAGTCCGTTATCATCTGTAGTGGCAAATTAGCGTGTGTTTTTACGCATCGACGTGATATCAATATCCGACCACATATTTTCCATTCGTATTTCAGTGGGTATTAAATTACTGAAGCTGATAGACAGATAGTTATACAGTACACACTTTATGGAGAATATATTTAGTCTAGTGGTAGTAGTAATAGCAATAATAGTGGCACCAACATCTAACAATTTGCTATTTAATGCATTGATTTCTAAATCATCACTTGAAGACAGAAAGCCATTTAAAGTACACAAAGGAGAACCTGACAAGAAAAAATAGGAAAATACGGGCGAGTCTGTGTAGGACTACTCGGAAAACAGAAAATGCTGCCTTCGCAAGAAGCGTCTAAGATCTACCATGAGAATTACATGAGGAATTCCAGAACAATCGGGCTTTTATGGGCGATATTTACAATATGCTTAGCTATCATCAACGTGATCGTCTTCTCTCAACCCTTCTGGATTGGCGACAGCTTGAGCACGCCACAAGCAGGCCACTTCGGCTTATTTCATTACTGTATTGGGCCCGGCGCCCCGAGCAAGGAGATGACCTGTCAGGGCAGTATCTCGGACTTCAGCGCCATCCCCTCCACCGCCTTCAAAGCGGCGTCTTTCTTCGTGCTGCTGTCCATGGTTCTCATCCTCAGCTGCATCGCCTGCATGGCGCTCTTCTTCTTCTGCAATATCGCCACTGTCTACAAGACGTGTGCGTGGATGCAGCTTCTCTGTGGTGAGTAAATGAAAACCATGGTGGCATTGCATGTTCACGCTGTTCACGTTACATGAGACAGCCGATGAAGCAAGCAAACTGTGTTATATCGATCCGTCTTGATGATGGATTTTGGCCATGTTTGTTGTGTCAAGGTTTTGAGTTTGAATGATCATGCAGGTGTATTAATATATGGGTAGTGAGTAGCAACCAGCACGCCATGTGTTCCATGTCACTGCTACACAATAAGTTGGTACCGAGCATAATATGGGCAGCCTTTGGTGAAAAATCAATGATTTGCTATTAGCCTGTGGTATTATCAGTTACAAAAGAAAATGGTTTAGTAGATTGCAATTTGGACCCTTCAGAAATAATACATGCATTTGTAAAGCAATTAAGTGTTTCCACTGTCTTCCATCTTCCATAAAACTGTTCAAACTTCACATTTAGAATGGTGTTCTTTAGTAATGATGTAAGCTTAGGAAGGTGAACATACTGTACGCTGACATCCTCCTGCATGCAAACAGAGATTTTTTCATTCAGTGCATGGTATTGCTATATTCCTACTAACGATGATGATGATGATGACAGTTATAATGACAATGATGGTGTTGACAATAATGATCAGCAAAATCAGATCAGAAGAATGCATCATCATCACCATAGTAACATCAACTGTACAAAATCCACTGCTGTCTGGCTATCAAATAAGACCATTGAATGTCAACCAAGGATGTGATGGTCCTTTCATGCTAAGCTTTAACATCTGAAACTGAAGGATTTAGATATTTGTGGTGTTTTTGACACTGACAAACAGTGTCCGCATTCTAGAGATGGTATGAGTAGGTTTTACTACTTTAGGCTACATGCTGCTAACTGTTTCAGCTGCATGTTTTCACTTCTTCATGCAATATTAACATGAAAAGGAAGCACCCTGTGAAAATGCATCACACTGCCACACACACAAGCCCATTAAACAATATGTTGAGTCTCATAATGGATTTGACCCAGTGGTGGGGAACATCCTGTTAACAGCATATGAAAAGGCTTACAGTGGGGGAAGTTGCACACTTTTTGCTGCCTGGCAGGAGGAGTTACGCTTTGAAAGTGAAGACCAAAAACTCAAGCTAATCAAAATAAACAGAGATCAGCACATCCCAAAGCTAAAAATAAATTGAATTTATATTCAAATTTGATTTTCAGTCCAGTTCACACTTGCCATTAGATAATAGTATAAGAAATAAAAATACAATTGAATACAAATAGAATAGCTAAAGAAAAGCTTCCCAGTGGCGGTTTACCCTCATGGGAATAAACACTTTTTATTGCATTTGTTTTTTCATTTTTTCTAAATGTTTTTTTTTGTTTTTTCATTTTTGGGTTAGTTAGTAATCCATTATTGTTGATAGTTGCATCATCCAAATCACCCTTCAATCTGAATACACACATTAGTAACATACTTGTATTATCTTTAGTTTTTTAAAAAAAAATGAATTCTCCATTTGGTGCTTCAATGATGTTGACTATTATCTTTTTTTAACAAATACATACTATTTTTAAGGCTTAACGGTGTCTCACATTATCACCTTAATATATTCTTATACTTGGATCTCTGCTCCTTGATCTCAGATGTACAGCAATCAAACTGTGCTTGTGTTGAAAACAGCATAATGAAGATATGTAAGGGAAGTTGTTAGCATTTTAACAGCAGTTAGCATTTTTCATATCTTTAAAAGCACTTTTATAAAACCTGGCAAACCAATCATCTCTTAAACACTTATACCATGTTCTAACTATCAGTTTGGGGAGTGAAATCTCAAGCACTTTGTGGTATTTGGTATGGTCCTCAAACTGCACAGTATGCTTTCATAAGAAAATCGTAGTCAGAAGGAAAATGTATGTGTGTAGTGTATAGTCCTAGGTCCCTTTCACTGCACAGTTAGTAAACCCCATGCAGAGATGAACTCATTTAGTTGTCTTGGCCCAAAAAGGGGAGAGCCACGGTATGAGTAAATTCTTTAAAAAACTCATTTGAAACTAATGATATTGGCTGATCTAGATTTAAAACCCAAAGATAATCAGCCAGTTTACTGTATGCTTATGCATGCATAGGCATGTGAACTAAACTTGCACTGTATACATATATCCATTGTCAGATTTGTTGCCCGTAAAATGAAAACAAACAAATGCCCATCATCATCATCCATTCAGCTGCAATAGCATAGCCATCCAATGCACCACCCAAGAGAGGAGATCAGAGGGCCTGGCCTATAAGAGATGACGCTCCTGAGTTTGGGCCTGGTCCTCTCGGTCCACCCGGAGATGATGGTTTAATCAGCTGTCATGGGCAGTGCCGATGCAGAGCCACGTGCCAGGCAACAGCGGGACTGGGGCGGAGGACAAAGAGGGCCAGATGCTCCTCTCAATATCCAAAGCACTCAGTGCTGGCAGAGTTGGATGGGTTTGAACCCACACCCCCCCTCCCTAGCCCCTCAAAGCCATACATGCTTTCACAGTCTGAAAAAAGCATGCTTTTGCCCTGCATTCCAAATTCTCACCCCAGCGTGCCTGCTCTCAGGGGAATCCCCGTAGCTTCTGGAGCCCTCCGATTGACCTGAGGGGGTGAGTCCACGAAATTGTCAGCTTCAATGAGCGTTGGATCCCAACCTGGATTTCTGCTAGCAAGCGATCACTTAACGCAACATATGTGTGAAATGAATCCAACGTAAGGGAGACAAACAGCTAGAATAGCGGCTGGAAAGGTTGTTGTTGGAGTGTTGATTCTAAACATACTGAACTCTCACAGAAGAAAGCTTGTCAGGAAGAATTCCCTTAACCTTAAATCGGTGTGCATAGTAAACACTGTCTGTGTCTTGGGACTTGGGGCAACTCCTAATGCTCATCTGCTGGTTGATGGTTGCAAGGTTTTGTTGAAGGCATTTTGGTGAGCACTAGAGCATGTAGACACTGGCCCTGAAGAACAGAAACATTCCTTACCTGCCCTAAGTGGTAAATAATATACAATTACATACGTGTCTAGAGGAATACTTTCATTTTCAAACTAAACCAAGGGGGTCTAAAATTGTATTTTATGTAGCCCTGTTTGGATAACTTAACTGTACTCAAACAATGAGGCTTGAGTGCCAGACATTATCACGGCTGAGGCTAAGTATTAATTCACCTCCATTTGACTGTCTATAGTGTGTGGCTAAGTGCCAAGTATTGATTTTTGTAGCTTGACTGCTATCAAGGCCAATAGCATCATGCTTCATATCAGTTGTCAAATTTGTGTGAGAGCGGTGGGAGTTGAGACGCACAGATCACTCTGTACAGCACCACAGGCGTGACTACACGGATCTAGCCCAGAACAACAGAGATGAGAATAGTGATAATGTGTGAGACTGCAGATAAAGACGTTGTGTACTTGCACATTACGTGCCACATTACGTGTAAAATACAATTTTAGACCCCACACACGGTGCTGGAAAGCTGTGTATATTTTCTTTGTTTCTAGACTGAGAGCTTCTATGCACTCTCCAGTATGCACTGTTCACTCTTCCATGCCACGGCACTCACTTCACCCAAATGGAGGATTCAGCATAATATTTTACAGCAGAATTTTCAAGGAAGTGGGTCCATTAAACAGCTCACCATTTTATTGTATGCCCCGTGGATCACATCTAAATCATTTGCGCATGATTCCATCTCTTACTTTCCCTCGAAAGAAAATTACAATCGCAAAAAAAATGCTGCAAGATAAGTCTAAAAGGATATGTTTTAACATGATGGAGAGTGGAAATGTAGCCCACTTCTTCACGACTCACTGGTCAACCCACTCACTACACTTTCTCCTTTAACATACCCATTTTATCATCTTCTGCTTGTTTCTGACCTTGTTCTGTTTAAATATTGAACAGTGCTTCAATGGACACACTTGCTTAAAAGGAAGTCAGGGCAGACCCCATACACTTTTGCTTGTTCAAGTTTTTTTTTTTTTTTTTAGGTCTAAGAAAATTCCATCTGATAACAGGAATCACACGAAAATCAGTCAAACTGAAAATTATGTATTTTAGTGGTTTGGCTTTATCTTGCATAGTGTCCCCACCATGACATTCTGTCATATCATCTAGGTAAGCACAGTACGCAAGCTATTTTTTTATTTTTATTTAGCAGGGTACACAAAAAGGAAAATGTCGATTGATGCCCTGTTACAAATGATAAAAGAGCCTGTTATCAGATAAGTGGATCAATACCATTTTAGTGTTCTGTCACAGGATGCCAAATGCATATGCTTCATATACAGTAATAATATTCACTTCAGGTCTGGCCAAATATGGCCACATGGAATGAAATGTCCTATGCAGCATTTGGTTGTAGATATTTTCTCTCTTTTTATCATTCCCTCCCTTCTATGATGCAGTGCTCAATGCAAAATGGGCTTATTCAATGGCGGAGGAAGCCTGCAGTCAAACATGTTTATAGCATGCTTATTTTTTCCCACTGTTCTTCTCTGGGGTGGCAATTTTCTGTAATTGCTGTCGGAGGATGGGTACAGGGTTATTGCCTGGCCTGAATTAATCTATTATTTTTAATTAAATTAGTAAGATATATTGACGGGATTGTTCACTGGTAATTACTTCATATCAATTTCAGTTGCAACATATCAATACATGTCATAAAAAGGTCACAAATGCCGTTTTTGTACATAGTGGTCAATATAAACATATCTTCATAGCTATGTTGTAATGAATAGATATGTTTGTTCATACACATGTGTGTGCATATGTTCGATGTGTGTGGGGGGTTGCGGGGGGCATTCATGCATGTGTGTGCGTGCGTGAGCACATGCCCGTGTGTGTGTCGGTAATCTTCTGAAACGGGGTGCTGCAGTATGCTCCGTCTATAAATAGAAAGGAAGGGGAGAGCTAATCTCCAAGGGAATCCCGAGTGGTTCCCTTTCTCTTTCCCAAGATTTCAGCCTGTGTCTTCTCCTAGAGACAGACATGTTTTAATTATCAAGTGTAATAAATAATTCCAAGTCACTAGGGCCCAGCTAAAAATATCCCAGCAGCTGAATAATGCATCCCAGTGACCCACCTTTGCATTGTCTCCCCCGTGATTTTGGAAGTGAGAACGTGGAAGGAATTTGATTTTCCACCTATTCAATGCAGATTGATTTATTTGACGCAGATGCTGCTGAAATGCAGTGCAGCACTTGTTCAGTTATCTGTCACAACAAGAATGTGTGTACGAAGACAGTAATGATAAAGGCTGAAGTACATAGCTCTGAATACACACACACACACACACACACACCCCTCTAATTAGGGTTTCAAATCCATTACAGTATACAACAAATTCCTCTAGCAGCAGGATCATATAGAAATGTACTGAAAGAAATCTGGAACAAGAAGCTCAAATTATAAATGAATTGGTTGTACTTTGAATCAAATACGTTCTGTAGATGAAATAATATGTTGTTTCCCCTGCCCCCTGAACCTTCCAGTTCCTTTCAATCCCCAGAATTATATTAAATACATTGTAGGTGGAGCAAATCCAGGTGCAGAGAACCATCAATTTTCACAATGTCACAGTCATGGGGTGTGTCAATGGGGTGACGGGGGGGAACATGTTGACACTCCTGTCATCAGTGAAGCCCCAGACACTGTGACTGGGGACAAGGGGCCGGGCAAGTTAAGTATTCTAGATCATTCCTGAGCTTCCAAGGAAGAGGGAATAAGGCAAGCTTTTCCCCACAATTAAAAATATGAGCTTTGCAATATAACATTGTTAGGCATTGTCAGCAAATCCACTTCAGAAGGATAGGGGATTCCCAAAGGCAATTAGGTCTATGTGATTCTCTTCTATTCTGAAGGACTTTGGGTGTTGGTAGGACTATAAATGCTATTACTTTGGAAAACAACTATAATGAAAACACTGTCAGGAAGTCATATTTACAACTAATGCATCTATGCTGCGAAATTAGTATCATGTTTAGTTTTTTCCGTTTGTTTTTGTGTGAAAATATAATATAGTATAAAACATATATAAAATATAAGATAATAAATAAAAACTTTACTGAACCTACATCTAAACCCAGTTCCTTGACCTAGTATGAACAGAAATATCAGTTTGTCCTCTACCTCTGACCTTGCACTTAGGGGCTACATTTGCTCACAGCACTTCACAGTGATAAAACGTGCCCCTGGGTCTACCATCTAGCCTGTCTAAAGCGGCTCAGGTGTGCAAGGCAGGATTCACTAAAAGAAAAACACTAAACTTAAAGGGGGGAAAAATCCTTTCAAATTATTTTGTAATGCTGTTAATATTACACAGTGTTTGGACTTAATTATGGTGGTGACTGACATTTTCTACACCACACAACACACATTTTACATGTGTGTTATACCATGGCATCTAACAGTAATCTATCATGTATTCCTCTCTTCCAGCCTGTCTTTCTCATATCCATAACACATCTAAACACGGATGTTGTTCCTATGTAATGTGTGAAAGAAAATTAAGTATTTGAACTATTTCATATGAAAGAGTGAGTCTAATGCCTCACTTTAATTTTCTGCGGAGACAGTCAAAATGTGTTTGTGGAGTAACAGTGAAGCAAATTAAATTGAAAAAAGGGTAATCCCATGCAAATGAGTAGCAAATTTCTGTTGGTGATTGCCATTCAAATTTCTACAATATGTACAACATGAGCAACACAACATGTACTGCATTACCTCTACACAGAGAATTTCAACTGCCTTTCTTGTTTCCTCTTTGACTCTTTAACACAAACGCTAAGAATACATTAATTGTTCCCATCCATAGTCTGAATTAATTTTCCTGATTTCCTGATCTAGATTTCGACACAAGTTTGCCTAGTGCTTGAGAGGCATTATGGAGGTGTACAATTTTTCGAGGCTACGAGGCTAGGTAGCTAACAGCCAACAGACCTTGCTTACATCATGAACAACACAACTGGCAATTATAAAAGTTATGTGGCCTGTGAAGAGGTCTGTTTTTTCAGAGTATGCATAAAAATGATCTCATTTGAATATCAAATCATTTGAATGTGATTTGCAATATTACCGGGAATGCTTTTTAGTTGGAGGACATGTTAGCAGTTGCAGATTTAGTTTGTTATGGTCTCTAGGTTGTCAGTGTCAGTCAACTTAGCGAAGCATTCTAGGGTATGTTTAAACTCCTGCTAGTCCCCTCTTTTAAAAATGCACCTCTTAAAACATTTTGCACAATACTACAATATCTGTGAATATGTGGAATCACCATAAGCAGTAACTTGCAGTGAGCGGCAGCTTGTTTGTCCTACATCACAAATAATGAGAGCTAATCACATTACACATGCCAGTTAAGTACCCTCAAACTTTACCAGTGCCCTGAAGTTGGCAGAGGATATGAATGCTAGAGAGGATACATTATTTGTTGAATATGTCACAGCTGTGTTATCAGGCTAATTATATTGAAAACTTGTCTGTATTATTTACTAACTATTTTGAAAATGACATGTAGTCTTTTGGGATGTAATATATCATTGTAATAGCAAGGTTGAACTACTAGGCACTCAATACATTGTCTTGTGGTTGGATCTCTCTGACTCCCTGGTGTGCTAAAAATGTTAGACATGCTAGCTATCAAGCTAGCAATTGGTGAGCTAGCTAGCTAGCACACCAATGACTCCATCGGTAAGTCATACTGAAAAAAAAATTACAATTACAATTTAGAATGATGATCCGTAGGGTGATTATGATGATAACAGAATGTTAATCAGCAGTAAGGAGTCTTGTCTAAAACCACCAACAACCCGGGTGGCATTAAAAAAAACCTTGTCTTTTGGCGATACAACTGGCAATGTCGTGCTGCGAAAGCTTTTCTCACATTTTTGTGCGGTGTTCCGAACTAGAACGTAGAACTACATGGTGCATATTCTACATGGCTCGTGGGAACAGCACGTCTGTTTATCTAGATAGATAAATAGATACTTTATTGATCCCAAGGAAATGTAGCCATCCAGTAGCTTCATACACAGGGTTGGGGACCAACTAGTTACATGTTAAATTAAATTAAATTAAATTAAATGACAAAATGAATTCATTCTGTTGCTATGCATCTTTTCGCCATCTAGACAGACTCCGTTTCTTTTGGTAGTATGCTCTCAAATTTTAAGCATCGCTTTTGATTGGTTCCTTGAATTTGCACCACCTCTCATCTGCCAATCAAAAAGTAATCGAAAGTAATCAAATGTAATGAGTTACATTACCTTGCTGAAGTAATTGAAATAGTTACATTTTACAGGGTAACTGGTAATCAGTAAATTGTACCTATGACATTTCAAAAGTAGCCCTGTTAATATGACACACAATTAAATACACACAATAATAAAATAACAATAAACACAATACAACTGTGCCTGTATAAAGAAAGTAACAGCATTATACATAAACAAAAGACTAACAGTGCAAACCCATGACAGCGACGCGATACGCTTCCATCGTTTTGAGTGGGCGTGTTGTAGCGTGTCGAAATATCATTTTCAAACCGTCAGAGACGACACCAAACAATGTGATTGGCCGCTGCCGGGAAAAATCGCTCCTCATTTGCATAGGATTCAACTTTTTACAACTTTTATCGGTCGCGTCGCCCAAAACGGTGGTCTACGTCACAATGGATTGGCTCCCGTTGAAATGCATGGATTTAGAATATCCCGTCGCTCGTAACGATGGCATGGGTTTGCACCGTAAGACTAAAGACTTTGACTACAAGATCCAGTACATGTGGAGATTGTTGATGCAGTTGATCAATAATTCCACAGTGCAAATTGGTTATCCAATGACAGCAAATAAAGTGGCTTGAGGTGTGTAGTAAACAGGGCTAATATTGCCAGTGAAATAAACCAAAAACAGAGAGCAAAGCATGAGGGCCAGTACTCAACTTCCCCTCGCCCCAGTTGGGGATGAAGAGCTTTATGGCTCTGGGGACAAAGGAGCTCCTGAGTCTGTCCGGTGAGCAGCTCTGTGATCGCAACCTGCCACTGAACGTACTCCCCTGCTGCATTATGGAGGTGCAGTGGGTGACTGACTGTTTGCACAGCAGGGTCCATCTCTCTGCCACCATCACCCGAGAGTCCAGCTCCATGCTGACCACAGAGACCGCTCACCCGACCAGTTTAAACTAGCTTGAACTATCTGTCCTTCACGTGACCACACACCATGAAAATTAATTTGAAGATGATAGCCAGAACTACATGCCTATAAAAAGGGGCTGGGTGGGGGAGTTAAGCATAGATAGAAAAGTAATGTTTGTGGCCTAACCAGTGTGCTTATTTTGCATACACATAATTGGTAAGAGTGCTAGATATGCTTATATTATATGGCTAGATAGATATGCAATGGCATTTTCTATAGTTTGCATTTCTGTACAGCCAAGATGTGAAAAATGAAATGGATTGTTGAAGAAGTCGAACAAATGAACAGATGCTGAAAAAGAAAAGAAAATAGCAGAAAGTGGGCCAGTACTTCTGCTAGCCTCTTCAGCTCGGTCCTTCTTTCTCTCGCTTCCTCACAGATCCTCTCTTTTTCTTTTTCTAACCTTGTTCCTCTCCCTGCTGCCTTTGAAGTTCCCTTGCAAGTTCACAGATATCTTATGGGAGGGGTATAGAGGAAAAGAAAAATGAAGGAAGAAGAAAAAAAAAGACAACAACTTCAAAGCGCTTGCCTCTCGCTTTACTGAGGAGGATATTTTTGGAGCATCGATTTTCAACCTGTGGGCCAAGTGTGGGCCAGCTATGCTGAAGGAGCACATGTGCAGGCAGCCTTACAGCTGGGTAGCACCACTGGACGGAGAGGACCGCTCCACTCCGCTTTGCACTGTGCCCTGCATTTGCCAAGGGAAGCCCAGTGAGCCTGAATGAAAAAGGGGTCTCCCATAAATGACCCAAGGCTCACAAAAAAGTGTCCACGCTAATTCAAATTTAATAATGAAACAAATGCTATTGTCAGGAGAGGACGTGTGGCACCCCTGTGAGGGAGTTCACTGGAAACCACAGATTCCCCCAGGCTGTGTATGAGTAGCAAACATGTTTGCACCAAGGGAGAGAATCTTATGCATAATTAATTAGACTTGTAGGGTAAAATGTGTAAAATTTGTAAAGAAGCATCTATGGTCAAGTCCCAAATCCCAAATTCACACCTATATAGCTGGCTGGTATTTAACTTCATGTTTTTGTGTTATTAACTATCAGTCACAAAAAATAAGCAGTCTTTCTTGTGCCTATTAATTCGAGAGATTAAGTCCTTACTTTGTCGTGTGGCTGTACAAGATCCCATCCTGTGAGGGCCTGCAGGGATAGGACTGACTATGCACATGGAATCTATCGTAACAGGGTTAAATACCGGCATGCATGTGTTATCGGCTACGTTCGCGTTGTCATGTTAATCTATTATTAAACTTAGCATATCGATTGTTTAGCAGACTGGCCGATTTTTAACACACTGGCCGATAACTGACGTAGCTATGCTACTGTTGCGCATGCTGTGGTGTGGAGACCTGATGCTTGGCTACCTGAGAACAGAGCATAATACTGCACAATTCTCAGCAACAATGACAATATGAAAGAGACGATTACTAAATTGGACTCACTAAAAAAGTGGCCACACAGTCAAATTACCATCCCCTCTGGCTGTCTGGGGGGGATGTAGGAACACATGCCCTTGACTCCCAGGGTGGTAGGTTTGAATCCAAAATGTTGAATATAGTACTTTGGATGATTTAGGTAGCATCCAGCTAATTTTAAACATGACTGTGTAAGCAAAAAGAGAATAAACACAGCAATAACCTTGATCCATGGCTTGGTTTACTACAAACATGCTGATAGATGGGCACACGGGGCAGAGAACCTCTCTCAGCAATAACCACTGTCATCAGGGGCCCTCTTGCACCACGTAATTAGCCCAGGATCAGCAGAGAGGACCAAGTACACTCAGCAGTGTGTGTGTGTGTGTGTGTGTGTGTGTGTGTGTGTGTGTGTGTGTGAGTGTGTGTGTGTGTGTGTGTGTGTGTGAGTGTGAGTGTGAGTGTGAGTGTGTGTGTGTGTGTGTGTGTGTGTGTGTGTGTGTGTGTGTGTATGTGTGTGTGTGTGTGTGTGTGTGTGTACGTGTTGCAAAGGGTGTGGTGTCAGCAGGTGAGGAAATTCTTAGCAGTGGGAATTATTACAGATCCTACACAAGAGAACATACACAATTTTCCATCATACTTCCTTGCCCGTTTGAAAGCATCCACACCTGAAAGCATGGAATACATTAGAGAATCTTTAAAGAATCTCATGAATGTTGAAGGGAGTCCTTCTGAGGGCGGGTAATTGTGACACAGATCTCCCTGTACTAAGGGCCATGTGCTAGGAGCCTACAGATCATTACCAAGTGCCTTATGTGTCTATGGAACTCAGTGGATTTAAATAGGGAAATTGCAGTTCGCCAAACTTGTAAAGGCAATTATACAAATTCCAATATGTGCATCTCCCAAATCTGTAAGTCGCTCTTTGTATTTCACTGTGTGAAAGCTGAATTTAAGGGTTAACTAAACCTTGTAAAAAAAATCCGTCAAAAACTTTAATATCACCAAAATAACAATCCTCACAAACATTTTCTCTCTGTACTTGGAAAATGGAGGCAAACGTCACAAATCCGAACAGAGAAATAGCATTCTGCATGAAAATTCTTAACAACAGTAACTCTACTCTGGGTCCCTTGGTCTCACAGCAGAGCGAAAGCAGCAGAGACTCTGAACTCCCTTGGCACAAGGCCCCGAAATAATAAAGCAATATTCTCAGCCATATAAGCTATATACTATGGAGACATCTGAGGAAGATTTTCATTGTAATAATCTTGTAAATAAGCTAACAAGACAAGCTCACAAGGGTCACTGTGACATTGTCAAGTAGTAATTATGTATGATGGCATGGTTCTGTCTTCTTGTAAAAATTCTTTAGAGGACGGTCAATCAAGTTTATGATGATTAGAATAGGCCATTATACATAGTCTGAAGACCTCTTTATTTGATTGTGGGTTTATGATTCATAAAGATGAAGGATGATGAAGATGAGGGTCACTTTTGCTTCCAGCTCCAGGCCATTGATTGTCTGTCATCTCCTCTTTTCTCTCTCCTAGCCGTGTGCTTGGTGTTTGGCTGCATCATCTTCCCTGACGGCTGGGACGCTGAGGTGGTGAGAGACTTGTGTGGGGAGGAGACGGGGAAGTACACCCTGGGGAGATGCTCCATGCGCTGGGCCTACATCCTGGCTATCATTGGCATTCTGGACGCCCTCATCCTCTCTTTCCTGGCCTTCGTATTAGGAAACCGACAGAGCGACTCCTTCTTTGAGGAAGTCAGAACTGAAAACAAAGGTGAAAAAGTAGATTACTGTCAGAGCTGCATAACATGAGAATGGCATGCAGTATGATGTCCAACCATGCTCCATAAATATAAAATGTATATATTTACGTATATATATATATATATGCATATGCATATATGATGAATTCTCACAGATGCAATTGCCCCAGGTAGAATGCACAAGTCCGTCTTTAGCATGGCTGATGTTCTGTATCTCCTTTGCTAAATATAGTCTGATGCTTGACAAGATGTGGCTATAAATAGTGTTTACACACATGTCATAAAATTCAAAGGAACATGCTTAGATGACCTTATTCTAATAGGAGACCCTCGTTATCTTTACACATGTGTAAGTCATGGGGGGCGATGATGGTACATATAAAGAGAGAAACAGATCGCCATTTTTGCAAAGAAAAATATGCTGCAGCAAACCGCATGTTTGTATAGGCTAGATGTTGTGTTCTAAGCTCACATTGACAGAATCTTTTTTTTTTTATCTCTGGTACATTTTCCAATATTGGGAAAAATGTGAACGTAGAGTGTTCTGAGCATCACTAAACCCAGAGTACATGTTGTGGTGGCTGTAGAATGGAGCAAAAATATATTAATAAATTAACATCACGACTCGACTATAATGAGAGGGTTTCCATGGTTACCAACCGTGGGGATACGTTTTTTTTTCTCCTCACTCTAGTCAGCCCCTCTTATTTGAGTTTCTTGCTGAATCCATGACCAGCATTTTGTGACAGACAAGTTGAATAAGCAATGTGACTTTTAAAACGTGATCATTTGCATTTGTAGTTTGAATAATTCTCATTTGAATACACTGATGTGCAAACTCCCCTCAGCAAGCAAAGCAGATGTGTGTATTCACTGCTGCCTCATACAATTGTTTAATTAAATATCCCCTTTCTTTTTTTTTTACAGACATGGCTGTGTCCAGGGTAAGTTCGGTGTCACTGCATGCACAGCTCATTAATGTGATATTTTTGAGGTGCTGTTTGTCAACCCCCAGTTTAACACAAAAGTGTGTCCACTCTGCAGTGCACAGTAGAGATCAGATTTAAACAATCGAGTCTAAATTATTTTAGGGAGTTCCTCTGTTTGAACAGAATCCACTCTCTTTAAGTTCAAATCAGAGGCTGAACAACCAGTATTTTGGCTGTGCTTAGATAGATGAATAAAAAGCTATTACATTTGCTAGCGCTATTGCATTCATCCTCCTCATTATAACGTACAGTGGATTTAAATACAATTTGATGTACCAATTAAATCCGAAGAGTCATTAGATAAAATTTTAACACGACTAGGCAAAATTAATACTTCATGTTTAACTCTAAAACTGTTGAGCTAATATTTCTCAGGAGGGGATTCTATCTTTCCTTGGTATAAGGCATTTTTCCTCAAATCCGCCTGATTTTTCAACGTCATTTTTTTCTGTAATGACGTTGACTTTGGTTGTTGGTGTTTCCTGTATATAAATGCCAGTCTTACGTTGTCTCTTTGTTTGCAGATTGAGGTACAGGAGAGAAGAAATCCTCGGTATACTGGGCAGAGGTTCTGAAGGGTTCCCCAGAGGCAAACACTTCCATGTCCTCCTAGTGATCCACCTAAAATCCAACATGTGGCTTAATGGGGAGGCTATATGTACCACAATCTGTTTGTACATTGAATTTGCTATATTTTTTAAAGGATGTCAGTCTTGCGCATTGTAAATGTCATCAAGTTTGAAACTGATTGGATAACTGTATGTACTGTATATATTTATGGAGTATGACTACTCACTGAAACTTTGTAAACTCAAGACCTCTGGGAAAGTATATTCATCCCTAATTAATGTTTCCATGCTTCCAAACTGTGACAAGCACTGATTGCATTCTAATGTCTCTCAAGTTCTCAACACATCTTTATGTTGTGCATATTGAACAAAAAACATTTTCTACATGTAGACTACTTTTTGTATCTCTTTTGAAATGTCAGATTCCACCATTGGATGAGATTCTGAGGAACTTTTGACAAGAACTGTCCTTTTCATTGAGTGTTGTTTAACTGCCTGCTGGCTTTCAGATGTGAGTTGAGGACTGTTTGACATTGCATGTGCTGTATTATTCATCGTATAGCCTAACTTCAAGCCATATGGCGTCAGGCTAAGTTTAGTTTCATTGTCATTTCTTTTGCCAAATGTCCTTCAAATGAAAGTCCTTTGCAAGGACATTTCAAACCAGTTGCCAAATGGCTTGTAATTATTTGATCTGACTGGAGGAGTTGAATTCACCATACCTTATAACACCTATACCTCACTAAGGAGGTTTTGTCCTGAGCCAAGGAAGGTGTCCGAGCAGTGGCTGAATTAAATATCTGCCCACAGGAAGTTAGTCACCAAGGGCCAAGTGTGTCAGTCTGGAGACAATTTGTGGAAACTGTGCTATTGAATGCTTTTGAGAATCAATGGGGAAAACACTGACTTTTCCCCTGAAACCCGTTCATACAAATTGCCTTTGCTGTTTACTTTCAAATCTGCACCGTTTCTTCGAACACCACCTTCACAAGGTGTCAGGTTTGTTAAGGATGCTCCACACTTATCGATCCTTCCTACATTTAAATCTAACTGCTACATTGTTGTCTCCGGATGTATATTGTCATATATGTCTAATATATGTCTCTTGATATTCAGATGTACTGTACATTGTAATATACTTCTGAATATTGCATATCCAGTATTGTAATATACATCTGGCTTCACATCACTACTTCTAAGCATATCTGTAAAAGTCTGGAATGAATCACCATTTTAACATCATCATCACACAGAACTCATCAAGCAGAACAGTTCGGTTTTCTGTTTCGCCCAAGAGCAGCCAGATTCTCTCGGATTGGATGGCATCGGAAGTGAGAAGTCACAATGGAGGTCATCCGAAACCTAGCATCAAACAGATGAGGTATAGCAACAGTAGATATAGCAAGCATACAAAGATTAAAACGCCTAATTGTGTGGCTCTGTCCAATTTTATATTAGCCAGATGAGGTGATCTGCTGTGTTACTAGTCTGGTGATGTGGTCTGAAACGAGGCACGCCCTGTATGCTGCATTTTAACTCAGGCTTTGGGGACTGACCTTTGTAGCATTCAGCTGAGAGTCCAGAGCAACTGGCCCCTCACTGAATGACCTTTGAGGTAGCTGTGACCTTCTGTCCCAGAGACCCACTCACACTGTGCTTGGTTGATGCACTGTGGGCCTCGTCCTCCATCTCAGGCAGGTGATGTCTCATCTGGGTTGCGGAAACAACATCACAAAAAGTGTGAGGTTTATTTAGGTCTTCTGTCTAGTTAGGAGTTATTATGTACGGTTAACATCAGAGTGTGTTCAAAATCAGTACTCTGAATTTTTCATTGGCTTTCGAAGGAATCATTTAATCATCCTATTTTAGTATTTCCCTTATTATTTGGTTTTATATTCATATGTAGTGTAAAAAAACTAATGTTTTAAAAGAAAAATGGCTACCATACACCACTCACCATACCTTATATGTGTGTGTTACCATTAACATTCATTTTGTTGGTGTATGATTGTATTGTGATGAATTAAAGTTTACAAACAAGTAGAATTAGACAATTTTTTAGAAGTATTAAAGAAGTTTGGTTCAAAAATAGTTTGGATGTTGTGATGAATATCACTCTCTTTCCAAACGTCATGGTTTTACTAAATTAATTGTCAACACACTCAAAGTGCCCGGTGTTGAACGGATGCGTTACCAAGACGATGACACCCTCTCATTTAGCCAAATATGTTACATATCAGTATGGCCGTGAATTTTTTTTAAAGCAACACTGAAAGGAAGTAAAGCTTGCTTTGTTTATGAAATTTGAACAGTTCTTTACAGTTATGGTATAGATTTTGTATAATAATAGATTTTGTAATTAAGTATATTTCAGGATCAACTGCTGCACTAAACTCCACAATGTAACCCAGTTTGATCTAAGAGGTTATCATCTTCAAGCTATTTGACTTCTTTGGTCGTTTACAAAATTGTCTCAGTGTAAGCCCCCAAGTTTTCCAGTGTATGCTGTTCAGTTGTGTGTATAATGTGATTGATTTCACTCACCTCTGCAGATGTTTGTTTATTTCTATCTATATTGCTTGTGCAGTTAGACCCTAGAATAACAGCCCCCGGACACCCGCCAGAGAACTAAGCAGGTTAAGCAGCACAACAAAAGCAGGACTAGGTGAATATGTCGTCCCAGTACGTTTGACAAATAAAGCCATTTCTTCCATAACAAAATGGATATATTATACATAAATATTGGGATTGTCTTGCAGGACTGGGACCAATTTTTGTTTTAACTAAGTCAATTCAACATAACTCCATTAACTAATTTGATAGCTCTATGTCCACTTCAGTACTTGAACATTTAATATCCCTTCCTGTGATGCCTTTGGATGAATGCATTGATACATTTTGTTCCGTTTCTTGAATTGGTTAAAGTAAATTCATACCTAAACCTGGCACTGTTCTCTTAGAACATTTATAATTAATATGTGGGTGATTCCTGTGTGTAAAATGATGTACTGTAACTTGAAAATGAAATGCTTTGAAAACCTACAAAGTGCCAGATGGACACATGAACACCTTTCTTGGAAGCGTCAGTGTAACTGGTGCCTCAGGAACATTAGCATGGGTGACTGGGAATCACCTGAAGGCCTAATCAAGTTTGCAACGCTGCTTTAAGTAGTGCCATGATCCTCAGCTGTGTGTGGCATCTGAATGGATGAACACTCTTTCTGTGGAGGTGGTAGTCATTTACGCAGTTAAAGACAGAAAGCTTTCCTGCTCGCTGCTTCCTGAGCCATGTTGCCACCATCTATGGCCTATTTCCATCAAAGACATTGCTCCAATTTGAACTTTTATAAACTCAACATGGAAGGGGATTCAAATAAGGAATAGAGAAGCAAAACAAGACAAAACATGGATCATACTCAAATTAGATATCAGACATAGTGGACAATGAGTACACAACAGTTGTGTAGCCTGACTTGTATAGGTTGTCATCGGCGACAATATCTTATAGGGTACAACTGTGTATAATACACAATGGGTTCCTGTAACATATCCCACCTGTCTTACTCTTTTGTATGTATCCTTTTCTGTGGATTGTGCCCTTTTTTGCCTAGTTCCTGGTATTTCTAATGGATGGACGTTATTGATGTCTACAATTTTGACATGGGAATTATTTCAGTCAGTTATGTAACATCAGTATAACTGATAAGGACATATTTTCTACAGCATTATTTTAAAGAAATATTATGAACTAAGTATTCATTAATGAAAATGTTTTATTATTCATTGGAATAACAGCACATTCATTCACAGTCAAAAATGGCACAAACATGCACTGATGAAATAAAACATACTGAAATACTTATCCCTGTTTAGATGTATTCAGATGTATGGTTCAGTTTTCATTTGTAATATTTATTTCTCACAAATATAACATAAACAAAATGACAATGCCAAGTATCTCACTTTCTTCCTTGTATTCAGTTCTGTTTAGATACTTTCCATCTCATTTGATGAGGCCAGTAAACCTCCTGTAGTCCCCATTTCTATTTCTCAGGGCCCACCTGAATGGTGTGATTCCGCTTTACACAAGATTATGCGAAATTCATATTTTACAGAGATATTCATGAATCTGTGGTATAGGGCAATGTGTTGACCACTGTCCTGAACTGCAGATACTGATAAGATGACCTTATACAGCTTTAGGTGTAATCAGCTCTAATGTTACACTGTTGATGTGTAGAGAACGCTACGGCTAAGTTATGAACGTGTCATGGAAGACATTTTGAGAGGGTCAGCACCTTAATGAGGCCTTGTTGGGACACTTTAGCTGTTCTTTAGATGTTCTTTCGAAGAGAGGGCAGTGTTCCTAAGTTCCCTCAAGTTGGCTCAGATGATTCCATGCATACCCACACTCTCAGCTGCCATCTATCCACAACTGTCCTTCATGTTTTGTAGAAAGATCTATTAAAAATCCAGCACAGTCACATGAATTCCAATGTATATTTTCAGAGGTTGCTACAGTCACTATTGCCAGATGTATAAAGCAGTGTCCCAAATCAGAACTTAAGTTTGAAGTTACTGAAGTTACTCATTAAGACTTTTGCCATTCACACTGTCATCAAACAGATCTTTCCCAGCGGCGCAAGCCGATAAGCCCCCCATTTACAGGCTTTATTGCCCACGGGGACACGGGTTCAAGTCTGGCCTGCTGTCGTTGTCCCGATCCTCTCCCCATGTCTTCTTCACCTCGCTTAGTGTCCACAGCTCTTCACTGTCCTGTCCAAATAAAGGCATAAAAGCCCCCAAAAAAAACAGATCCTTCCCATTTTAGGAGAAAAATCAGATGGAGGACATTTTAAACCTGTATTCGGAAAGTAACCCACAGAACTGAAAATAAAAAAAATCCAGAAATATGTTTCATGCTTTGTTTAAAAATTCCATCATGTTGGACCTATGGGAGTAGTGTGAGAATTTCCACTGTCCATTTCAAGTATTCAACACCGGAATCTTATTGTTGGGCAGGAGGACAGAACCCGGAGAAGAGCAAGAGTGGGATGAGAAATAAGAATGACATCATTTTCAACTGTTCCTTTCATTAAAGAAAGTCGTTTCATAGACTGAACAGTCCTATAACTAACTAGAGATTCACTTACTGTAAGAGGTTAAGAATTAAAACTGAAGTTATACATTCCTGTGACACAGTCTTGATTCTAACTCTATTCCCAATCCTAAGCAAATACAATGAATCAATGTGCTGTCACTTATCATTATTCAGTATGGCACTCTGTACTTAACCATGTAACAAAGCAAAGGCATTTTGTTATTATCTGTGGTGTAAACTTTTATTTGTCTTTATGTCTGGTGTATGAACCCAAGTGTTTCCTTATGGCTTATGGCAGAAATTATGTGTTCCACAGTGAAGTTCAGAAGTGTGTTGTTATTGGCATGTTGATTATATTAGAAACAGCAGGGGCTTTAGTATTGATTCCTTTTAACCAGGTGCCTCCCCACTTATACTCTTTTATACAACTTTTTGTCAACAACACTCCTCCTGGCAATTAAACATATCTCATTTGGAATGGATTCAACAGAACTTGGGCACATTTATTCCCGACTTATTTATGAGGATGCAACTGGCATTGGTGTGATGAGTTGTGTTTGTGTGTGTCCGTGTGTGTTTGTGTGTGTGTGTCTGTGTGTGTCCGTCTGTGTGTGTGTGTGCCCGTGTGTGTGTCTCTCTGTGTGTGTGTGTGTGTGTGTGTGTGTGTGTGTGTGTGTGTGTGTGTGTGTGTGTGTGTGCGCACACTTGTGTCATTCCAGGGCCTTCTCCCAGTGAGCCACTAAACTGACAATCAAACACTCAGCGCAGAGCCCCAGGAAGGGCAGTGTTCCAGACTGACCTCCTCACGCTTCTCTAACACCTACTCACTTGCCCCAACATACTGCCCGCAGACACAGACATAGGATGCCAGACGCACCGCAAGGGAAAATCCTAATATTTATAGGGACGCTCTGTCCCTCTGCCCAGAACCTGACTGCTCCTAAACAAAAAACGGCTGACAGACGTAAAGAGAATGGCGTGGCGGAAGGCCTCCCCCCCCTCCCTTGTTCCTCTTCTGTCTCCTAGACCTTCTCCCTCCACCTCTTACATGCAGGTTGACAGGAGTATAAATACTTGTGCCCGAAGAGACTCTCAGTGGTGAACTACTGTTTTGAAACAAGTCCGAGCCTCTCTCAGTGAGTGAGTTAACTACAGAAGTCCATTCATTTGCTTTTTCAAGGCTGTCAGAACCAACTTAGACCTAAGTTTGTTTTAACATCAGTATGGAGCCAGCTTCCAAACGGCGGTCAACCCATCTGTTTCGGAAGACATGTGCCTTTCTCCTCCTGCTGGGGGCCTGTGGGCTGACCCAGGCATCTGTCTATCACAAGTCAGGTAAGACTCATTCGTTTTCACTGCACCTATATTATTCTCAAACCTGATCTAGACATGTGTGTTCATGTGAAAGGCTAAGCAGTGTACAGATTGCCAGGACAGGGAAGCAATAGTACTGCAAGCAAGCAAACCCAGTACTGTAGATGCCCTCTCCTTACCCATAGAACATACACTCTTGCTCAGCAGGTTTGGGATGTCTTGCACAGACAGGTGTCTTTAACAGAACTTTAATTTCACTGCTCTACGTCGCCTCGACATATCAGCAAGGGACACCAGTGCATTGGTATCAGTGTAGGCTGCTAATCTTGTAAACAACTTTTCACCAGTATATGTAGCAATGGGAAATCTATGATTATCCTGTGCATTTAGGGTCCTCTTCTGTAGAATAATCAATTGATTTATAGACTGGTTTAGTTTTAATCAATGCACTAATCAAACTAGCATAGTTTAGGTGCCTGACATTGGGCCTGGCCTTGGCAATGCTGTCTCCATGCCAGACTTAATGAATTCTAACTAAATTAGTATTGGGATGTTATAATGATGAGATGTTCTGTCTGCACTGGACTTCAACAGAGCAGGGCCACAACCTCACCCCTAGGAACAGTCCTTTCCTGCTCTTTAACTTCACCTCTGTTATAATTAATTTGGTTATAAAGTATTGTTTCTGTTATAATTCATATTTCATATTATCTTTATCTATTCCTAAATCTGTATAGTAAACATTATCATCTTAATCTAATTTTGCATCTTTGTTGTTTCGATCTTTTTGCGCTGACAGGTATTTGCACATACCAAGATCAGTACTATAAACCAGGGGAGACCTTCTCCAAAGCCTGTGACAAGTGCTACTGTCATCATTTGGGTTTCTTTTGCTACCCGTGAGTAAGAGAGAGCAACAGACAACAACAACTCATTATATGTCTACATACCACACATTTAAAGTGTAAACTCTTCATATATATACGTTATATACTGTACATATGATATATATATATATATATATACACTTCTTGGCCACAGTAGTCACAGGCATCAGTGTAACTGTCTTACTGGCATAGATCTATCTGGAAACTGTCCTTCATCTTATCAAAAAGCTATAGAACTGTCTGGTCATGAGTGTTGTGTATTCAAGAGCTGTCCGTCATTCTCTCCACTAGACCTAAGAAACCCACCTCCTGGCCAAACAAATGTGAGCGGATCCCGACAGAATGTGGCTACCGGGTTGTTTACCGTGACAATCCTGAGATGGAATGCCGGGCCTACAGCTGGATTGGCTGATGGATTTGGACATTGAAGTGATCTTCAGTCAGTCAGTCACCAAGAGTAACAATGTGTATTGCCTTTATTTTTTACCTGTATATTGCATTTATGTGGGGTATAGCAAAGTTATATTTTGATGCTCAGCAAACTAGTGTCAAACAGGAAGGAAATTCTCAGGACATGACACATGAGTAGGGAAAGTGTGGCTATAATGGACAGCAAGTACAAAACCTGAACAGAGATCAAGTGTACAGGAAAATGAGTTGTACAAATAGTACATGCATCATACCTCCACCTGAAATTAAATATTTCGCTCAGTATCATCACTTGTCAATTGAGAATTAACAAGGTCTATCTGACATGTCCACAAATTTGAGTTTTCTTTTTTTTTTTGCACAAAATATATATGAAATAATATGATTTGGTGAATTTTTTTAATATTATTTATAAAAATAAAATAACATGAAATAAATGTAATAGAATGGTGATTATTTCATTCTGGATTTTCTCTTAAAAGTGCACTTGGACCATGATCATTCTCAGTTGATGCATTGTCATTGGTAAAAGGAATTCAAGCTTAATGTCTTTAAATCTGTTCCTCGGACGTTTCATTATTACTGGTCATTAAGGTGAAAATGTTTTTTTCTGCCTTATTGACCAGTACAGTGCAGTATTCACAATGAATTTTAATCTAGTTGAAATCTGAATCTATAAAATCTGTAAAGATGGCTGTTTTGATCATTTGCTCCAGAGGAACTATTGGGTTTGGGACTGAGGTTTACACAGACACCATTAGACCATTTGTAAGCATTTTGTCTTGATTCTTTTGATGCTATGTAGCGATTTTACATTTGTATTTCAAATTGATACTTTGTTGTGTGTAATGTTTTTTTTTCTAACGTTTATTATGTCGCTTTGGACAACCTTAACCTCAACCTTAGTTATCAATAAGAAAACCACATTCCAACAAGCTAACAAGCAGAATATTCATGATGTGGATAAACAACGCTATTTTGAACACGACTCAGTGTGAATTTTGATTTTATTGAAACAGCATTCACATAAAGTATATGTGCAGTAGACTGGAGTGAATGTAAGAGTTACGGTACACAATTATTTAGATTAGCACCTTCGTTGAAGGGAGCACCATTGAACAAAAAAGTATATAAACACAGCAAAGAGGTGGCAGTTGGGCGGTAAGAAAACAACAACTCTAGGCTACACTATGATGATTCACTCAGTTACTCTATTTACATCAACCCTGAGGAATTCTTAGTTATTCCAGTCATACATGCATACACTCACGTACACCCACACAGACAGACAGACAGACAGACCCACAACCATACAGACACACACACACACACACACTAATCTTTCATGAAAATGTGCAATTAAAAAAATTCAAGTTTAAAACTTGAGAAAATACAGCATACAGTCTTGCAGCTCACTCATTAATGCCAAAAGAAATAATACTGTGTGCAGGTCTCCATATGTCAGGGGGGGGGGGGGGGGGGGGGGGGGGTGCAGGAAGTCTCAGTGTGCGGTGCCGTGAGCCAGTGGGTCCTGTGCCAGACTGAGCCAAGGATGTTTGAGACACTGAGCTGCAGTGGCCCGTCTCTCTGGCAGGAAGTCTAACATGTGCAGCAGAAAGTCAGCAAAGAGACACGCCTCCCTCAGCGGGACGTGGTATTTCTCCACCAGCACCTCGTACAAGCTCCACGGCCGCAGAACAGCAATCCGATGCAGGTCACCTACGTCCACACACACACATATTCACACACACACACACACACACACACACACACACACCCAGACACACACACACACCAAAGACTATTTAAATATATAAAAAACCTTCACTTTCACCCCTACTGAACACTGGAATCCATAGTAATAAAAAATGCTGTCTTGTATAACAAGTAGGAGTATGAACATAATAACCATTAATATAAAATAACCATTAACCTGTGTGTAAGGCCAGGGCGGATTGGCCCATCTCATCTGTACTCTTTAAACTTTACTTTTCAGACCTTTGGGGTGACAGTCCCATGCAACTGGGGTGAAATTGTATCACAGTTGGCATTGTAAAGGTATCATCAAAGTCATGAAGTAACAAAGCTCACCCCTGCGGTTGAAGTACTCAAAGGAATATTTTCCAGATAGTGCAATTGCAGGGGGAATCTTGCCCAGAAGTTCAATGATGTGAGCAATATGATCTAGACCAAATGCAACAAAATTCCACTGTCATTAAATTCACAAACGCTCAATATTTTACATATTCCGATACCCATTCCAGTACAATCTGTCAGAATTAAAAGAGGATTCACTTCATATGCATTACCTTCCTCCAGTGAAAAGCCCTTGCCTGGTTTGGGCTCAAACAGTGCGTCACCAGTTACAAGCTCAAAAGCCTAAAACAAAAGGAGATTCATTTTAAAGTTAAAGCAAATGTGTAAATCATGATTTTAACATCTGCACAAAGCACTGGCACCCAGGCCTACCATGCAGGCCACACTCCAGACGTCAGCTGGAGGACCGTAGTCACAACCCAGCAGAACCTCCAGAGAGCGGTACTGTCGGGTCTGGATCTCCTCGCAGAAGTGCTTGTACTGAAAAAGGAATATCATTGCCAGCATATATGTGATTACAAAGCTTCGTAATGTCAAATAATTTGAATGCAAATCTATACTGTGTGACTGTGGTGAGTGTTTCTTACCACCCAACAAGAACTGCCTAAGTCTGCTATCTTCACTGTGATTTTGTCTAAGTTGAATTTCCTTGTCTCTGTGGAAAACAAACAAAACAAAATACATTTGTAATGTGATCTAAGACCACTTGCATGTGATTCAACAATACAACATGGCAGAAATCTGTGTCTGCTTACATTCTTTCTATAGTATGCATTTTGACTGAATACCTGTGCTATTCTCCACTGGAGCCACATAGCCCAGAAACTTGTGTGATGCGCCCTCTGCAGTGCACACGCGGGACTGCGGCTCCAAGCACAGCAGGATGTTCTCAGGCTTGATGTCCGTGTGGATGATTTTACAGTGTGTGTGCAGGTAGTCCAGACCCTCAAGAACCTGCATAGAGACAGTTGCTTACTCCACTCTCTGTGGAGGGGGCTCAGGCTAGGAGAGGGAGCTACAGGGTTTCTGCCCTTACCTGTGTGATGAGCCGTTTGACACAGGTGAAGGAGAGACCAGGGTTCCCCATACATACTTGCCAACAACGAAGGTCTGGCCCCAGTAATTCCAGTACAAGGCAGATATCTTAACATTAGATTAAGGTTCAAGCAATACAAAGTGAGACCTTGCGTAGCCACAAGTCGTCAAATAGCGGTGCAAAGTGAGATCAAGTCTTGAGGATACGGATTCCATTCTTCCCTGCCACCTTAAACTCGTCCAATAGCTGAACAATGTGTCTGCTGTGAGGGTGGCGAGCTGTTGGACCACTGGCCTATCAAAAGAAAAGAAAGGAGCAAATTAAAAAATGTATTAAATAAAAAAAATATATAATGATTAGTGCTGTCAAACGATTAAAATATTTAATCGCGATTAATCGCATTTATGTCATAGTTAATTCAAAATTAATCGCGATTAATCGCAAATTTGTATCTATTCTAAATGTCCTTTCCTTTATTTATTTTTTCCATCATTTAATTTTAATTTTAATGCCCTTATCAACATGGACAAGTGGATTGGCTTGCTTTATGCAAATGTTTTATTTTATTGAAAACCAACATTGCCAAACAGGGCAGTACAAAATAAAATTATAAAGTGCACATTTCAGGTAAACAAGGACTCAGCCTATAGTGCAGTTAAACCATGGCTTAATATTTTCTTTTTTTCAAGTTTGCTGGGAACATAGCAGTCAGGCCTCTTATTTCAGAAACAATGAACCGTAACAGTTAGGTTACCAATAAAAGGTAAGCCTACTACTTCTTTGCTTTCAGCCAGCTGCCTGTTGACATTTTCAGACAACAGTGAAGCTCGCTTCTTTTGCACAACACAACTTTTAAAAGTAAACTTTCCATTCAGAAGCTTTTTATCATCCATTTCGCCGTATCGCGCTCACCATTCACTCAACCCGTAACGTTAGCCTACTACACAGTTTGCGAGGCCAAAAAGAACTTTAATCTAAAAAAAAAAAAAAAAAAAAAAAATGATATAAAAAAAAATTCGCGTTAATCTCGCGATAAAAAAATTAACGGCGTTAAAATGGGTTTGCGTTAACGCCGTTAATAACGCGTTAAACTGACAGCACTAATAATGATAAATAATAAATAAATAAATACGAGGTAAATACACCTGCACATTTATCAGGACCTCAAACTATGTTATCTACATTTGGAAATAAAAAACATGGCAGAGGCACAATAAAATAAACACAGATCAATGAAGTAAAGACAACCACTATTCGAGAGAGAGAGAGAGAGAGCGAGATAGAGAGAGAGAAAGAGAGGGAGAGGGAGACTCACGCAGCGTAGCAGGGTGAGTTCATCCTCACCGGCTTGAGTGAAGCCTGTGCCACTCTTCAGTACTTTCACTGCAACACACATCCCCAGCCTGAGCGTCACAAACACAGCCATATGCAATAAGTCTGCGCTCCTGATCACATGTACGCACAGGTCAAGCTCTGAGTAAAGAATGCAGTACCTGAGATCATGGCAGAGCCAAACGGTAGAGAAAAAGCCCCAACCCAGTTTGGACACCACTTGATATCTTTTGTTGAAAATGTCTCCCACTTGTACTGGGTGATAACCACCTAGATGGATTTACACAAAAAGCATATATCTTCAGTGGTCTGAAATCCTTCAATGTCAACATTTCTAGAGAGCAACGCTAAAATAATAATATAATATATTTATATAATAATAATAATAATAATAGTAATCGTTTATGGGCTGTTCAGGCATTCAGCTGATCAACCATCCATAACGTATGGGTCATGCTGATACACATCCATGGGAATTAGTCACATATACTATGTATAGGTAGTCTGAATATAAAAGGGTACCTAGAATACATAATATGCAGGTAGTTATCTGAGTCATATTGACAGATAGTGTGTGTACTCATGCACACAGGTGAGGGGCACACCATAGCAGTACTCGCTGGGATCCTCCTGATCCTCAAGACTCCTCGGCTCCAGTTGCCCCAGATGATTCAGCTCAGCAAGCGCCGGGATCTTCTCAGCCTGAGCTCTGCATCGCACACACACATACAGATGACTTAAAGGGGATGCTGCCGCCGCCGCCGCTGCTGCTGCTTCCTAAGCTGTTGCTTATACACACTAAGTTTAACACTGTTGTTCGTTATGTAATAGATGACGATCTAGAAAAATTGTTGGCAACAGACACTGAACATAAACACACAAATCACAGTCATGTTGACAACTTGTGCATTACTGTGGGGTTATTCTGGGTGTTCACACAACATCTGCCACAGTAACAGTGCTTTCATGCTCGGGCTCTCTTTACAGTAAAAGAAAGATGGGTGTGTGGGGCTACGTCAGAAGTGTCGAGTTATTAAGAGCACTCGGGGCAGGACTACTTATAGACATTCCCCAGTTTCCCACTGAGCAGAGGCAGCAGGCACTGCAGGCCAGCCAGAGGCACAGCAGAAGCCCTGACCTGCAAACCTGTTCCCTCTACACCACAGTATAATTAGAATGTAGGCAGTTACAAGTATTACAAGTTCGAGCCTACATGAGCCATTGCTTTCATTGTTATTCAGATTACTTTCATTCGGATTGCTTCCAGTTAAACTGAATCCATGTTGGTTCAGTGTAAACTGGACTAATTCACTTCCGTTACATTCAGTTCTGTCACTTCATTTTGGATTAGGTAAGGGAAATTACATTTGTCAAAAGAACTTTCTATCTGCAAGTTGGACCCAAATCACTCCTAACATTTTACAGATGCGTTTTTGTCTAACCATTCACAATATTTTCAGAGGCAACTATATATGACCTGACACTGTAACTAGGACTTTGTTCTTGATCATTAATCTTCACCAGTAGCTGACTAGCTGAGATAGACGTCTTTAAATTAAGCATTAAATGAACTTTGTCAGAATGGTGCAGCAAGCCCCAGATTCACTTGCATTCTCTTTTGCAAGTAGTCTTGACATTAGGGTCTTTATTTTGTCATTTATAGGTCACAAGCAGCACGATCTGAATGGCTTGTACCTGCAGGACTATCTACACAATCCCTTATTTTGTCAAAGCCTCCTCCTAAATAACTACTGCCTACATGACAGCTCTGGGACAGCAGAAACAGTCGAAACAACAAAACAACATAAAAAGCAAACGCAGGGCTATGCGGACAACATGCATATGATGAATGCATGCTTCACTGTAGTACAAATTAATGTGTTACTGTACGATCAATATTAAACATCTAAAAAGATGCAATATTTTGACCTTTGGCCTATATTCTCAATTGGACACTTACGGTAGCTGGGCTAGATGGAGTTCTGTGCCTGCAGACATCCTTGTGCCAGTCGTGCTCTCTCGAAAAGCTGGACTCTGACTGTGGCCCTGGAAAAAGATCCTGGTTGACAGGCTTCACAGCTGAGCAGGGAAATCCCCACCCACCACTCTACCTCTGTATCTCCCACTCTCCCTTGTAACATGTCTCCATTTCATAGGTTCAGTTTGTTTATCATTTTAAGTGTTTGTTTGTTTGTTTGGGTGATAGAATAATTTGTGTTTTCCTTCTTTTTTACACTTATTCTCTTTGTTCTGTCATTCTTTCTCTTTTTCTTTCTACCTACCAAAATGGCTTCCTACCGTCTTCATGAGATAGAATCAGTTTTACTGTAATCATGGTTAAACATAATCAAACTAAATGTATTAGCGTTCCAACACAAATGCTGTGTCGCCCGCCCTGCGTGTTGCGTGTGAGGCCGTGTGCTCAGCACTGCTAGCCCCCTCTCAGCTGTGGGGCATTTTAAGGGGAGAGGCCTGAGTCAGATGGCTGAGGCCGACCTCTCTCAGCGCTAGTGGAGGCTGCTCTCAGCACAGGCCTGAGGAAACACCGCCGGCCTCTGCTTTTTTCATCTCCCGCACAGCTCATACCATAACTAGTCATCGATACAAGAGCAGGGCTCATGACAGCACAGGAGACTCAGGGACAATCAGAAAGATGGGTTTTTGTGACTCATTAAAGCAGGTCACATTACTGCAATAGCAATCAAGGCAAGTTTCTGGAATAAACTGAAATGTTTACATCCCGTCGTGTTTAAATCATCAGCCCCTAATGTGTTTAATTCGACTTCAAGTGCATTTTCATGACCAAGATAAATGTCTGCGAATAGAGGGGCATTGAAACACAACAAAGTCAGCATGCATTTTCAGACAAAAGCATGTTTCACAAATAATTTCCAATGCAATCTGATGTCACCGAGTCAGGTTTATGACACACTCTGCAAAAGAAGTGGGAAGCGATCGAGTTGCTGTGCAGCGCCTATTGATTTCCCATTTGGAATCTGGAGAGAGGTTTATTAATATCCCCCCCCCCACTGGGTGACCGGGTGCAGCCTGGCAAGAGTCACTCTGTGGTAAACGTGAAGCTGTTAACACTCAGGCCTTGACACAGTGCCCACTGGCATGTCAGAAGCGGTGATAAGCTGCTGAGAAATGAAGTGTCCCAGGAGAGGAGGGGGCCATGTGACTGCTCAAGACACACGCAGGAAAGCTTACGACAGGGGATTCCTGAATATTGTGTTCCAACAATGCATTTGGAAACCTTACAAGGGCAGCGTCCAAAAGCGTCCATCTTGCCCTGGAATGAAGTTACGTTTCAAAATGATACTCGCAAAATTTAGGACGGATTAAGGATTCTAATGACTGTTTACCACATCAGTGCACCAAGGACAATGACAAAGAGGAGTAAGTAAGATGGTGGAAAACTACTCATGGGCCTTGGGCATCATTTAACAGTGAATAGTAATTAGATCCTTTTGAGGTCTTACCCACAAATATTAAACAATCAGATGAAACCACACAGCCAAAACACTGCCAGATTTCCCCTTCTGAGGACTATATAATGGAGACATTCATAGTCCGCATAGTTTGGATGTCATTATGTGACATGATATGACACTATAGGATACTACTGACATCCAAGTTTAGTTTTTACATTCAGATGATTTATGCTTTTCACCATCATATTGCCTCCAGTCTGAACTCTGTGACCCTGTGTCCAATGTTTCATAATGTATTAATAAATAATTAATTTTGATTTATGGTCAACAAGATTTAGAATGACAGTTCAACTGGGTAAGTACTTACTTTAAAAGCCCCCCTAAATTTGAAGGTCATTATATGGGAAGGCACTCAGCAATTAGGAGGCTTTTAAGAGATGTGATATCCAACACCCCCTTCGCAATTACAGTTGACCTGTTTCTTTTTTTTAGATGATAGCCTCGTCCTTCAACCACAAAAGGAAAACAGACTTCTCTCTGCCATGCTACCAGCATGGGCTGTCAGTGTGTTGTTGCCAAGTCTGGTCTAGTTTAAATACCTGGCAGCGACTCGTATTTTCCACACACAAACCCTGAGATGGGGCATGGAAATAGAACTCTGTAAAAGCATGTATCTTTAAACATTATTCGCCCTGCAAGCGGAATTCATTGGATTTGAGTTAGTCTGCAATGTCACTGCTCAAAGCCAGAAACAGAAACAGTTGTCAAGTTACCATGAACAGTTTTTCAAAGGACGTTTTATTCCTGGTGTGTATATTTCTCAACTGGGGAGGGGGGGGTTGGGGGCGGGGCGGGGTGCTCAGGAGTTGTGATATATGTGATACGACCTATAAAAGTCATAAAGGTGACCTGTCTCAGGGTGATCCTGAAGTTGCTAACACTGTGTTAAACAAAAAAGCTTCTCTCTGTTCTCTCTGCGCCTGGAAGTAAAACACTTGAACTAATACATCCCAGACTAATTCATGAATTATTATAGCATGAACAGTAGCTATATACTATAAACTAGAATGAATAGTTTCAGTAAATAAGACAGCCCCTCCAGATGAATTGCCATTAGATTATAATTATACAATATACTGTTGTGAAACTGAAAATCACCTTGGCCTAGAGCAGTCGAGTCAGCTCCAGACAAATGATAGAACATAATTAGTCCCTATGGCTGCAGAGGTCAGACAGACTGAGGGTAACACAGTGCCCCCCCCCCACCCCCAGTACCCACCCAAACGGCCTTCACTAAGTCCTCACACAGCAGCCTGCATTCCTCTGCCATGACGCGGTTACCAAGTTTGAGCACAAACAAGAGCGCTGCTCGGTCTCGTGCAGGACATCGAAGCGAAGTGTCGCTCCTGACAGAGCTGCCCTGGTTTGGGTTACCCAGCACTTCCAACCGTTACATTCAGCTGAGGTCACGAGATGGCCACACCATACCTTGTCCGAATGAATGCGCAATAAACACGACGATGAGACAACTCATTTAGCATCGCAGCACTGGATTGTAAATAAGAAAACATCAGGTTCAGTCCAACTAAACAAACTGATCCTGAATGATGACACACTTACAGGCTCTCTTCTATATCTATATATGCTCTACAAAGAAAACCAGGTTAAACAGATTCCAGCACTGAAATCTAAAAAGCAATTCCAAATTCACTGACATTACACACGACTTGAACTTCAGAGGACTTTATTGTTTGCTTTGCATGAACTATCCTCTTCTTCCGACCACAAAAAAAGCAATGGTGATACATACAACTCTATTTACAAACAGAGAAATTTCACTGAGAAAGGCAATGACATCAATACATGATTTCCAATCACACTTAGATTATCAGCCTTCCAAACCTGCAACCGTGTACATTATTTTATTCAAAAGCCATGGAAAAGCATTCATCATGGTCAGCATGGGACTGCCATAGTTTGTAAACATGCATTCATCAAAAGAACATGGAATATTCCGACCCTTCCTTCCGCCCTTGTGGAAAAACTGGGAACCAGGTACAGGAGTGGAGGAGACATTTTATAAAATGCTTTTGACAGAAACTCGTCTCATCTTTTGGTCTTTACTTTTTAATTGGCAAGCTGTTATAGAAGCCAGCTGGGAAAGAAATAAATTAATTAATAAATAAAATGGAAGCAATTGTGTGTGTGTGTGTGTGTGTGTGTGTGTGTGTGTGTGTGTGTGTGTGTGTGTGTGTGTGTGTGTGTGTGTGTGTGTGCATGATACCTTCAGTAGGAAAGCCTCAAATGTATTCCAACCAGTATTTGCCATTGCCAATAAGAGAAATGTCTTTTTGCATTTCAGGGATTTTGTAAACTCTGCCAAGTATGCATTCTTTCAATGAAACCAGTAGACAGTAGCAATGTTTAAAACCCGAAACATTCTAGGCAGCATGTACTTTGAAGTGGTGTCTATTTGGAATAACAATATATTATAATTATTTTATATAATTAAGTACTGTTCAAATAATTTCACAACACATTTTTTTCTCCTAACAGCTGACTAATTTACTAATACCAGTTGTTAAGTGCAGTCACTGGGTGGGTGCTTTTGGTAAGCTGACATCTGCTGGTCACTGAGGGAAATGCAATGTGTTTTTTTCTGTTTTTGGCTAACTTTGGTCTTAGTCTTAAGATCCAGTTTTAATTCAAATACTTTGCTTTGATCAATTCAATGTACCAGGTGCATTGGCAAAATAATCGGTTTAGTACTAGGTCAATAAAGGCCACCTTTCCATTTTTTTTAAAATTTATATTTGATATGAATTATTAGGTTTTATGTTTTAAGACCATTTGTGTTTTGGACCATTCAGGCTAACCCCACTAAGATACAATATGCAATTCCAAAGACCCCAAAACACTCTTATGATTGAACTCTGTTCCAAAGACTCTACAATTCACTACAGAAGTAAGACACAAAGGAGGATAGTCAGGGAAACAAAAGAGGACGTACACTCTCATACTTTACCTGTTGCGCTAACTCTTTCTAAGTTTATGTCAATCCTACTGCAGCAACTGGCAAACACCAGCGCTATATGCAGTTATCAAGTCCTCTCATACAAATCAGTCCATCTTAGAGGGAAATTCTCTCAGTAACGTACCATGGGCAAACAAGTGTGCACAAGAGGAGGGTGTGAAGTAGGAATGCCCAGAACAATCACGTCACACTTGCAGAGGAAATCAGCAGAATCCAGAATACGGTATGCTGTATACTGTAACGGTGGCAATTTCAAGTCCTTCACGAGTTTCTGCTGAGGTTTGAAGTCTAATCTAATGGATGGTGGAGACCTGTCCTTCCCTCACACCTCTGCCAGCTTCATCCATCTCCATCTCCTCCTGTCCTCCTGCCTTCTGGAAACATCTCCAGCTCATGCGGAGGTCATTTACAGTACTCATCAGTCATCCCTTTGAGTGGCCCAGTTTTCAGCCAGGTTATTCAGAGTCTCCATGACACTGTGTCATTCAGAGTCAGGGGTGTGTGAGGTCATAGGTCAGTGACTTTGTTCTCCACGGCGGCAGCGATCTGCTGGAGCCTGTACCCCAGCTGCATCTTCTGGGCCGTGGGGTCCTCTTCCAGTGCACTAATGATCTGCAGAGATGGACAGAGATACATGTCTGAGCTCTTGGGTTTGGGCTTGTGCTGTTGTTGTTTCTGATGTGTCATGTGTACAGTAGATGTTTCAGTTAAGTTTTTCTTGTTCAGACAAAGTTGAGGAAGCGTGTGTGTGGGCTCATATAGAAATTACCATACTTACACCACCTACTGGATAATTATGGAAAAACAACTTACAACATAAACATAAATACAATTATTCTAAAACTAAATAGGACTAAAACACCACATAATCTATCTATTGTTGATAATTGCTAAAAGCATAAAACACAGAAGTGCAAATTTCAGAACATTATTGAGCTTTTACAGAGACAGAAACATAAACCCGTCTCTACACTGAGTGGTCATTTTGCCTGTGACATTGCATATACGGCATTCGGTATTATGGCAAAGCAAATACAGCACTGTCAGTGGTAAACTCACCTGATCATAATATTTGTTGATGTACTTGTATAACTCGTGCAAGGCCACATAGCAATTCACCTCGCCAGAGTAATTCTAAGAAACAGAAAATACACTTGTACTACACATGATGTACACTTAATCTCAACAGGTAATGAGTATTTTAACCATAATCAATATCAGCACTGGGAATTGGAAGAGCACAATATGACCACAGTTACTACCAGAATAAGGGCAGATTCATCTTGATGGAATAGTGATGTGAAAGGGTGGGGAATTCATGACACAAAGCCAACAGATATGATACTTTATGATGCTGTTTAATGTAAAAACGTCAACTGCTGAAGAATATTGGTACTGAAGAATTTCTTGCATTGGTGGAACTTGTCATAGTTTAGGTGCATTTAAAAGCTCCAGTCAAATTTCCCAGATTTATATATCATTCATCAGAACATATGACACGTGGCAAAGCCAAAAGGGTACAGACTTACCCTCGACAGCTCCGCAAGAGCCGAATTCATTTCCTGATCACTGGCTGAAATTGTTTGCCTGATGTCAGCATAATACCTTAAACAGAAAACCATATCGTCAACAATTTACCACAGTTTATACGCCCCGATACTCATTTTTAACACTGAACATTTACAGCTTAATGAAACAAGCCCAGAGCCAAGCCAGCCTGTGTGTCTGAACGTGTCCATTTATCTGCTCCTGCTGTCAAACAGTAAGTGCCAGGTTCCAGGTTCCAGGTTGTGTTGGTGTTCACAGTGAGCAGTGGACAGCTGGGCGGGGGTGCCCTCAGTGCACGGCCAGGCTGGTCTGTGCCTAGGGCCAAGAGGCCAACAGGCTGGCACATTCTCACCTCTCCACCATCTGCTTGTAGCGTGGGATGTCTCTGGCATAGAGCAACTTGTTAATGGGGGAATCCTAAAAAACAGAAGAGAAGAAAATACAGGCACATTAAAAACACAGCAGAAATGTGCAGCTATGCTGCAAAAAAAAAGTTGTTGTTGACGCACTGCTGAGGAAGCTGACACTGCTTCCATTAACAGCCCTTCTGCATTTGTCTCTTTAAAAACCTAGTAAGCATCCCACTACATACGAGGAGTTTGTAAAGCATCTTCCATTGCTTCATAATGTCTTCGAGCTATACCATTGCAGTTGATCAGTTTAATGTCAATGTACATATTCCAACTATACCGTTAATCAGTGTGGCATTCAACCAACAGTATCTATAAAATCACCAAAATCTGGTGTAGATCACACTATCAGACTATCAACACTATCAAAGGGACTTCTATTTGAGATATGAGTACAGACTAAAACATGGATCCAGTGTCCAGATATATGTCGACTCAGTGTCCAGGTATATGTCGACCACATGACAAATCTACAAAGCAGTGATGTTCCTGCTGTCTGCTCACCCGGCCCAGCTTGTGGTCTGCAATGGTGCACGAGTCCATGAAGGTCTGGGCAATGACAGACAGTACAGCGTCCACATTATCAGAGGTATGCACATCGAAAATGAAATGTGGGTTCTTCAGTATGTTGATCCAGAATCTTAGGGGTAGGCTACAGAGAGAAGATGACAGACTTTTGTTGGAAATGGGAAAAAATGACAGTTGCCACAAATCTCTGTTGATCTGTTGATAAAAAACAATATTTGGTCCCCATTTGGTTGCACAAGGTATATATAGTCTCAAGTCTAAATGCATTGTGCCTTGATATCTTAGACAGAGCCTGTGGTACCTGTTGGTTTTCCAGATATGGACTGTCTCTGGGTCAGTAATGTTGTGCTGAAGGGCCTGGTCGTCCAGGAGGTCAAAGAAGTATTTGACAGCCAGGGGCACAGGCCTACTGGTGCTCAGGATCACCGTGAACAGGTCGTCCACAAACTTCTGCAGCGTCCCCTGCAGAGAGATACCAGTCTTAGTTGATATAGGGTATGCATGTATGTATGTATGTATGTATGTATGTATGTATGTATGTATGTATGTATGTATGTATGTATGTATGTATGTATGTATGTATGTGTGTGTGTGTGTGTGTGTGTGTGTGTGTGTGTGTGTGTATGTATGTGTGTATGTATGTATGTATGTATGTATGTATGTATGTATGTATGTATGTATGTATGTATGTATGTATGTACTGTATGTATGTATGAGGGAGAGACCTCTTTACGAAGAGCAGAGCCGTGTTTGTGTGTGTGTATGTGTAGGTGTATGCGTATGTGTGTGTCCGTGTTTGTGTGTGTGTGTGTGTTTGTGTGTGTGTGTGTGTGAGTGTGTGTGTGTGTGTGTGTGTGTGTGTGTGTGTGTGTGTGTGTACGTGCCTGTTTGTGTGTGTGTGTGCGTGTGTGTGCGTGCGTGTGCGTGTGTGTGTGTGTGTGTGTGTGTGTGTGTGTGTGTGTGTGTGTGTGTGAGTGTGTGTGTGTGTGTGTGTGTGTGCATGTGTGTGTGTGTGTGTGTGTGTGTGTGTTACCTTCATGGAGAGTAAACGTGTGAGGTAGATCTCGGGGATGGCCTTGGCCCTCTCGCGCTCCCTCTCCCTCAGGCTGCCTCGTCTGTGCTTGGGCAGCTCGGGCTCCTCGTTGCCCTTCACCAGGTGCCACAGCTTCATGCCCCCCTCGTCGCCATCCTCCAGCATGGGCGTCTCTGAGAGAAAGGGGGAGGAAAAGAGGAGAGTGGAAGAAGAGACAGAACATATGAGAGGGATGATGGGGAAAGAAGCAGAGCACAGGAATGCACTCAAGGCAGCAGCAGAGTCATCGTGTGATAGGAGCCATCGTGTGATAGGAGCCAGTCCATGCTCATATGTAATGAAACGAAAGACCCAGTGCCTGTGACCCATGGTTCTAAACAAACAAGATTCAATTAAATTAAATTAAATTCAATTCAATTCAATTCAATTCAATTCAATTCAATTCAATTCAAT
>NC_045155.1:4759113-4769113 GCF_900700415.2 Clupea harengus | reverse complement strand
CTTCACGATCTATAGAAGTTTCTACCAAAAAGAATGTTGAAAAAACGCTGCAGATCAATGTCAAAAGCTGGTACTCACTCACTTCAAAGGACTTAAGGCTGTTACTGCAGCAAAGGGGTTCTCTACCAAGTATTAATGTATAGGGGTTAAACTTATGCAAATGCAATATTTATTTATTTATTTATTTTTAACCTTTCGAAATATGTTAGAGCATAGGCGTTCAAAATGAAAATACTGATTCGGAAAATAGGTGTATCTTTTGTGAACCAGAACATGGTGTAGACCTTCAGGGGGGTTGAATACTTTTGCAAGCCACTGTATATTGTAAGCCATAAACAGGATTTAACAGCGCCATCGTCATGGATAAAGTATGAGATCATCAGTACCTGTATATTAAGACGATGACCAACACAATGAGCGCCACGATGGAGGCCCCCACCCCAACTCCCACCTGGGCCTCCAGAGGGAAGGTTGACAGGCTCTGGGTGTCGTACTGCACCCTGCCCAGAGAGAAGTTCAGGTTTCCCATTCTGACCTGGGAACAGTGGGGAGTCAACAACACAGAAGTCCAGTGTTTAAGAACAAACCACAAACATGAGAAGGGAGATGGAGAATAGGCACTGAAACATTGTTTGCTGACAATCTGGTTCCAGTGATAGTTCTGAATCTAATAAAAATCAAATAAAAAATGATAAAGTAAGAGCCGCAAAATGAGTTTCACATATTTCAAGGAAAGCCTAGATTACATCCTAAAACATTTCAGAGGGGCCATCTGTTACCCTAAGCAGCCCAGGCCTTAGAAACTCCAACAGCAGAACTGCGTGCGGCGTATTTTAAGCTTACAGCAAGCCTGGAGATTATGACTCACTGTGAATTCTGGGAGCACATCTGCACCCTCGCGCCTCTTCGATGCCACCTCCGTGGGCTGCTGGGAAGGGGGTTCGCAGTACAGGTGGTTACGGGTCAGAGTTTTAACGGCACAAACGCCCTCTCCAATCAGGGCCACCACCTCCTCTTTGAAAATGGCCAGATCTAAATTTTCACCCTGCAAATAGATTGAAAGTCAGTTAAAAATTAAAATAAATAGGTCTGCATTAGTCTTTTTGTCATCATCCTAATATCTGTTAGAAAACTGTTTACAGAAAAAGTTGTTACACACATATGCTGTTGAGGGAATACAATATTTCTACGACAGAGACTGCACAGAGTAGGAACGTCAGAGGAGAGGGGCCTCAAACCTCCACAGAGATGATGCTGCCAGGCTTGTGGCGGTAGGGTTTGCTGGGGTCGTTTTGGTTGAGCGTTCGGAGGACTGGGTTCCGCTCGTAGCTGAATGCATCGGCCTCACCGACCGCGCCGAAGCTGAAGTGGAGGTTGTCCAGCAGGAAGTCCACCTTCACCTGGGCGTGCAGCGCCTCCGCCCCCACGGCCGGCGTCCGGCACAGGATCAGGGAGGAGCTGTTTACCGTGCAGCGCTCTTCAAACTAACATTACAGGAAGAAAGAGTCAGCGATTTGTATGGACATTAGGACAAATTAATATTGCGGGTGGTAATAACTACAAAAACAAATGCACTACAAATACGTTCTCCAAACGTTATTATGGACTGAGGCTAAGGATACTCAAAGGTATTGTTTGAATGTTCAGGAGAAGAAGTTGCTACAGGACAACTTCTGAAATGTTTTTCCAGGCCATTTCAAAAAGTGAAAGCAGACAATAATATCTGGGCTCTCCCACAGCCAAAGTCTAAGATAATATTTTGTTGATGACTGGCTGCTTTTCACTAATAAATGATTAATACATTATTAACTACAGTCCAAATTGACATTTGAATAATACATGACCAACTGATCACCTGTTTCACAGTGCAGAGTACTCCCTCTGGGCAGCCAGGCTCCGGAATAATCCGCCGCAACCTCTTGAGTGGCCTACTTTCCCTCTCCTCTGTGTTCTCGCTCTTCCTCCTCTTCCTCTTCTTTTTCCTCTGCGGATGAGGCTCCAAAGGTGTGAGTGTCACACGGATCCGTGGCTCTTGCACTACATCCAGGTTCTGTCCAGACACTTTGATCATTCGCCCGCCACTGAAGAACACAGAGAGATTTACTTGTTTGCTTTCACAGCCAGATCCGATTTTTAAAGCAGAATTAACAGTATTAATACTAACTGGTAGTCATATTCTGATTGAGGATCAGTGAGGAAAATACAAAGGATTTTGATTTATGGTGGATGGCTTCCATTTTTAAAGGACAAATGATAACATAAAAACCACACTTTTCTATCTATACATGACACTGACCTTCTCTCATCAAATACATTATACACTGTGTACACAATGACAATGCACAATTTAAGCATTGATCATAAGACCAACCGTGCCTAACAATACTGTGTGTCAGTCTGGTTAGTACTGTCAGGGCAAACAACCTTCAGAATTTGCAACAGTTGATAAGACACATCAAGAAGTGTTTCATAGTGCTTCAATGCATTTTGCCATGCAATGCAGTAAGGCAAGTAAAAAATGTTTATTCAATAAAAGGATTCACAAAAATATTAACAATTGTTTCTTCATGTCATTTTGAAATATGTCAAAGGAAACGTCAAACAAATACTGCTCCTTCAAAAGAACAAAAACATGTGACATGACAGACAGACAGAAAGAATGATAAGCTGATAAGCTTACCGATAAACAGTGAGAGCAACCCACCTGAGAAAGCTTCTGGATGGTGCTGCCTGCGTGATATTGGGGTCAGGGCAGTAGTGAAAGGGAACCGCCTGCAGATGGCGCTCTGCCCTATTGAAGCGAACCACCACGCCATGCTCTCCAGTCATGTTACTGCTGCTGGTCACGCACTCGATGTGATCATCCTGGACCTCAGAGGAACTGGGGAGAAACAAAAGGAGGGTATGACAGCAGAGTGACACAATATGATGACATGGCAAGGTGAGCCGCTGGGATTAGCTGTGCTGACTTCACATTTAAATAAAGGGAGTTGTCTCAACATGACTTGTCTGCTATGATAAGACAGAAATCATGAAAAATAAATGATTTACATGACAGACTAATGGACATGCTTCACGAACCTACCATGCCTGACAATGTCAAACTTACATTGCGCAGGGCACTCCCCCGATAAGAACAGTGATCTCGCTTAGGTGGCCGGTACGTAGGTTCTGGCCGGTGATGGTGAGCAGGGTGCCTCCGGCCAGCGGGCCCCTCAGAGGGAACACATCCATCAGCACTGGATCCTGCAATTAAAAGACCACAGCGATGTGGACAAAATGAGTGAAAGTGGCAAATAAGAGGGGCACTTACAAGGCAAGCAATCAATATTACTAGCTGATATTTCCAGAAAAGTGAGTGTCCCATGGAAAGTTGGACTGTATTTCTGGACTGTGGAATGTATCCATCCCAATATAATATTTAGATAATAAAATAAAATAACAATAAAAGTAAATAATAAAAAACAATACAAAAAAATATATATATACAGTATATATATATATATATATATATAATACATGGGTAAATTAGTAGTGACCTGGAAGTGAAACCTCTGTCCTGAGAGCCCGACTCCTCCATCCCTGACCTCCACTGACGCCTGGCCGGCTCGCTCCCCTCCACTGGCTGTGGTCTCGCATACGATCCTGCACAACAAAGGACACCATGAAGCGTGCGCCTCCACTAATGACTGTTGTCATTAGTGTCCTGTGATGCTTTGTTAAAAAACCCTGACCTAAAACATTACCAAGAGCATCCTCTGAATACCCTGTCTGTACGCCCACAGAAACCAGAGAGAGAATAGGATGTTTGCATAATAAACCATGGGAATTTACATCTGTCTAATTTCTTTTTTTCAAATCACTGTCTTTAAAGAGCAAATGTAAACACGTTCAGCAGTTTGTCTACTCAAATAAAAAAATGTGTTGGCTGAATAGATCAGAAAAGTCCGGGAGCTATTGTGTGCTACCTTGATGAGACCTCGTAGCTGCTTGGAATGACATTGCAGGGAACCCCCGCCACGGTGACCGAGTGCTGGATGTCCTCCGCCCTCTGGCCAAGGTTAGAACCTGAGATGGTGACAATGGTGCCCCCCTCCACGGGTCCAGACAATGGCTCGACCTGAAACAAGTGAAGTAACACTTAAAACAAACCACAGCCAGATCTCAACCCTAAAATCAATCTGATAGCGTAATAAGATGTGAAATTTGCATCTATATCCACCCTTTTTAATGCATAAAATTACCACAGCCACATCCATTTATCAACAAATCAATATCTATGATGCATTTGATTTTGGGGATTTCGGAAGTGACTGATGTTTGGAAGTGACTGAATAATAATCTTAAAACGCTTAGATCAACCATTTCCAAATCTTTGGTGCAGGATCAGCAAGCCTTAAGCTCACCAGGTGGATGACAGGTGCTGGGCACGTCTGCTGGACCTCATCTGCACAGGAGTCCCTGTAGAGGCAGCTGGACAGAGGCCCGCCACACCACACACAGCCAAACCTCTGGTCCGCCGTATGGCAGTGGCTGCAGTCCGAACGCCCCACTGAGCAGTTATACAGAGTCACTGCAAAGTGAACACAGGGTCAGTCACTATAGTACACACTGTAAAACACAGTTGTTTTCCAAATGCACTGGTCCATTCATTCGTCAGTACAGTAAAATCAATATGGGCAATTAAAATCAGGGATTGGTTTGCCTCAGGAGCTGTTCATAAAAGTTGTATGGGGCAGATGGAGTGAAAAAATACACGTGATGACACTATAAACCAGCAATGTTTAAGGTATTGAATGGGTCATCTGTAGTAGATGTATGAGTAAAAAGCTACTCCTCACACTAATCATGCAATTGCCTAGATACATTCACTACTCCATTTCAGCATATTAGCGCTGGTGAGTTAACAACAGTAAGCAAGTTGTCCCTCTGTTTTTACAATTCCCCAACGCCAGAAAATAATTTAGGGACTTTTCTAATGAATGTAGCATATGCCTTGTGCTGGAAACAAAGGTTCTTAACAGTTTTTTCATAGAGCAGATTTATAGAGCCAAGGCAACCATGACAAAGAATTACACAGTCCATTATACAGCAAAGTTTAAAGACACAGAACCAGGATGTAAATCCTAAACGACGTGCCGTAGCATGAAGCCAACACAAATCCTCCATGTGTCCGACTTCAACCATGTAATGCTATTTTTAACATATTTACATGACAGTGCCATGCCTGTGATTTGATCTCACCATGCAGATCCTGGACACTGTCCATCTGGAAGGTGTTTCTCCTCCTGACAGAGATCATGGCGTTGTACTCCTCCACGACAGCTGAGTAGGAGTACTGGAGAACAACACAACCGACACAGCCTTCACAATGTGCCGACCACGCCAGCTCTACGCATAATATCATTCAATATCACAGCAAATACTGGAAAGAAAATATGCTGACTAGAAATGTCCTTATATTTGTTGTTATATATGTATACAAATGTACAAAGGTTGCCTGAAAAGTAAAGTTACCATTTAAGTGAATTGTATAGTGAACATAATGACATACATTTAAACATATGATGTCAGCAGAAAAATCTAGAAAATATGCATAGTAAACCTTGTGGAGTTGGCAGGTGATGAAGAAGAGGGAGGACTGTGCATCATCTGCTTCAACAAAGGCATCCACCACCACAGCCTTTCCCTCTACGGTCAGCACACATTCATAGTCCAACTCTTCATCCTAGCGAACGAGTGGACGGTTTACAAACCAATGGATATACATATCACAGTTATATAACATATAAAGCACATTGTGTCTATGTATGCCATATGAAATGTGCTATATATAAATAAACTTCACTTGACTTGACTTGACATGGAAGGAAATACTACTTACATTCTAAAATGTTCAGTATACCCAAGACGCCAATCTACAGGTTTTAAATCAAATCTACATTCAATCTGCTAATGCGAGGGACTCAGTATAGACAAATGAAATCCCTTAAATTAAAACATTCTCATTTTAGGATAGTTCCATCGACAAATGTGAAAACATAGAGCGACATAGAGCGGTCAGTCTTGGGCCTGTAATGGTGAACTTTTGTGGGAGACATGGTGCTACCTTGTACAGATGCAGATTGCGTCCTGTGAGTGTGATCTTCCTCTCAATGTTGACGGGCAGAAGAGACGAGCCTTGGATGTTCTCCACACAGGGACAGGCGTAAGAACCCCCACTCACAAATGAGCCCTCATCCCCCTGCACACACACACACACACACACACACACACACACACACACACACACACACACACACACACACACACACACACACACACACACACACACACAGAGAGAGAGAGAGACAGACAGACAGACACAGACACACACACACACACACACACACACACACACACACACACACACAGAGAGACAGACAGACAGACACACACACACACACACACACACACACACACACACACACACACACACACACACACACACAGCACAAAGAGTGTCATAAGACCCCATGCAAAGGCTTCAGTGATAATTCTCAAACTCACTTCTCCAGAAAGATCCATGATACACATACAACAGCTTGACTGTGACTGTGCACTGTAAATCAAACAACTACATGCCTAAAGAAACATTCATCATATGCCTTGACTCTGACTGTCCACTGTAAAATAAACAACTAGATGCTTAAAGAAACATTCATCATATGCCTTGACTCTGACTGTGCAGATGCTACGCTACGCAGTGAAAATAAACATGACCAGAATGACACAGACACAAAAAATGGTGCTGAAGCTGAGAGATTATGGGTAATAAATGTTGAAGTTGACATCGGTGCGGTAATAACATGTTTACCAGAAAAATAATCAACATGCATCAACAACACAACAGTGCAGGAGGGAGTTAAACAACATTAACGGAAAAAAATGATTTGCAGGACGTACAAAGGGGACATTATTTTGTATCTAGCCATATTCCAGCCTACTACTTCCACTTCCATGTATCAGGGGTGGAGTAGCTGTGAATCCTCTTTCATTTTACCCAGACTGACTGCATTTATGATAGTTATATGGTGCAATGTACTATTTATAAGTCTTCACCTCATCCCACAATCTCCATGGATGCACTGACTCACCGGTAGATAAAAATCAGCTGAGTCAGACTGGTAATCCACGTCTGGGTTTTGCGAGAAGTCGGGTGGGCTGCTCTCCCCCTCCCCATCCCCAGAGGGCGCTGTGGCAGATGACACAGTCACCTCCGCCCCTACCTCCTCATCAGAGTCAACAGGCACATCCACCCAAGAGGTTACACTCTCTGGACTGGTGAGAGCTGAGTCTGGGGCTGGTGATGGAGGGATTTGACCCACAGGCTCCTCAGCACTGTCTTCATCATGTGAAACTACCCTTATCACCGGGTGGTCCCAGCATCCAGAACAGAATCTTCTGGAGAGGAAACGGGTTCTTCCTCCTTATTTTTGGCATCTGGCAGGGATTCATTTTTTGAATCTGTCCTTACGTCCCCTGTGCCGTTTCCGTAGTGGCTCTCGTCGTCAGCGGCTGGGCTGGTCTCTGTGGTGTGTCTCCCTGCCAGAGTAGTCGTGGCAGTGGGTGCGTTGGTCACTGTGGTGGCTTGGTCCACCATAGATGGCAGAGGGGCAGGGGTGGCAGTGTTGGGAGGAGGCGTGGTGGGTGCCAGCGTGGGTTCGGGGGTGGTGGACGGAGTCACGGAAGGAGACTTTGAAGCCCCTGATTCAGTGGCTGAAAGAACTCCTGTAGTCGGATTCGTAGGACTTTGAGTGGTTGATGCTAATCTAGTGACAGCTTTTGTAGTAAGTGGGGCCAGATGTTGGGAGTTTAAACTTGTTGACACAGGGGAGCGATGAGGAGGTGACGGACAAGGGACATGAACAAAACAGAAAAAATATAAATATAAAATATGGAAAAACAAACAGGGTAATATACACAAATATGGACACACACAACACTAATAAAATATTTAGTCTGGCGACAGGGACCAGACAACACACCGGGGGAGCAGCACAGAACAAATAAGCAAACAAATGAATGAAGGGCTTGATTTCTACCGCAGACTAGCTGAGCATGGAACACCCATAAGTAGAAGCAGATAACCATCTTTGGCAGGGTAAAACTTACATGTTCGTTGTAAATGATGACGCCCTCGCCGCAGGTTGGTCCTGTGTGTACACAAGTGCTGGTGAATACACCAGTTACAGCTCCAACGACTGCTCACACACCCAGTGCACCTAGGAGCAGGACATAGACATACTCACTCACTCTGTATTCGTCACTGATAAAATGTCATAAAACAGCAATTTAAAAAAATATGTTAAATATTGAAATTCCAATCAGTCAGCTTTTCTTTGGGTTCATTATTGATGACATGTTTAATACTAAGTGCTTTACCGGATCATACTGCAGAAGCTAAATCAAGGCCGAGTAAGATTGTGAGTTTATGTGTGTGTATTTGTGTTTGGGAGGGGAGGGGAGGCTGTGGGGTTAGGAAAGAACTACTTGAATATCAAACATTATCTGCAGCACTTTCATCTTAGGATATGGTATGTTAACATGGCGACAGACACTTGCCTAAACATTTGAAGCACGAGATCGGCATACACTGATTGGTAAATCTACCCCACTTAAAAGTAAAGACAAGTACCAGTTAGCATGCATGTTAACCATTAATTAGAGCCGGCAACTTTTCAGCACTTTCGGTGAGAGGTCTATCTTGTTAACAGATTGCCTTCCAGTTTGCCGGGCCGGAATGTGTGGGGCCTCTTCCCATCCCCCTCCGCCATCATTAACGACATCTGTCACCGTCTCTTTACTACAGCGCTGTTGCCAGTGTGGGTGACAGCTGCCCTGGCATTTTCTTTCTCTCTTGTTGCCTCCTGCTCATTCCACGGAAAACCACACTTCTGCAGTGTTGATTACGAGCCAAAATGGTTGACATTCTTCAGTGCCCATCCCCTAACACACCTTACAGTCTGTATTCAAATGAGCCGAGCCCAACCCTGTTATGCCTCGCGGTTTTGATTAATCCGTGCAACTACATGTGAGGGCGATGTTTGGGATTTGTGATGTTTTTCAGAAAAAAGTTGAGCACACAGAAGAAAGTCGACACTCACGGCTTAGTAAGGGACAGTTTGCTGGACCAGGCCGCAGTCGTAGAAGGTAAACATTTGGCTGGCAACTGTGATGTTGAGAAAGCGGAGTGACAGGGGGACTGTGACAGAGTCTGCGGGACAGAAGAGTAGCTGAGCGTAAGATAGAAAACATGTCTGAAGGGGTTGAGCATTCTTTCACGGCACCACCATTAAGCCAGTTTGATGACAGCGGATATAGTTTATCAGTAACGCTGTCGTGTTCTATTCAGAACTAAATGTGGGGTGCAGCAGGATGTCAAGAAAAAAAAAGTAACCATGAGAAAGAAGTCTGTGTTTGTGATTTTTGTACTGTTATTCCACCGGAATTAAAACCAACAAATTCAATTATTTCTGGAATTTGTCCCCACATTTGTTGTTTTCCCATGGAAGCAGAGGTCAGAGGTCATCTGGTCTGAGACCCGGATGACTACTTCCCTCTGCTGCCTCAACCAAATACCCCCAAACTATGATAAACAACAGCAAAGAAAAACACATTCCTATTAATGACAGAAACCATATATTTGAGACCAACATTTGTATAATCTGAGGACAGAGGAATCCTAAATCATACAAAATAACTGCGCATGAATTATAGAAAATATATATGACCTGATATCCTCAGCGGCACATAACCTAAGAATATTTGCATAGTCATGCAGAGTTAAAGGTAGTGCCCATGATTCTGGTGAAAGGTTGATTATATTTGAGCTCAACAGCCAATCAGATTACACCCCTTCCTTGCATGCTCCTGAAGCAATGTGTTGATTGGCTGGAATTCTTATGGCTCATCCCGAGCCACACTGTTTCCCATTTGCAGAGCTAAGACTGTGTACGAA
>NC_045155.1:4490883-4756075 GCF_900700415.2 Clupea harengus | reverse complement strand
TGTGTGTGTGTGTGTGTGTGTGTGTGTGTGTGTGTGTGTGTGTGTGCGCGCGTGCGCAACCATGTGAATATAGATATAAAGCAGGCTTGGCTGTATGTTTCGGAGTAAGACAGTCTCCACCTATAAGGTTAGAGTTGCTTGTGTATCTGTGCATGTGTGTGTGGGAATATGCGTGTATGCATATGTGTCTGTACGTTTGCTGTGTGTGTGTGTGTGTGTGTGTGTGTGTGTGTGTGTGTGTGTGTGTGCTGTGGTATTCAGAATGTGTGGATGATATAATCCCTTTATAATGGGTTACTTCTGGTCAGCTGCATGGCGAGGGGCTTTGATCTTATACCTCAAAGCCCAGTCAGTCTGGAGCTCAGGATGGTATGGCCCACTGCCTCCATTCACAGACTTCTTCACAATTAGCCAGTAAGACCACCTCCATGATAAGACTCAAGTGAATGTATTCACCACACTTCAAATGACAGAATGAGTGAATGTAAAGGTGTAAGTGCATGGAAACCAGCTATGTGTCAGGATGAACATAAAAATGTACCCATATATTGCTTAAATTATACACTTGCTATATATTGATTGATCCCAAATGTTAAGCACTATTATTTGGTAACAAACCACTTTCTACCATTGCCAATTCAGTCAACTAATGAGCTCAGTGTCACACTATGACTGTACCACAAATATTTTCTTAAGAGGCAGCTCAGGTCAAGACTCTGATCTACCTTGTGTAGGTTTCCCTTGGAGTCTCCCAGGAAGGCGATGGTGTGCTGGTCCCTGACGCTGACGGCTACGGCTGAGAGGCGAGCTGTGGGGCTATCCCAGAGTGCCCTGCTCTCCACCGCCGCGCGGCTGGCCATGGGGCTGGGGGTGTGGTCGGAACCACAGGGATATGCCTTCAGGGTGTTCTGCAGAAATAAAGAAAATAAACACGCCCGTTTTTTTAACCTCCCCCAAGTTCTCATACCATTTTCTGTGCATCCTTGTATCAGACTCAGCAATAGACAGTGCTGAGGTGAGCTTTTGTACAGGGAGTTGATGGGGAGGGGGGGCTCAATCTATGTTTTGTTTAAATAATCTCTAGGCCGTGACTAAACCAGACCCCCGCTGAATACCAGTAGAGTAGCTCCTTACTTCCAAAGAAAAGTTAGATGCATATACATGGTGACACATGTAGATGTCCATGTTCACAGACTAAATATAACAGACAGATTAAAACAGAAGTCTGGTTCATTCTGTCTCCCTCGTGTTGATGACATGATGATGTCATGCTAAATCCTCTCATTCATTCAGATGCACTCTTTTCACGTACAGTAGAGTTTAGTCACTCCATTGTCTCTATGAGCACAGTGATCCTCTTATATTGCCTTAAGCAGATTGCGAGCAAATCAGATTACTAACAGACTGCAAGTTTGCTTCGCAGTTTGAACTAAACACCCCTGCAATTTTCCCTCTTATGCCCTCTGAGACACCAAGGCCACCTGTGGTTCCTTTTTTTCACAAAGCCATCGATGTGGGCCAAACTGAAACTCAGGGCCTGTTTACAAAGCGTTGTGTATGTGTGTGTGTGTTTGTGTGTGTGTGTGTGTAAGCAAGCATATGTGTGTGTGTGTGTGTGTGTGAGTGTGTGTGTGTGTGTGTGTGACTGCATATTGTGAAAAATGTGCATGTGGAGGTATACAAGGCCTCCCCTTACTTCCCTTGGCAGACTTCATTAGAGGAGCTTTACTTTGTTTGTTTTATAGATCCCTAACGATCCCATTAAATCACGCTCGCCGTCCTGGCAACGGAGGCAGACGGGAGGCGGGTCACGCAGAGGTCACGGGCCCCGGGGCTCATGGCATGGCCTGGCGTCTGGGATCTGCTGCCCGTTTGACATGGGCCTCATTAGGACCCTTCCTGGGCTGCCAAACTGCCCTCCTCTATCTGGCCTCCGCATGCCAAAGCACAGGGAGGATGCCCACTGCGGCTAGCGCCGAGGCATGATGAGGACAGACTCCAGACCTCAGAGAGAATTAGCTTCAAACCAAGTCGGTCATGTCTTTAAAAAGCCTCTTGACATTTGCAGGACATGTCACATGGTAGTGAACAAGGGAACATGGACAGTATCTGACAAACATGTGAAAATGCAGTTTTGTTTACTTAAATATATTGCAGATACCAAAACAGTCAAGTGATTAATTCTGTCATGTCCTGAAATTGGTTGTCTTACCCTTGGCAGACTAGCGCAGCTTGATTTAACGTCATACTCAATGTAGGCCACTTCAGCGCCACCTTCGCCAAACCCCATCTGAGTGTAGCACAGGTCTCGTGTGGCGTCCATCTGATGGTCCAGCTGGTCCAGCTGGTAGAAGCAGAGAGCGGACTCCTCACCGGGCCCTATGGTTGAGCTCACCCAGGGAGAGAACACCCCCACGAGCATCTCAGTCCCAGAGCCTGTACTCCCAAGATCGGCGGCCTGAAGGAGGTTGTAGTTTTTCCCAGTTGACACGGAGTGACACACCAGGGGCACCTCCACATAGGAATAGTAGGCGGCGTCATCGAGACACACGCGGGCCACGTAAGTCCGGTACTCACGAGACGTGGCCTTGAGGTCTCGTCTGTAGAACAGGAAGTACACATGTTCCCGGCGGGAGAAAGTGGTCACAAAATGGTGGTCGTACTCCGACTGCCGCCCGGCCACGGTGAGCTTGGCCGTCTCCTCGTAGGAGAAGATGGGCTCAGTGGTGAGGTGGCGCGTGGAGATGGGCGGCTGGCTGCTGGTGTAGCCCCGGCCCACGTACAGCACCGGGGGAGCGCCGTCCCGCGGCCGCACCACCAGGCCCACGGTGGACACGGCCGGGTCGTTGGCCGCCACGTGCTGCGTGTCCACGGGCCGCTCGGCCGAGAATAGCACCTCGCTCACCGAGGCCAGGCTGCGCTTCTGGCAGGTGCCCTGGTGGACGCTGCCGCAGGTGATGAGCTGCATGGAGTAGGGGTCCACCAGCATCAGCTTGTTGTGGTTGCTGGCGTAGCTGGCGTGGGGGCAGTGGGCCTCGGTGACCGGGGGCAGGCAGTCCTTGCTGTCCCTCACGGGGCCCGTGCGCTCCTCCTGCTCCAGCCGCAGGCCGTCCAGGCCGTCCAGCTGGAACAGACGGTCGCGCGCCCCCACGTACACGGTGCCCACTGAGGGGTCGGGGTGCAGGGCCAGGTGCTCAAAGATCGTGTCATTGGAGGAGAAACGGGGGTATCTGTGCTCTGTGTGGATTCCAGTGGCACCGAGGAGAACGAGCTGAAGCAGGACACAGGCGAAGGCCATCCCGAGCACTGCAAAACACACCAGATGATTTACATTATACACAGTCTGAATAGGCAGCACAGCACTGCAAAACACACCAGATGATTTACATTATACACAGTCTGAATAGGCAGCACAGCACAGCAAACAAATACATGATTTACATTATACACAGTCTGAAAAGGCAGCACAGCATTGAGAGAGTCTTAGTGGATGGTAATAAAATGATTTATATGGGAAATGACACAGTCAGTTACACAGTTACTCACCATTTGTCATGGATATTAACGTAAGGAGGACTGTCTCCTTCTGTCATCAAGTGATGTAACACATTGTTTTAGGAAATACCTAAGAAAAAGTGATAAATTCTGATTAATATCAGGATAAAATTACAATGTTCATGTGATACATATGCCTACAGCAGCAAAGTAAACCTAGTATGAAAATGAAATCCTTATTTCATGCGTTTCAATTCTAACTTCTGTACCATACTAATATAAAAAGTGACAGAGAAACATGCCAAAACATATGACACAACCTCTGGCAGTTGTTTAGTATAAAGTGCTGTTTGGAAACCCCTCAGCTAAATCACTGGAACACCTTTACTGCTAGTACAGGAGGCTACAGTGCCACATTTTGCGTGTAAGGCTATTACAAGCCACCATTCAAATATAATTAGCTTATTCACTGGGTTATTTCCTCTGAAGCTGAGCGACAACAAGTGATATTTCACCGGGACATAGTTAAACAGCAGACTTTATAATTCAAGTGGCAGTGACATAGTGACATCACTGTTCTACCAGCATCCAACAGCCACGGCCTACAAAGCAATTGCAAATCGAATTTATGCTTTAAAAACATATACATCCCTCCACTCAAAATCTATTGAATCATTATCAGTCATGAATGAGTCTTTAGAAAAGCAATCTCCCTGACCACCCCACCCCACCCCCTTCTCACTACTTCTCTCTCTCTCTCTCATGCACGGAAATGGTGTCACTGGTTCACACAGGCCGCTCAGACTCAAAGGGACACTATTCTCCGTGGCGAGACACAGACTCCCTTCACAACACCGGAGACCTTTAGAAAAGAGGGGAGAGAAGCCCTCTTTGTGAGGCCAGCTTGCTATTGACCTTATGTATGGACTAGGGAGGAAATGGCACCAAGCCACACGTGCTTTTAGCCCCCCATAATAATATTGGCCCTGTCACTGAGATAGTTTGTCTACATGCTAAGTAGAAAGTTCCACTCTCCCTGAAGACTGTGTTGTTTGTTCACTGTGACTGGGTGCTTTCTCTGAAGGCCTTAAATGCTGAAATTCTCCAGGATGTATCTGTATGTTTCCGATCTATATCCATCTGTCATTGCATCCCAGGGAAAGGGATTTCCATCATTGTACTGACTATGCATCGTCCAGGCCCATTGATCTTTCACTTTTGACAGAGAACAGAGTGACCATAATTTTCACCCTTGTCAAAAAGCATGAAGTTACGCCTCCCCAACAAGAATCTGCTGCTCCTGAACAGACTGTATTGTTTGGAAGTGTTCCCAGGAGGGGAAACTGCCAAGGCTAGGCGGAGAAGCGCCAGGCCTCCAGGGCATGCTCCACACAGTGGGGCCTGAAGAATCCACCCCAGTGTCCAGTGAAGGAGGCTCTGGCTTTGACCCCACATTTTATTGGGGTCCTACAGAATGCCACACAGCCATGGATCTTTGGACATGGCACTGGAAGTGCTAATTTGCCATGGCCAATGATTTGCGCATGGTTTTCAAAGACAATATCCTCATTCAAATGGTCGTGACAGGTTGCCCGAATGGTTCTTGTAATGGAGTGTAATCCATCTTACAGACTCCTTTCAGCAGTGCCATTGAAACGCCTGTTAACTGTGGTTATGCCACATGCATTTCATTTCACAGTACACACCAGAGAAGACAGCTCAAAGGGAACTAACCATGACATGAACGAATGAAGGGTATCTAAACAAAACTTCAAAAAAATAGTTTTTCAAGGATATTTTTAAAGAACTAGAAAATATTTTAAAGCAAGGATTACTATTACAAAAAAGAGAATGCAAGAGTAAAAAAACAGAACACACAAAGGGAAACTAATTAAAAAAAAACTACAACATAAGTGAGATTCTTAATTGCAAGCAGATGGCTCCATAACATTGACCTTTAGTCAACTGTAGGCCTATATATAAAAAAAATAAGCTAGATATGGCTGTACTGAGACTTGAAATAATGATGGTCTCCACAAAATTTTTGTTTCTTGCCTCTTTCATTCCATAACCATTTATGGCAAACCAAATGTGATTCACACAGAGCTCCATCAGTTGTTTTGACCAATTTCCACTTGAAAATCCAACAGCAACATTCACCTTCTTCTACGCCATGTAAACTCTTGTCAGTGCAGTCTTCCTTTATTCTAATGCTGCCAAACAGTTTCCCAAGGGCACTGCTTTCACTGGGAGGCTGATGTCTGGTGAGCTTCCGTTGAGAGCCAACCGTGTGCAGACCAATCAGAGAGCTAAAGGGAGTGGCTTAGTTGATGACAAAAAGGAAACACTGACCCTTGAGAATTAGACTCAACTATGGCTAAGAAGCTTAACATCAGTGCTCAGACGTTATCTTTAGCATTTTATCACCAGTATGTATCACTGGAAATAAACTCAATATTTTTATGAGGGCACCTTGTTTGTTAATGATTTGTCATTGTAAGTACAGTGATATGTGTAAAAGGACAATAGCGTCAGCACAGGTACCCCCCCAAGGCGTGTCCTTTAACCTGTGCTGAGGCTATTGAGACACACCCAACCTGTTGACACACTGGTGACCCATACACAGATGCCACGCCATGCATCTAGTTGAAACAGCCTGCTGTGGCAGAATCATTAAGCATGCAATTGAAATCCACATATAGGATCTTGAGATGAGTGCGTTAGCACCCTGCGATGGGTGTTCTTGGTGTTCTTGGTGTTGACAGTGTTGATGGTGTTGACATATTTCAGTATACGGTGAATGCAGGTTGACTGCACCCTTGACTGAACAGCTCAACTGTGTACAAACTGAGAGGGATTGAGATGATGGAATTTAGATCACCATCAGACCTTCGAATATTTTCATCGAAAGATATCACACCCAATGATCATATCATTTAGGGGAACAGGAGCAACTGTGGCAACTTTAAACTATCTGTGTTGATTATCTCCGTGAATACAGGAGCCAGGTGATCTGCACAGCGCATCAGAGTTTCCCTGGAGACTCCACCAGGGCTGGCTGCTTTCCTGATATTCTGTTTACTGAAGAGCCTGTGGTCCACACTCGTCTAGGTGGAGTCTGTGAGTGAGTAAGAAGCTGAGATAGATGGACAGACCTGGGGCTGAGGTACCAAAAGAGGAGGAGGCCATTGGCTCACTGTAGAGATTCGCTGTAGCGTGATTAAGAAGAGGAAACTGTGGGGGAGGAGAGGAGGGCATGAGAGCTCATCTGTTTGATGTTGGTGAGTCTTTGCAGGGACCTCCAGACAGCTTGGATGTTGTTAGAGACATCCCTCTCCACAGTCAGTCCTTGTGTTTGACATTTGGACCCAGTAGTGTTTTGTTAAACTGCTGTTTTGCGTAATGATATCCCTTCTTGTTCCCAGACTTATTGCTGTATTATCGCTGGGTGAAGTATTTGAATAGTACTAGCAGAACTTGAGGAAAATCGGAAAAACACTTGTAGGCTTTACTTATAGCTTGCAAGCTCTATTTTCTCTTTACTCGATATTACAAACTGAAACAAATTTTATACACTTTTCTATATATTTCTATAACCCCAACAAATCCCTAGGAAGGTATTCCAGAACCACAATAGATTAGGTGAAAAGTGTGGTATGGCAACGCCAGGTTAGTTCTCTTGTGATACTATTCCAAACCGAAATGAGCAGATGGCAAGCATCCTTTCAAAGGGGCCAGCTTGGCTCCAACTCAACTGATTACAGATGCTAAGCGTATAACATAATTATTAGCTGAAACTAAAATATATACACAATATATAGGTTTATTAACATCGACATGTGATGTCAGTCTTTTAAGTAATTTAAGAGCACTGATATCACACAAGGAAAACAATGGAATGTAAAAAAAAGTCACAACTGACTGTTTAATTCTTGGGTGTGACAAGTTTCTCCCCTCACTACGACCACCATTGCACGTAACACACACAATGTCAAAAGAGGTGGACAAATATCCAAACGGGTGGATTTCATCTGGACTTTTGGCTGAGCAAGCCATGCTTTTAAACATTGTGTAACAGTTTATCTTATCGCTGCATGGTAGTATGTTCTCCCACCCCTCCCTCAGAGAGCCGGCATGAGTCTCCAGAGTCCCAATGCCAAATTACAGCTGGCAGGCTGACAGGCTGGGAGAGGTTATTTATAGGGCACTCGGACAGAGACTGTACTCAGCGATCGCCACACTCACATTCCACACATGATAGATGACAGGCCTCTGGATTGTCTGTCTTGTACCCACTTGAAGAGTGTCAATGCTCAGTGTCTAGAACTGTCTTTATCTTACAATGTCAAAATAAAAGAGTTAATTTGCAATAGCCCATGCAGAGTAGGTCATAAGTTTATTATTGGCATAATGAGCAGTCATATTGCGATTGTCAGAGCACAGTAATGGTAAAGACATAAAGGGCTGATGGCAATCACACTTGACGTTGTTATTGTAACTCTGTTTGTTTGTGGACAAAAACACAAAAAAGAGCAAGTATTCACTGTAATTTATTTTAGTATTTTAACCGACAAAAGTCAACAACACACAACTGAGTCACCACATTAGTGTCACCATTAGTGTATTGACTTTCTTTGGAATATGTACTTTACAAAGCGTACTGTCGGCCGGAAAGACAGATTGTTTTTCCCCCCATTCCCTGACTCAAGCTCCATCACTAACAGGAAGTTCCCATGACGATCTGAGCCCTGCTCTATATATAGAACCCTCAGCCTGATGTCAGACGGTCAAAGAGCAGGTGGGGACAAATGCGATACTGACATGTCACCCTTTTGTCGCTGTGGCCCTCTCTGCAGGGGCTGTCTACCCCAGAGGACCGGGCCATAATACTCGGTAGAGTGACAAATCAGTGCTCCCCAGGCCCTGGCGCACATGGCATCTTTAAATGCCTTCTCTCAGCTCTGCGCACAGTGCATATGGCAAAATAGAGGAATGTACCACTGGCGTATCAGTTAGTTAGAGAATACCTCACAGGACGTTGAGTGCTCAGAGATTCACAGTGGTGAAACATTCCTTCTCCTACGCCGTCTGGCACAAGAAAAGTGTGTTAACATCAGAACATTAGAGGAGGTGTGTTCTGCTTTAGGAACACAGTGCTAATCTCTGAGGGAGCACCCTACCCTGGCAACATTCTTTCTCTCGGCAGCTACCGTGCCTCGTTTGGTTTCAAAAGCCTCCTACAGCTCTTTAATCTATCCAATTAATGCATTTTTCATAAGACTCATTGTCAGCATGATCATCTCTGTGCATCTCTCTTGGTAATGGTGAGGGGCCAGTGGTCTAAGAGGCGACAGACCTCACGCCAAGTCATTAATAATAAAGGAGCATCCCACTGCTTCAAAGCACTAAAGAGGTGCACCTGCTTCCGCCCAGACATGCTGTCCTTCACAGCCCAGCCCTCCTTGGGAACTACAGGGGGGCATTGGTCATAGACACATGTGGATGACAGCCACTCTTTCTGAGGAGCCAGGCCCCGATGAATTATTGAAAGGGCTTTCAAGCACTGGCGTGAGCGCCTCAGTCCATCGCCCCCTCAGGCTCAGAGTAACAGGGTGAGGAGGTCAAGGATGCAAAGCCCAAAAATATAGGAAACGCATCCAGGCTTCAACCCCTTCATGACCCCAAGGTGTAACTTGAAAGGAAGGTGTGGAGGCCCATGGCTTCGGTTATACCAGGCACATAAATAAATCATTTCTCACACGTCAACATATATGTGTACACATATACACAAGCACTAGAGTCGCCATTACGATGAGCAGATGTTAGGTAGCTGGTCCTGATAAAAAACTGCACAGGATTTTCTCATGAGCTCATCAAAGGCAACTGGACAGATCTGTAAGTCCAGTGACACTTACTTACTTCACCACCGCGATTGGGGCTCCCGCTGCTGTGTGGCGATGTTTGAAAACACATTCCAAAGACGGAACATTCCAGAGGCCTGACAGATGAGAGCAGCTGAGCACTTGACACTGAGGATAGGCACATGCTCTACAAAGCTGGAAACTACTGCTCCACCGCAATCCCATGATATGGCATTTACACATTTAAAGAATATGTATTTATAGCAACGTGTAAAAATTTAAACACATGGTATATCCGTCCCATTAAAACAGAGTCACTGGAGTTGAACACTATCACGGAATCGATTTGGAAGACACTGAGCGGAGCGGGCAGAAGAGGGGAGGCCAGTAAGAGTCTGCTGGTCCAACCCTGAGAGAGTGGCCCTGTGGAGAGCTCTGGCCACAGTGGTGGGAGAGGGTGGACCAAGAACCCAGGCCATATTGCAGACTCCTGCTCCAACCCTTTCTGAGAGACACCAACGTATATTACCAGACACTAAAAGGCACTAATATATATATACTGTATATATATATATATATATATGGATGGCAATAAACAACCTTCTCCTGACGTACCCCTCACCTTTGGGTTTATCTCATTCATGTCTAATTCTCTGTTTCTCTCTCTTGTAGTGGCACTTTAATAAGGTTTCCCATAGCCCCATATATGATCTATTCCTATAAGACCTTTAGTTGAACTGTGCATACAGGTAGTCCCCCTGGCTGCCCCTATGAAAATTCAGTCAATCATGCAAATCCTATCAGGAAACAAAATTCAAATTTGTAACCATATGTGTGCACACAGGAATCACCCTTACAGCAAGCACTTATCCATCATTTGGGGTCAGTGTCCCGATGTCCACAGTGTCAATCCTTTGTGTTTGCGTAGGCATTTTCCTCTGTGTTAGAACAGCTGAAGAGGTGGAACATGCTTATTCATCTCTTAGCACACGCATCGCATGCATTACGGCCTACACAGCGCTCCATCGCATCAGACAAAAGCGCCTCTCTCTCGTGCCGCTGAATGGACTCAGAGGACCCTTTGTCGCTCTGGGTTGTCTTGACGACACCCCCTGCACCCTGAGATGAAAGAGGAGCACATGCAGTGCCTCTGAACTCATCACATTCTCAATGACTAAGAGCATAATCAGAGTGACTAGGAATTTCTGTAGGACACCATGAAGCATTGAATTCATTTTTTTTACTTGTGCACCACAAGCTTTATCATTACGACAAAATAATTTGGCCAATTTAATACCACGAGCAAGATACTGAGCACAAACATGGGTGGGTCGGTGCAATGCTCCCACGTGCCGCATGATAGCTTCAGTTTATGCGTGATGGGCGTTGCTTTTTGCTTTGCTTGTTGCCCGTCAATTAAATTAGGGCCCCAGGATATACAAAGTGGTTTGGAAAATAATCTATAGGCTACTTCATATTTCACATAACATGCAGCGGAAATAAACTGTTCTGTTGTTGTGATCCAGACTCGATTCTAGCAGTATATTTGAACCTTTCCTACATAAGGGTAACATGCTGTAGTCACTGAATTAAACTGTGTGTGCTGTCCAGTTCCAGACGACCTACAACTTTCCAGTTTCCACAGCTGTATTTTTAAACCCAAAATGGTAGTGTATTCATCTGTTACACCCTCTTGTTTACAAATGGCGGCATTTTCCTTGAAAGCTGCTCTAATGAGGGGTGAGGCCGGGTCTTCCCAAAGCCAAGATAGGCAGTGACTGAACTCACATCACCTCTGGCAGTCTCATAGAGGATCCCTTGTGAGGCCAGATTCTCACACAGAGTGGCTTTTCTGACACGGTCAATGGACAAACACCAGGCTGGCCCAAAGAGGCTAAATATTAGTAGTCTAGAGTCTCAGAGAGGTACGTTTGTGTGAGGACTAGTGGGGGATGCTCATAATGGTTGTCTCTATGGACTTAGACAGTCTATCTTCCTTAATTAATTAACAGCCAATAAGAGGTAGGTGTGTAAGGGTCAGGCCTGTATAAAGAAGTGCTAATTACTAGTAACTGTCAATCACTGATAATTACTGACGCTTTACCATAAATTAGTGCTGATAGAATAGGCTTATTAAAAGGGCTACCTTCTGAGAATATATGTGGACAAGGCCATCCATGTAATTTAATTAATGTACTTCTGCATGTGTTTCTGCTGGCAGATGACAGCAGTGTCTAAAGAAGGAAATAAACTAATATTTACCACACATAAACGAGTTCATGGTCAATTCTACCTAATAGACTTCACATCATGAGAGCCCAATTATGTTGTTTTACAATAAATTATTTTCTAAATTAATAATTTCTAAATTTCTTTGTGCTTGAGGGGTGTGTTCATAAATTTGCTTCAGTATGAGAATAGTGTTGAGGGAGACGTCCGACTAGAGACAAGGGTGAGGTGAGAAGTTACACTGAGTTCTGACTATCTGTCTGGCTCTCTCTTTTCACAACTGATGACGGTCACACGCTTAGCACTGAGGTAGCAGGAGCGTGCAGCATGCCTTGGATAACTTCAGGGATGTTTGTTTCATTTGCCCTTACAGTTCTCTTTTATTGATTACGGCATAATTTACATTTTGCAAATAGATCAGACCCTTTAGAATTGAAAACCATTTCAGGATCCTGCTTTTGTACTATCAACCCATGTTCCTCTTTTCCCAGAATTATCCTTGAAAGGTTACTCACACATGTAACTTTTTTAAGGATATTTCTGGATAAAGAGGAACAATTTTGCATCCTCCTGCATCGGGCACAATCCCATCCTTGTCTTTTCCTCTGCTCTTTAGATGAGAGATGTGTGGTCTCAGAACTTCACTTGCTCTCCCTGGGGAAACCACACAAAAAAAAAACCCCTCACAGTTTGGCTCCATTACAGCTTTGGCACAATTGTCCGGCTCTGACCAGTTTATGCCAAATGGCTTTCATCTTCTTTTTTTCTCTTCTGCTTTGTTTTATCATTTGCCAGGAGAACCAAGCAGAAGTAATGACTCTGTGAGGCTCCCGGGCGTCCACAGAGTGCCACATCACCCTCACATTTATTTGTTCTCCATTTCCAAAGCTATATTTGCTATTTGGCATCACCACTAACTACAGGAAGAAGGCTACTTGCAGAGAAACCCCATTTAAGTAACCCACACAGCTAAGCTATATTCTTACGATGTAAAAGAGAAAGGGGCCTTCACCCATAGCCAAAGACATGTTCAAATGCACAAACTCCTCAGAAGACATGGTGTATGTTTGTTTTTAGCAAAGAAAAACTTAATTGATCAACAAAAAAGCCTCTTGTTTCTATGCAGATATCTATATGATACAGCTAAATTGAATTGCATTCAGTGGGGAGCTCAGAATGCAAATCAGTAAAAATGTGTAATAACCTGCGTTTTTGGACCAGCGTCACTTAAGGAGTAGGCTGGTGCTGACAAAGGGATCTTTGCACAAATGAGGGTTTTAGCCGAGGCAGGAGGCAGCTTTCACAGCCTTCTGTTCCAGTTTTGGGAGACAGACAGCTTCATTTGAAAGACAATGGTCCTCCCTGTGAGGCACTTATTGTCTTCACCGGCAGATTGCAAATGAGAATAAGGAAAATCTAAGCTGTGGCTTTGAGAGTAGGAGGTCCTCAATTGTCACTTGCTTTATAGACTCCACACGCTTCCTTTACACCGCCCTTAAACACACGTATGTGTGAGCGCACACACACACACACGCACACACGCACACACAGAGGCTGGCAAGCACACAATAGCAAGTGATCAATCTCCAGTCCACTCGGTTTGTGCTGACAGAAAATCGTTCCTGATCGATGCGTGCCAAGTTGAAAAGCTAAACTAAGCTAAACACGGCTCTAATAGTGGGCCTGTGAAGTTGACATTGAAGGGTGTGCACGTGAGACTTGAGTGTGTGAGTGGGTGGCTGGGTGAAAGGGAGGGATGGGGGCTTGCAGGTGGTGGAAAATGAGACAGCTGCCTGTTTGTTTCCCCTCATCCGACGAATAAAAGAAAAGTGGACAGAAGCACGGGTTGAAGGAGGGAGAAGTTCCGCTCAGGGTGACAGAGGGAGGGTAGGGTGACTTTGGAGGTTTTGAGAGGATTGACAGGCACCATGATTCATAATGGAAGCTGCATCACAGCATGTGGTCAAAGTCAAGACAAAAGGCACACTTACGGCTTCATTCCCACCATGGAGCAGGGGAGAGGATAGAGAGGTGAATTCATTATTCCAACGCTTTCTTGTATTCCATTCAAACTGAAAAACTGCTGAACCAGAAGGCAATCACAAGACAAAGTATGCTAAACAAAATTCTGCCAGGCATTCAATCCCTTTTGCTGTCAAGGAACAAAACCATTGTGCTGAATTTCTATTCGTCTTTATACCTGGGCATAATCTTGGCGTCTCTATGCTGAAAACATGCATGTTTGGTCAGTGGTATGTGTGGAATGTGGCGAGTAAAGACATCATGTTTACGACTCTTTTCATCAACCCTGACATTTGTGCTTTAGCATAGAACATGATAAAATGGGATGTCACATAGCCTTAAATCAGAAAACAAAATGGTTCCTATCATAAGTATAGACAAGATGGGCAATTATTAGCTACGTATCTCTAAAAAGACACAAGACATCATGAGGGCAAAAGACATCGGTCTGATGGCTTGTGGGGAACCCTGCCGTTAGCTTAATTGAAGCAATCTCTGTGAGGCCACAGTAAGGGATGGGTCTTGATTTCAGCTGACACAAATGGCCCATAGACGGACAGAGTCCCCTGAGGTCTCAGGCAGTCTGCAAGAGGAGCAGACACCTGGGGACTGCATCAATGATTGATCAAATCTCCAAAAGAGGGCCACATCTGGGATGGAGCTGAAGGGAGGCTTCAGACAAAACAAGTAGCCATTGTCAAATGAAGCAAGGAGAATACGAAATGCATGCTGAAATAATAATCCTGTTACTCAGTAGTCTCACTTTGACTTCGTCTACATTACACTAGTTGTGGCTCGGTGGATTAGATTGTGTCTAACACTAACTTGACAGAAGAATGCCTGTTAGCATAACTTTGGCACATGTAGAGATGCTTGCTGACCAACAAAATGGCCTTACAATACCTGCTTCTGTGTAATGACAAAAGAAGGCAGGGTCAAAAGAAGACACAAAACATGGCATGGAGATCAATGAAGTGAATTAGTTTTGGTCTAATAGGCAGTCTTCTCACACCAACAAAGGAGGGAGCTAAACTTGCTCTATGCTATGGATTTGAAATTGAGCTTGGTTCAAGATATCTCGGACTCACAGTTCTTCACTGTGTCCATCTGAAAGTGTTAAATAGGATGTTGTGGGTGGGAGGACACCTGTTATGACTCACTTGAACAGCACATCTAAATTTCTACAAAGCCGCTTCACTGTCATAGCCCATTGTCATAATGGTAGTTCAGAGTGTTCAGACTTTCCTGATCCAGGCGGTAATCTTGACAATCTTAAGATACTTCAGGAACTATTTCTTGTTGTGTTTCCTGCACACTCATATCTTTCTTTCCCTTGGGATCACTTAGGCTTATTACTCATTCTGAGATTTCTGCCGTCATTGCCTTCCTTGAGGTTAGAGGATAGAGAGACACAATTTGGGAAGCTTTCCATGTCACTGGTGTAGTTAAAAAGGGGGAAGATTAATTGTACTTATATTCCTGCTCTTACTATTAAATCACTGACTACTAGAAAACATCTTCCACAAGACTTATGCCTCTTATAATATAGCGGTGCCTACAATCAATAATTATTTGTGGTGCCAAATCAGAATCATCAAGATCAGTATCAATCTGAAACATGCCTACTGCAACATCCCCTGCAATTATTACCACATGATCACTCAATCACCTTTAGGTTCGCATTGCGTGATCTGCCAGCTCATATTTTCCAACAAATCAGAGTAACCTCATGATGGCTATCGTGGCTCTCACTGGAGAAAACGAATATGATCTGACAGCACTGGGGACCTTGTCAACGTACGGCATACCAGACCACTGCTGGCTAACCACAGACTGCTTGGCTGTACTGGTGCCAAGCTGTGCACGGAAAAACAAGCAGGACAACTACTGCATGTGAGGCACCTCTGCAACAGTCCCACAGATGGCTCTTTCTGTCTGGGACTTCAACTGCCGTTAGGGCGGATGGTTTACTCAGCTGCCATGGAAACAGAGCCTCACAATTTAATGTATACCTTATTATGAAAGTACATGTGAAGCTCCCCTATTAGTTCACTTCTGTATGTCCACAGCACTTCCTGCTCAGCTGAAGTAAATAAGCCTTATCACAGAAGTTACTGCAGGGGACATATTTCTTTTAAAAGTGAAAGTACACTGCCCCAAGAGTTTATAAGGAGGCTTTATAGGTTTCAAATGTTTTGTAAAATATATATATTGTTTTTTTTTAGTTAAATCTAACACTTTATAATTTCAGTCCATTAGACAAAGCCATACATTAGCAGGTTATCAAGCTCTGTGTTGCACACTGACATCGTGAGTCAACAGATTAGCATGCAATGACCGTTTCTCTTTAAATACTTTCCTCTTTGCTGACCAGAGAATTGGAACAAATAACATGTCTGAATCCTTGGCCAAGCCTTCAACTTGATTACGAAGTTCAGCAGAACGGCAGAGCAAATATCTCTTTTTGCTCCTCATTGGCTAAAACACTCCGGCAACCGGCTGTAGTGGAATGGAAAGATGGCTGACAGGGGGCATCTCTCATTTGTCTGGAGAGCAAGCCCCAGCCAGTAAACACAGTAATTTAAGGCCACTTTTCAGGTTCAATACAATCATCCAGATTGCTGAGGAAGGCTCTACTACTCAAAGTCCATCTGGGATTGAGGAAAAAACAAGACTCGGAGTCTGCAGTGTAAGCACTGGCTTGAAAATGACACTATACAGTATATTCTTATCAGAATGTTCAATGAGTCAGATACAGCTGTCCATGTGTTGGTCAGATGTTGAAATCTACATTATAATATAAGGAAGGTAGACATTATGAACAACTAGCACTGATTATAAAACATGGGAAAAGGTGTTCTTTTATCATGGGATTAAGATTTCACACATAGAGCCTTCCAAAGGATTAAACAAAATGTCCTTTTACAGACAATTTGAGATTACAGTAAACACAATTCATGGTAATAATGAAACGAATTTAGAAAACCCTATAAGAAATCCTTGAAGACTAGCGATGACAGATATAGAAAATCTCTTTTTAATCTTGCAGCAAATTAAATCCAAATCCAGTATTTAGCTACCATGCAAATTTAAAGATAGCGGATGTATCCCCACAAATACATGCATAAACTCGTTTCTTGACTTGCTGAAAGCCCATGAGAAGAGCAGACCATTATCAATAAGTTCTGATGACCTAATCAATTACACAAACAAATACACTTGTCCATCAGTATGGCGTAATTGGAGCTCTTCTGAATTCAGATGATCTTAACTGACCTAATTCTTCACTGTCTTCTTCTCTAACAGCAGAAATCAATAGGGCGGTTCCCTTGTCTTGTTAAGGGCCCACTCTGTTTACAGAGCATCATCCCCCTACTTCAATCCTATTGTAGAAAAAAAGGGGGATTAGATGCCTGCTCAGTCCAGCGTCTCAGCCCACTCTCCTAAAATCAGCCCTTCACCCAGCAAGCGGAGTGGGTGTGTGTGTGGGGGGGGGGGGGGTGGCAGTGGGTCTGTGAGAAGCTGAGCTGACTCTGCATCGCTAATCCCACATCCCTTAATGCGATTGAGGGTGAGCTTAGATGCTTGACGGCTTTTAATTGATCAATAAACTTTGGGAACTATCTCCAGCTTTCGTTTCAACAGGGCAACAGGCACCCAATGCCCAGGAGTTGGACCCATCAAAGCCCTCCAGCGCTCCGTATAAACCAACACTCTGAACTCGCTGGTCCGACCGTCAAGTCAACCAAGGAAAGAAACACGTCACCAGTGGATGCTCCAATGAGTTGATAGCATTTTATTAAAGACTAATCACCATCAAATAGTTTTATGTGCATCAGTTTCATTAGAGAGTGAATACACAGCTGGAAGCTTTTCCTCTCTATCAGTAGAGATACAATCAGCAGTACGCAATTTGTTTGGTGATATGGTGAGTATCAATAATCTCGTTATCTTAACCGACAGCTTGTGAAAGTGAGCCAATGCTGAAGCCAGTAGAATAGTGTTATCACTATTCACATGGACAATGCAGGCTGCTGTTTCTTCACCTATACCACACCTTTGGTGCAAACATATTCCATCGTTGAAACTGTTTTAAAAGCTCTGTTTTGTGGGATTCTGTCAAATACTAAACATGGAAATGACTGTGTCAACTTAGATATGATACACTTAATATTGATGTGGTACTATACTTTCTTCTTTACGTGGCAAAAAGTTATGGAAGAATGTTTGAAAGAAAATAATAATCAAGTGATTAGCCCTCTTTGCTTTCCATTTTTATTATTTCATCACCTGTGCACTGTAGCATATTTCTTCTTTTATTTTGAACACAAGAATTTTCTTGTAGATTGGACACAAGCATTCAACTACACTTCACGTGTGAACAGTGGTGTAAGACAAGTTCTGAACTACAACTGCTGTAACACCAGACTAGGTTCCACTTGCGTTTGTGGGCATTCATGCCATGTTTGCTGATGTATTTTTAGCCACTCAACTGTCTGCACTTGTGTGATATAACACCATGAATACTACGATGTGTGTGTGTGTGTGTGTTGGCCAGAGAGTGTGTGTATGGGAGTGTTTGTAACAGCACAAAGTCATAAACGAACTAAGCCAAAACTTACCTACAGGGTTCTATGAAACACCAGTCAGTATTGTAGATTACCTGTGTCTAAGAAGCTGAGAAAGCACAGCACAGCACCCAATCCGCCCCTTGGCCCCCACCCCGTAACTCAAAGACACACACGCACACACACACACACACACACACACACACACACACACACACACACACACACACACACACACACACACACACACACACACACACACACACACACACACACACACACACACACACACACACACACGAGGACTGTTCACCCGTTCACTAACATCCCCCTCCCCAGCTGTGCTAACCAGCTTACAGTCAGTGGAACAGCGCCGGTGCTATGGCTTATTCTTGGTAAGCATAACACTTAAGCCTGACACTAATGAAAAGGAGTTATTTATGGGGAAGGCCCAGAGGACCAAAGCACACACACACACACACACACACACACACACAGGAGGTTCCTCTGAGGTTTTACACCAGGCAGGCAGGAAGGCCAGAGGGCAGTGAGTACCGCTAGGGGAGTGATCTGGGACCCCCACACAGGGGGAAGAGAGGAGAGAGGAGAGGTATGCGAGGCCTTCACGAGTATGACCGTGCCTAATGAACTGCACATCCAGGGTGGGCTTAATGACGTGCCAGTGAACACAGGGGATCTCACAAGAACACGCAGTCCACCATGGTCCAGTGCTAGGCTTCTTGGAACTACAGTGTTATTGCTATAATTCACAATGTTCAGAAACGTAGATTTCAGATATTTGGATATTTCAGTGAAGTAAAATCCTGAAGACAAACATTTAGATATACCTGCAGGTTCATGTTTTCAAGCCTTGCGAATCTTTCCCTAATCCAAGTGTAAGTCACTATCAAGTTTATGTTTGGAGTGTGTTTTTTCTTCTTCAGTAATGTGGTACACTATACAAATAAAGGGATAAATGTTCATGGACCACCCAAACATCCAGCATCAAACCACTATGTCTCATTTTCTACAGTGAGAGGACTCAATGGTGTCATGTTTAAAGGCCCGCTGCCACCACGCCATGCCCTGAGGGAGCATCTTGGTGCTCTTTTACTATGCCACACAGCCCCCACATACATCACATTAATTCACCATGGGCAACAGCTGCTACTGGAGTGACTCATCCCAAACGATTGAACAAGTTATATAAAAAATGTGCAGCAGTGATCATTATGATGCAAACTGTATATATTTGCATTTTGTGACACAACCAACAATAGTACTATGAAATATGTTTTCCTCTTTGCCCTTAAACCTCGATTTTTAAAAAAAATTAAACCTTGATTCGTCTATCAAGTATTACAAAGCCATGGTGTAACTACAGAAGCCACCACAGTACCAAGTTGAGATTCAATATGTCCCAATAGACCCTTACGTTACAGACATGTTGGCAAACCCTATTATGATACATTTTTATTAGGTTGTTTTACACGTGGGCAAACAGTCAGTCTCCACTTCTCTTCATCTTTTGTGGGGAAATCTGTGGTTGTTGTCAGCACATTGCAATTCCAACCTTGTCTGTCATCCTAAACATGTTTACAGATGTGACTGTAAACCTGAGGATTGTGTGCACAGCAGGAATTAAACCACACCCCACTGCTACAATATACCACCTCTTTATATTTATATAAGGGCAGACCCAGCAGATTACAGAAGGCAGTATAGGTCTCTCTCTCTCTCTACATCTCTTTTATCTTTCTCACTCTCTCTCTCTCTCTCTCTCATCTGTGTCCAGCTCATTAACTAAAATGCTTCGTTAAATCATGATCTAAAAGGAGGGTAGGATGCAGTTCTAAATCACCTAGACAGGAGAGGCCCCGTCTCCTCTTAACTGCTGTGAAGGAGGACTCAACTCTGATCTGACAAGACCTGTTTTCCACCCACTGCCCCTCATCATCAGGAACAGTAAGAGAACATCGAATAAAACAACAATTATCACAAGCATCTGTGTTTATTACAGCAAAATGAAGAAAACTGAAATAATGCATCATTCTGAATACCATTGAAAACAACTGAGAGTTAACTTTTACCAGAATTAGCAATACTTTTAAATTTAAGCCTACACCTGCATCATATCTAGATTGTGATATCATGACAACAACATCCAGCCAATTAAATGAGAAAAAGCTAACTATAAAGAACACTGAGTGATTGTTGGAATTAAAATATTTCTTTCTTTTGCAGACTGCAAATGTTGACTATATGGTCTGTTCTAACCATCTCTGGCCTCACTAGTTAAAGACAGATCATCCTGTATGTTGTGAGTGACAGCCCACATCCGCTGCGCGTCGGGGTCCTGTTCGTCCCGTCGGGATTTATTTTTCGATAATGACCGCCGGCCTATACATTATCCCTTACGTATCACGCACACACTAGTTAAAACATTTATTTTGTGTTTGATGCAAAAAATAAGGTGAGGCAGAAATACATGTAGCACTTCACGAACCAAGAAAAATACCTGATATTACTGACTAATACATGCATGAACAAGATGCAGGGGCAGAACTCCATCCCAGATGTGTATAGTTTGCTACTGCCTTCAATTCTACCACTCATTGAGGTCAGAAGAGTACAACAATCATCCACTTTCAACTGTACTGTTTTTCTTAGATTTCCGGATCATTCCTTGTTTGATATCCTCATAATCATGTCCTTAATTCAAGCATATGTTCTGCCCACAGCTCACCAGCTTGTTTTTGATATGTTCTACCCACTGCTTTTTGTAAGTGTTTCATGAATTGTTCCATAAACACCAGCCCATCAAACTCTTAGAACCTAACCTTGGTCTGAGAAAGATTTTCCACATTTGTCTATGATCACTCATAGCAATCACTATAAACTCTGAATAACCCAGCCTCACTTACAACACTTATATAAATACATGCACACCAAAAGACATAAGTCATAGTAGGTAACAGCTGCAGGAACCTTCAATGTAGTCCTAATGGCTCGCCTTTGATCTTTATCAAACAACAGATGATTGTAATGTTTTTTAAAAATCGGCATCTATTTCCCTACTTCATGTAGCAATTCCTGACTAAAACTGAATTTGAACTGCAGGTTAAGTAATTTAATGCATAGTCTAGACCAGGTGTTTTATTTGTCCAAAAGAGACAGCATCTGCAGTGCAGCATTGAAGGTTATCTTAGTCATTACTCAATGGGTGACGTCTTGGTCACCGAGACCAAACGACTCCAAAAGATTTCCTAAACAAAGTAGCAGGGAAGACTAAGAGTTCTAAGAAAAACTTGAAGTGTCATACTAACGCAATAACGTTTACAACATCTGACACCAAAAATAACAACCTCTTATTAATAGTCTTCTCAACACTCAAATCACACACACACACATGCGACAAGAGAACGATGAAAACCCCTTAAAACAAACTTGTCTCAAACAATACCTCATATAACTGATTTCGCAGATAAAGTAGCTTTGGACATTACGCTCAGATATGGACATTCTGTGGCTTGAGATTCATTTTGTGCCCACCAGAAAACATGCATACGAACCACAGATATGGAATGCTCAACCGGAATTCCACCATTCAAGCGGTGGAGGTGGATTACTGTTTCTTTTACCTCACTTAAGGGAATAAATATGTTCCAATGTGGTCGCTCTAGTTTTGCTTTGGACATGTTATCTGTGCTGGAAACATCAAGAAAGTCAAAATAGACAGAGACAGAATGGGGTGTGGGTGGGAAAGAATAAGAATTGCAGGCACCCTATGCTGAATAGTAGCAGAGCTCAGACAAAAGACCCCCTTGGCAGCAGACAGCTGGACACATACCATATGATCTTGCAAAAATACTGACATGCACTGCAGGGTGATCTTTTGATTCCAAACATGGGTGCTTAGAAGAACAGGAGCGGTTTGTTTTATCAGATACAAGGCAACTGTCCTAACAACGCAACAGTACGAATCAATAGCAATTCAATCAGCATTTAAACCATTATCAACATATTTAATTAAGGAGATTGCTGATTGTCTTCCAATACTACTGTTACCATTGGTAAACATAATTAGAAAGAATACTTTCACCATTTAAATATTCTTTGTTGTGAGTATTGCTTTTGAAGGAGGAAATATATAGTAACCTAGATAATTACAATATGTACTACTTGACCTTCTTAAGGCCAGTTAAAGCCATCTAGCAGTCTATTCCAATGTACTGATAAACAATATCAAACCTGGAAAAAAGACTCTGGTGTTAGCGGGCCTAGGTATCAGAATAACCAGTGTTGTGTCAATGCTCTGAGGCTTAATCATATGCGTATGCAGTGACGAAAGGGAAAAGTGTAGAGATACTCTTATTTTTTCTACAATTTTTGTCTTTGCTTCAACAACATACAACAACAAATGTCAGACAGATGTCATTGGGAACTAGGCCTTTAAAATAGAAGCATGAACTATGCCAGTAACTCTTTGGAAAGCTGTAGACTGATATCCTCAGTCAGTTCGCAGTAAGTCTACAACAGTTTGTCTTATACCCAACCCTTAAAGGTTGACACAAAACTCATAACACAATTCTCCGTAGGCTCCGTATGTTCGACCACCGGGTTCATACAGTAGTCTGATGATGACTTGCCCTTTACAACTGCAATCAGATGTCTGGCTTAAGAGAAACGGGTACAGTATATGGAGGCTGAAGAAGTTCAAACAACTGGCGTCAAAAAACGAAGTAAAAATTCTGAGTTTGAGACAAGATCTACACCTCATTAGAATGGCTGCACAAGCACCGTTAATGATGATAAGTAGCCTACTTGTGAATTATACTCGTGTGGGCACTAGTCAATCCAGGAAACTTCTGTAAACTACTTGTATCACTACTTGTATTGTCAAACAGCTTTTAGGTATAAATTCCCCTCTTACCGTTACATCACGAAAGTTTCCCGATGTTTTTAGCCTTGAACAAATGTCAGCCGCAGGTCCTGTCCCACACCTCTGCCACACCTACTCCGCGGATAACAGGGACCGTTATGTTCACTTATCCCAACAAAGGCTAATTCCTTCACACCCAAGGAAAGAATATCTTTCACAGGATTTCTTCGATAAATGAAAGAATCCACATCAATATGACGGGAGGACTAAGCAAAGCACACGTGTTAACTCTAAAACGTGTCAAGTTCTTGGTGTGGTGTGGTCGGTAGCCTCGAACACTTGAAAATACGTGAGATTAACTACTTGATGCTTTGGTAGGCTATAACAAATTTTCAAAGCCAATTAAATGAGAACCGTGTTGTTTCTAAGCAATGTCGATTGAAGTGTCACGACAAGCGGCAATAGGATATATTATGGGAGTCCTCCGCGCGCCGTGCTACCAGCCTTGTGTGTGATAGAAAAGGGGCAGGGTCATTTCAGTGGACTACTTCGACAACTATGCTACCATTCAGCAGCCCAATAAACTAAACCAATAGTTATTTTTTTCTGTCACCTCTTTTTGAAAATGTGTAAAAGCGTAAAGAGTATTTTTAAACATTTTAATATAACGTCTCTTTGTCCAACTCTCATCTTCTACAATGCAAGTTTGTTCAAACCTTACTGATAGAAATATGTCTAAGGAAAAGTTCGTTAAATATGGTCATGAAATCAAACATAATCGGGTTAATTGTGTTAGACCGATATGCAATGCTGAGCTGACAGTCTTTCAGGGTATTCTAACATGTGTGGGCGCGTGTAGGATATGGACTGGCTTAAGATTTTACACTTGGTATTTTCTATAACAATAGCTTATAAGCAAACAACAATACACCGTCAGATGAATCACTTAACTAATTTCTTAATCAGATAAGTGCAGTACTAGGTCATGTATAAAACTATCCCAAGAGAAGCATAAATATTTTATGTTAGACATAATAAACATTAGAATAATTTTCTCCGATTAAAAAAAGGCCAGCTCTTGATTCCTATTATTGGAATTCTGCTCATTTAATAGCTTAGCATTATATCAAAGAAAAAAAAAGAAAAAAAAAAGAAAGCATTTGAAACTGACAGATAATCAAGTTATGAAGAGATCAAGCCGACACAATAATGAGAGCACATAACGGACCTGTAAAGTCCTTATTGTAAAGTTGTTGTCAAAATTGTGCATTTTATAAATGAATCAGTCAAAACACAACTGTTTGGAAAACCCTTTTTATTTGCGCCTTATTCCTTCCTTACTGATTAAATGCAAAACAATCTGCAGACAGAAAACGCCATTGTCACTACTAAGGCACTATCAACAGGGTAATTGATGACTATGCCTGTCAGCCCTTCCCCAACAGGGTATTGCAAGTAATGTCCGTGATAGTCAAGTTGTTGTTTGCAGTGCCACCTTCCGCATACGACTGGAATTAGATTTGAAGGACAGGACGTGGTCTCGTTCAGCAACGTGTCCACAGGGTCCTTAGCCTGCTACTGGTCATATAACGAGAGACTTAGGTCTTTTTGACTCTGGGGTAAAGAGTCGTGAATAAATCAAATTGTGTTGAAGTGGAGCAGCTAGAGGACTTGTTTGTTTGTTTAGTTAAGCAACAAAATGCATACATTACTAGGCAAGTCTGGGCGCCACCTGAGAGAGGCGCTACTGAGCAGTTTCTATTTAAGTCAGACAAGCCTCAAATAGTGAAATATGAATTTATTTCCTTAACACCCTTGGACTAAAACAACTGAGGTCGTATCCTTGACAGCAAAAGGTGTAAGCCTACTTGGCTCATGGGCGTCCAGCGCTACAAGCCCAGAATGTTTTATGAATAGCCCTGAATCTCTTAATTATATATACATGTATGTCCATTTTTGCCAAGCAGTGTTTATTCGGCATATCATGGGAACAGTCCCTAACTAGCTATCTGGTGCTGTCCATCAACACTGGAATTATACCTGCCCACCTCTTGTCCAGTGAGCACACGTGCTTTTTAGGTGCCACACTGGATCAAATCGATCAGTCTGCTGCCCAGACAGCACGAGCCCAAAACAAACCGTCCATGTTGCTGACTGACCTTGCGGAGCTTGAGGAAGACACGTCAGGTATGCTGGATGGGGGAACCTGACGTCCCCAACACGGACTCTAATCCCTTTTTTGCACACTCCTGCTGTAACCTAATATGTGTATTGTTTATTGTTTATTGTGTATGTTTATTGTTTGCACCATTGTACCACAAAGAATTCCTCGTAGGTGAAAACCTACTTGGCAGTAAAAACCTTTCTGATTCTGATTCTGATTCTGATTCTGTTAAGCAGATGTGGTCTGAAATCCGTGCTGTGTCTGACTACATTATGCACACCATCCACTGTTCCGGGCAATGGGCCCGCTATGGTGGCACAGAGGCACCTGTGGCTCAACCCACCAGACATGAGGGATAAGGACAGAGTGCATTTTCTGGATCAGCCCATCTCCCCTACAGGCCTCTTCAGTCCAGCCATGGATGACATGCAGGTAGCTTTTGAGGCTAAAGTTAAGCAGGGGCCACAGTCACAACAGGCTGCAGTTGCGAAATTACAAAATCTATATCACTAAACTCTTTGAGTGGATTGCTCCTATCGACTGAATATTCTGAATCCCAGTCAGCATCCCATCAAAGCTCCTGTATCTGCTGGCCAAATGGAGATGCCAGAGGAGGCCACTACCATAGGGTGCTGTTTCTTCAGGATGCCTAAATTCAAGTTCTCATTCAAGATGGTGTTCAGTTTAAATAAAATACCTTATTGTAGTTAACTGTGTGCACCAATACTGGTTTGATAGGTTGCTGATCAGGGTTATATGATCTGTGAGTAATCATGCAAGTGACATGTTTTGTAATTAATATTCATATTCATATTTAATGTTTAAGTTAGTAATACAGTAGAGCCCCGTATCCAAAGGGGATACGTTCCATGACCTATCGATAGCGGAAACTACGGAAAGTTGCGATCATCATATATAACATGTTGATCCATGTGTGCGATCCAAGGGAGTGGACACACTTCACACTTCAATTTTGTCCAAAACACTGCTATGAATAAAGAATAGTATCAAAATGTCCTCCAAGCAACTTCTCTCAACGACCCAGGAGCAATTCCGCGCATTGTCCAGCGAGGCAAAAGTGATAATGAAATGGCTCGGAGATCATTACATTAATTAAATTTTGGATCCGTGGCCAGGAAACTCCAAAGATCTTAATCCCATCGAGAACCTGCGGTCAATCCTCAAAAAGCGGGTGGACAAGCAGAAGCCCACAATAAGGCAAAAAGGGATTTCCATCAGTCAGGATTTTGCCCAGAAGCTGATATCCAACATGCCAGAGTGAATTGCTGAAGTTATGAAGAAGGGTCAACACTGTAAATATTGACTCATTGCATACATTTTGATGTTTTTGGCAATAACAGCCTTTGAAATGCTTATAGTTGTTCTTCAGTATACCATACAAAAATATGGAGAAAAAAAAAACTAATTTTTGTCACTGTGAAAGCGGTTGGCCATGACTAGGAATTAATGGTTGGGGGGGCTGAGCAATCTGAATGGGGTCAAACCCCCCACCCATGGATACAAATTAGCCACAGGGTGTCTCTTCATCATCAATTTTAGGGCTAGAAGCATTGCACATATATCTGATTAAACAAACATCTTCTTGGTCAGGTTGGTTTACAGTAGGCCTACATCTCATCAAGATTTGTATTGAGCGTGGATCTACTTACATAAATGCTATTCATCAGCTTGCGTCAGGTGGTTTGTTAAATGGCAGTTTCAAGCATTGTACGCACGTAGGCCTGTTTATCTTATATGTTGGATATTCTAGCCGCCTCCCATGAAGAATTGAAATGTGGTGATGCTATCAATTATAAGCGTAGTATCTATTGCGGTAAGAGTTCCTACTTGAACAGGCGATATTACAGTAGCCTTCCCATTGTTTGCAGCGCCTATCCTGTATTACTGGAGACGAAATATTACAATTGTAACAAGCAGCCCTGCACCAAACCCGAACTTGCAACCTTGAGTATGGGAGGCGGGCGTGCTAGTAAGGAAACGAAAACCCAGGAGTGCAAGATCTGTCGCTAGCACTTCACTTAAGATGTATGGGAGTAAGGTTTACTGCACAGCACTGTATCCAACGGCTACCGTTACACTATAACGGGCGGCTCATTTGTTGAACAACAATGATAACTGATAGCTTTTGATATATTGATTGCTTTAATTACCTGAAGTAGACGTATCAGGCCTAGCCACGCCCCTAGGCCATTAACAATGAAATTATCCGAAAATGCGTAGACTACCCAAACGGTAGGCGAGTTTATCACACCCAATTCCACTCAGTTATCTGTTGTCCAACACTGGTTTGCAAAATTATCCTAACCACGTGAAGGGCAAAAGGTGCGTCAGGAGGCGGGCCTTATCGTCTCGCCAGCCTGCTTTCGCTCACCTGGGACAAAGTCAAGTCATAGAAGGATCCTTGAAGCAGAGGAATACTGGTTGTGCATTTACTCCAGGAGAGAACCGCATTCAAACGATGACATCCCCCGTGAAAGCGGGCTTTCACAGATTCGAGATTCAGAAGACAACCTGGCATGTCCCTGACAAATACACGTCTTTACAACCCATTGGCTCCGGTGCTTATGGAACAGTGTGGTAAGAACAGATGCACACAAATAATCTTTCATAGAGTGCGACCTGACAAGCCTACTCATAGCTGTAAGTGTCTTTGAGATTCTTAGGCAGAAATTAAACGGCTATGGCACGATAGTAAACCATTCAAATGTCACGCTTTAGGTCTTTGAGTTTGTTGAAAAGTACATGAATGTCACACCCTCACTCTACTTTAACTATCAAGTTGTTGATGTCTGAAGAGATGTTCGCGCTGGTACAGGATTTGAGATGAGACAAAAATCTACACACTGGTTGTGTCAAGAATATTCAGACGTTCTTTAGAGCTGTATTGTGCTTTTAATATTCACTAGGAGATGCAGTTTATTGTCTATATAGTGGACATGACCATCTACATGTTGTCAGACCTACATGTTGACACAACATGATTTGTCTTAGATATTTTTCAGGGGTTTTCTGTTCACTCTGTCAATACTGATGTGTATCATTTTGTCATATGTAGTTCTGCTATCGACCAGAAGACAAAAGACAAAGTGGCCATAAAGAAGCTGTATCGCCCATTTGAATCATTGATTTTTGCAAAAAGGGCTTACAGAGAAGTCCGACTGCTCAGACATATCCAGCATGACAACGTAAGTTCTGAGGTCTTTGCAGTTGTGTTGCCGCCCATTTGTGTACTGTAATTACTAATCTATACATGGGAGTGAAATGATCATGAAATGGTCAATAAGAAATACTGTTTTAGCCACAAAACCAGTGAAAAGCTGGGAACATAGTTTGGGACTGCCACAGAATACTTGCAAAACCAGTTATTGTATTTTGGCACTACCCTTATGTTAGTTTGTGTTGGTGTTGCCATACAGCTTGTCAGCTCAGGGCAACATTCTGTCCCTCTACCATTAATCACAACCTCATATGGGGGCCCTGGGAGACATATTCTACTAAGAACATGAGTGCATGCGGTACATAATGGTAGACGTGTATATATAACAGTAACACATCATAATATGTAGTCAGTATTACTTGAAATTTCATGTTGGTTCCTTAAAGGTGATCTCCCTCTTGAACATCTTCACACCTGATTCTACGCTGGAGAAATTCCAAACTTTGTGAGTAGGGTCTTGGAAAAGTGCATTCCTGTGCTAAAATTCCCAGCTTGTTGAGACAAGCTATGCAAACTGGGTCAGAGCTACATTCATGTGTGTGTGTGTGTGTGTGTGTGTGTGTGTGTGTGTGTGTCTCTCCCTATGATTTTATCTTTAACGGTCTGGAAAGACCATACTCTTTCACATTACTGTATTTGACTGTACTGTAACATTTTAAAACACTTGTTTTTACTTTTTGCCTGAGCTGTCTTGAGACTTAATGGATAACTTGAAGCACTCCTTAACTCCATTATCAACTGTTATGTAATGGGAGTGACCTTACATGTCTCTGCACATTCACTCACATTCTCTGAAGATAAGCTCTTATCAGCATGCCAGTGTGAACCGGAGTATATAATTCACACTAAATGTGTGGTATATTTACATATTGCTTTGTGTGTTGCAAGTCATAAATGTAAATGTTTTGTGTTTATTGCTGAAATGTATGTATGTGTGTAAATATATTTATATATCACAGTTACATGGTGATGCCCTTTGTGGCACAGGATCTCAGTCACATCATGAAGAGAAAGAGACTGACGGACCGAATCATCGCCTATTTATTCTACCAAATACTACGGGGACTAAAGGTCTGCCCATTGCCTTTCACTGACGTTTCTCGTGAAACAATAAATAACAATAAATAAATATGTAACAGTGACTTGTAATTGTTTTTGTTTTTTCAGTACATCCATTCTGCTGGAATTATCCATCGGGTGGGTCTCAAAGCAATCTAGAATCTTGTGTCAATCTACAACGCAGTGCCTATTATGACCTTAGATTTTCTCATACTCTATGTTCTCATACTGGATGTCCATCAAAATGATTATATTTTGTTATTTGCAGACACAAATTTAAAATGTTTGTTTGTCATACAGGATCTCAAGCCTGGTAACCTGGCGGTCAATGCAAATTGTGAATTAAAGGTAAAATCCTGAGAGTAATGTAATGACTATAATATTGCATCATAGATTGTATTACCTTTTATGTAAGGGATGATGTATAGTCTGGCGGTTATTATCGAAAAATAAATCCCGACGGGACGGACAGGACCACGACACGCAGCGTCTTGAATGGATTTATTTTGCGATATATCAGACCTCCGAATGTTGGGGTGGACCATCCAAATCAACGGAACTCTTTGGAACATTCTGAAGAGCCGTATAATAAAGTGAAATAACACCCAGGACCTCTGGAGAAGTTTTGAATATACTGAAAAGTTTCAAAAGTTGTTGTACTTATGAATGTCCATTTATTCCCTCCTTTGGTAGATCTTGGATTTTGGTTTGGCTCGACACACAGAGACAGAGATGACTGGGTATGTGGTGACACGCTGGTACAGGGCTCCAGAAGTCATCTTCAACTGGATGCACTACAGCCAAACAGGTAAAAGAATGGGGTTGACCTGTTGCTTGATCTATTCCCTTGCATTTGAGTTCGTTTTAGATGTTCTTTTGACATTTGGCTTGCATTACAGCATCAAAAATGTCACTACCATTTGTCAAAATATTTTATTATCTTTTATTTTAATCTTTTAATCAAAAAGCTTAACCTTTATGGTGCTTTATGGTGCTGTTCCTGTACAGTGGACGTGTGGTCTGCAGCGTGCATTCTGGCTGAGCTGATCACTGGCCAGGTGCTTTTTCCTGGAGATGATAGTATCCTTCAACTAGTCTTGTCGAGATCACACTGACAGAGGCTTACAGTATAAATACACATAAACGTGATGCTGTGTGTGTGTATGTGTGTGCTTGTCTGTGTGTGTGAGAGAGAGTCAAGCAAGGATGTGTACCGGGTTTTGTGCTCTTTGCCATTTGTCAGTAATAATAATAATAATAATAATAATAATTTATTTTATTTGTAATGCACTCTTCATTCAAAAAAATCTCAGAGTGCCAACATAATGTACTACAAGATGCCAAGATACAATAATGTTCTATACCCAATGTAAGGAAGTGATATCTGTGGCTTCAACATGCATCAACTTTCTTGAGAACCAAAACCACAGCTCAACATTCTATATCACTAATGTTCACTTATGACATATTAAAAAGCACTGCAAAGACAGAAAGTGAACTATCTTATCAGCCTTCTTCAAACAATGATGTATATTGTGCTGGATCTTACTATTTGAATCAATCAATCAAATCATAATTAAAAGGATTTTTTAATATTTTTTATATTAATTTAACGGGCTGGCTCACTCTCTTTAAATATTTATGCAGTTCTTTGTTTTGAAGATAATGCGAATCTGTGTGTTGTTATGCATGAACAGTTAACACAGTGCCAAGACGAGACATTTTTCGTGTTTCTGAAAAATAATATCCCAACAAAGGGAACATTATCATATCATCATTCATTTAACACACAAAATTCAATTCCTATTCAGATATCAATGCTGAATTGTTCTGAGTTGTAAACCCAATAATAGATCATTTACAGCATTGTTTATCTTAGTTTACAACACAGTGAGATAGAAGTCAACATCTAGACTCTATCCAAGACAAACCGAGTGGTTTGTTTAGCCCCTGTGGACCTACATTCCTTTATGATTTGGGCGTGCTAAGACAAAGTCATCAGTGTGTGTGTGTGTAGCCTGTGTGTGTGTGTGTGTGTGTGTGTGTGTGTGTGTGTGTGTGTGTAGCCTGTGTGTGTGTGTGTAGGCTGTGTGTGTGTGTGTGTAGGCTGTGTGTGTGTGTGTGTGTGTGTGTGTGTGTGTGTGTGTGTGTGTGTGTGTAGCCTGTGTGTGCAAATGCATGTGTTCATGGACTTGTTTCTGTATGTCAGTACTGTGCTCTCCTTGACGTCTTCACTAAGGCATTGATCAGCTGAAGAAGATCCTGAGAGTGACAGGAACCCCCCAGTCCTCCCTGATCCAGAAAATGCAGAGTGAAGATGTACTCTTACTTACTGTTCTGTGAGCAGAAGACCCACACATGTGTAGAGGCTGGCCTGAGATTAACAATTCAAGGATTAGATTAGATTATTGCTGTTTATGCAAAAGCTAGTTCCATTTCTGATTGGACAAGAGGCCAATGGCCGAATCACAGCTGTGGGAATATCTCTCAATCACTCACTCTCATTCGTGTCATATTGCTTAATTATTGTATATTGTTAATTATTGTAAATTCTTATCATATACTATGAATTGCCCTTATATATAAATTGCCCTAAAAGATACGGAAACATAACATTTTGTTATATTTTGACATCAAAATCCCCTATTTACTGTATCATTTTGTATCTTTCTCTTTTTTGCCCTTTTCCACCATCTTAATTTATCTTCATTTGTCCAGTGTGGATCATCATTCCACTCAGACGCCTTTTTCATTTTATTAGTAGTTATTCTTTTTTTAACTCATCCTTTCACAATGTTGTGGTTTAAAATTGTGGAAAAGGTGTAAACTCAAATGTGCGTCTACAAAAGATGTCAACATTGTAATACCTCTTTCTCTAGTATGACTCACTTTAGGGTACTAGCATTAAGGATTGTTGATGTATGTTTCATGCACTGATAGAACCATCCTTTCGATTGTAAACATGCAGGCACGCTCATATGTGCAGTCCCTACCCGTTCACAAGAAGAAAGACTTAAGAGAGGTCTTCCCCTCGATGGATGCTAAAGGTTGGTCTGAACTTTTGGTTTCATTGCAGGTCTTGTACACAAGGTGGCAGTGTGGTCACAGTTCACAATCATAATTGTTAACAACTGTCTACGAAAATCAATTTCATAAAGTGTGGGTCTTTTGGCATTCCATGATTGTTTAACAGTACAGTAAGGGGCACAGTCTTTTATTACTGAGCCTGTAGGATGTGGACATCCCTTTTCACCTGTAAATGTAAAATGTCCCCTTTAGTAAATCCTGTTGTTCAGAAAGGTGCATTGAGGGGCTGATATTCATTGTAGATCCCATGGCTGGAAGAATGGCATTTCTGCATCTCTGGTTGGACGGTCCACTCTGATGATGATTGTTGCTTCACTTTGTGCAATTTGCTTTGTTATGCTGCCACAGATTTAGTCTAGTAAAGACTTCCTACAGGTCGTGTGGAACGAACTCACTCTTGTCATATATGTTAGTTGTGTCAGTTGTTATTATCATTAAAAACAGTCATTAGAACATGCACACGCCAGATTCAGGCCTCAAGATCCACACAGCACCATCATACACATGTATAGATTCAGTTTTGTCTTTGGCAGACAGGGTTCCCTAACTGAATAATGTTGAGATGTTTTATGAGATATATTCCAATGTCTGATATATCGGTTTGCCTCTGTATATTTGACGATCCTTCTTGACTATCTCTTGTTTTCTCAATGCCACTCTCTTCTTTGCTGTCTTTCCCTCTCAATCTCTCCCTCTCCCTCTCCCTCTCTCTGTCTCTGTCTCTCTCTCTCTCTCTCTCTCTCTGTCCAGCGGTGGACATGCTGGAGGCCACGTTGCTGTTGGACCCCGAGACCAGGATGACTGCTGCACAGGGCCTCTCTCACCCCTACCTGTCTGAGTTCCATGACCCCGAGGCTGAGCCCGAGTCTCTCCCGTACGACGACTCCTTTGAGAGCCTGGAGTTGGATACGAGCGAGTGGAAGAGTAAGAACAGCATATAGCACTCATAACTACTCTCAGGCAAATGCACTCAAACACATAGACTACAAAGTTAAGAAAGATACCACAACTTATATGATACTCATTGTATTATTAAGGACTAGTAGAAATGGCAATAGGAATATTTGTGTTTTGGTTTTTCAGGTCTCATCCACATGGACATTATGACCTTTGACCCCAACAACCCCAGGGAGACTGCAACATAGCATTGCATAATGCCACATAATTGCAGTGTGGCTGCAGCCTTTTATAGGATAGGGTTTTAAGAAAAATGACTATACAGTTTTTTGATTATGTCCAGCCATTACTGTCATGTTTTCCATCTGACTTTATAGGGCATATCCTGGATGGCTAGTGGGGAAGACACAGGTGTTTATCTGTCCTTCACATGACCATATGCTATCAAAATGAATTTGATGATGGTACCAAAACTAGTTGCCTGTAAAACCATATCTTAAAAAGTGTCAAATTGTTGCATAGTGTTACTTTAATATGAGTTATAATTATCTTTCACATTCAGACTAGAAAAATATAATTAATTTGATGATGGAATGCATTATTACAGTCTAACCACAATATAGAGAGAATATGTTACAAGTGATAAGTATTGTTCTATGTGTTACCTACTGATGTGTACCGGTACTTTTGAGGGTCCTCAATACATATTTTGCTTGGATGTATTTACTTGTATACGGGTTGCAACCACAAGATGTCAGTGTTCTGTAGACAGTGAGTTTATTTAACTGTAAAGGAATGTGCCCTTAATATAAGTTGTTGAATGTGAGAAATCCATTGTAAAGCATCTACTTTTCTACAATGTAGCATCTACAATCACAAATTAAATGGTTTGACTATTATATTGAGCTTAATTCAGTGCTTGATAGGGCGCGTAGCGTGGCCTACTTGTAGATGTTGCTTCAGTATAACTACTAAACACAGATATCTCATTTGCAAATATGTTTTGCATGGATTACTTTAGTGTCACATGTCACCTTTGAAGCTCTCTCATGTGCTAAGAGGGAGGAGCAAAGACATGACATGGAGCATAGACAAAAAGAAAGAAAACAGAGATGGTCAAAAAAAGAGACAAAATGATACGGGCCAATTATTTCATACTGCACTTCCTTTCTGACTATATATGACAACTATAGGACACTTTCAGCATATCTTAAACAGATTACATATCTGGGTGTTAACAGGTGCACTAACAGCTCTCAATAAAACACTCAATAAAATTATTCTTGTATTTAAAGTCAATGGGTTCCAGTAGGGCATTTATAGCGCACATTTAATAAGCTGAACTGCAGACCCACATTTGTATCTGATTCCTTGTTTAGGCAGCATTGATTAGAAATGAACATTGAAAGGCTTTACCAGTATAGATTAATGTTGAGTAACTCAAAAAACAGCTACTATTCCATTCATAGTCTATACTGACCATGCTGCACTCTCGTGGGCCTTTAATTGTCCCAAGACAACCTCTCGACTTACCAGATGGACCTTAATGCTGTAGCGCTTTCAGTTCCAGGTTCAATTTAGGAAAGGCTGCATGAATATTGTCCCGGATGCTTTATCAAGATCTGTGGTGGCACAGGACAATGCAGTGGTGGCCACCTATGTAGCTGGCGAGTCCTCAACATGGAACACTGAGTTGCCAACCACATTGGTTGTAATGCAGCCTCAGCCCAAAGCAAAGATGAGGCGGTGAGCAAAATTAAACAGGCATACACTGGGATGTGGGTCGTCCTGTCCATATTAGATTGGAGATCCAACAAGAGGTCTTGTACAGGGTGGTGCCAAATGCAGTGGGGTAACATGCTTGGCATGGATTTCAAGGGTCCTTTCCCCAAGAGCAAGAAAGGTCGTGCATTCCTGTTCATCACTGTTGACTATTACACCAAACGGACTGAGCTCTTCCCATTGAAGGACAGCAAAACCAATCGGGTATGTCAAAACTTGAAGGATGAGGTTTTTTCCAGATGGGGTGTCCCAAAATATATCCTGTCTGACCGTGGACCTCAGTTTCTCAGCCAACTCTTGACAGATCTCTGCACTACACAAGTTACCATCCACAATCTAATCTCACAGGGCGCATAATTAGAACCTTAAAAACTATGGTTGCATCTTATATGGGACAGAATAGTGGGATAAATGGTTAACAGAATTCAGGTTTGCCATTAACAGTGCGAGACAGGAAACCACCGGCAAAAAACCTACTCAAATTGTTCAGGGAAGACAGTTGAAAGGACCCCTGGAAAGGCTTATTCACCAGATCCTTGTCACCCATCGTACCCCATCGTTGAAAGACAACATCAGCTCAATGAAGAGGTAAAAATCTGCGAGGAGTGCACAACTCAGACAAGCCAGGTACTATAATGCCCACAGGAAAGATGTGCAATTTCAAGTGGGAGACCTGGTCTGGGTTTCGTACACACCCTCTATCCAAAGCTTCTGAACATGTCTCATCTAAATTGGCACCAGAGTGCCAAAGAAGCTTGGGCCAGTAAACTATAGAATTAAGTGAATTCACCTAATGACAAACAAGTAAATCTTTAAATATTGTTAATCTTAAGCCATTCTTTGGAAGTCTTCCTCAGTAGCCTTCGGCTGAGGGGGACTCTGTGGCACTGCCACAAATGACATAGGACTCAGATCACACACATGCCCCAGTAAATTAATAAAGTTTACTTTAAACTGTTGAGGTTATAGCGAGGAGGTCTAAATACAGTCCTAAAGGCTGTATTTGTTTTTCTGTGTATAATTTGCTGTCAGGGCATTAACATCCTTTGAATTTGGATTGATTTAAATAATGACATCCAGCACAATATCCACCCTTGTTTGAAGAAGGCTGATAAGATAGTTCCCTTTCTGTCTTTGCAGTGCTTTTTAATACGTCATAAGTGAACATTAGTGATAGTGAATGTTGAGCTGTGGTTTTGGTTCTCAAGAAAGTTGCAAGCATGTTGAAGCCAGAGATATCACTCCCTTACATTGGGTAGAGAAAACTATTGCAAAAGGCGTCTTGTAGTACATTACTGAAAAATGGCAAAGAGCACAAAACCTGGTACACATCCTTTCTTGACTCACACACACACACACACACACACACACACACACACACACACACACACACACACACACACAGTATCACGTTTATGTGTATTTATACTTAAAGCCTCTAGTGTGATCTAGACAAGACTAGTTGAAGGATACCATCATCTCCAGGAAAAAGCACCTGAAAAAAAATTATATAGGTAGAGCACAACAACAGATGTACGTTCATGACAGTGTTCTAAAAAGCACAAGTGCACTAAAGATTTGACACCTTATAACACTTTTTATCCCACTTTGCCCATCTCATGAGCCTCTTTCCCCTAACGACACTTTCTCACTTTTACCCGCTGCAGAGCTGAAATGACTTTGAGACTCAACACCCTTAGCCACCTGACTTCCTTTCCCAGAGAGTATGAAGCTTGGTCTTAATCTGCCTGCAAAGGTCATCAACATTTTTTGGAGATTAGGGTGTGTTCAGCGTGAATGTCAACATTTTTTAAGGGTTAAAATATGGACTCTTTGCATATTTGCAATTGTCAGCCATAAGGTCATGTTTGGCTCACGTTCAACACAGGTGTGGTCTCTGCTCAGTGTATTACTAGGGAGGATAAAACTATAATCTTCTGCTATAAAACGTTTGATCATGGAAAGTATGCATCAGATGTTCTAAATCCATATTTGTAGGGAATGACTGGAATCGTTGTTAATTGTTGTTGTGCGCTTGCTTGCATGAAACTTGTGTGAATTTGTGCTTGTAAATGTCACCATGTATTTACTCTACATTCTCAAGAAAATACAGAGCAACTTCTCACTGGTGCCACCTATATACTACAGCCTGCCACAAACTACCACTGTCCAAAACTAAATTATAGAGTTAAATAGAGTTAATCTATCTTGAGTGGATTCATGACCTAGATTTGAGCAAAGTTTGATATGCACAGTATATTTTTGTTTATTTGCAATTATTTTGTTTTACTCTTCATTGGTAGCAAACAATATGATTATACACATTCTGAATCCAAACCAAAGGGTACAAAACAATAGATACTCTGAATCATATCCTGGCAGAGAGCACTGCAGTGTGTGCTGAGCCGCAGCATTTCACCACAGCATGCAGCAGAATCGGCTTCACTGTCTGCATGAGAGAGTTTCAGGACTCAGCACAGAGAGGTTTTTGTTTGATAGTATGGTACTGTGTGGAGATCATTTTTGATAATAGCCTCTCAGGTAGACAGAGTTCCTGGCCACATTGCTCGGCACTGCCCCAGCCAAAACGCCCAGTACTCCCAACAGAACCCCCAGGGCCAGTTAAACTAGTTTGCCCTGCTTTTGTGGATCAAACGGCAGGCCCAATGGTAAAGGATCCACGTTCTACATTGCCACAGTCCATATGTAAGTCACACTCCACCCTGACACAAGCGATGTTTAAGCCACCCCCAGCATTGCCCCACACGGTCCATGAGGCACACGCCACTGTGCCCCAGCCAGCACCTGATTCGCTCTCCACTCTGCCTCGTTCCGGTCTTGTGGGGGAGTGCCCCATGATCCAGGTGTCCATGGATGGAATAGAGGTCTCCTGCCTCCTGGATACCGGCTCCCAGGTGTCCATGGTGCGTCAGGAGTGGTTCGAGACGCATTTTGGGAAGCATGGCCAGCACCTGAAAGATCCTACCTCCTGGCTAAAGTTGAGGGCTGCCAATGGGAAAGAGATTCCATATCTGGGGTATGTAGCCCTACAAATGGATGTAGCGGGGGTAACCCTATCAAATGTGGGGGTAATTGTTGTTAAGGATGGCTGTATGAATGTGCCGGGGCTAGTGGACATGAATGTAATTAAGCAAGTATGGCAAGTTTTGTTCCAGGACACAGCTCCCTGTGAAATGAAGAGACAACCATCCATGAACGAACTGGGCAAGGTCATGTGGCAAAAAGCCATGCACATCTGCCAGAGGGAGCAGGACTTCGTTTCCCCGGAGGGATTCGTAGGCTATGCACGCCTGTCACTGTGCCAGGCAACCGTGAACTGCTCCTGAATTGCCGAGCCAGGAGGGGTCCTTGTGGCCGAAGTCATGAAGCCCTAATGGAGCCTCTGCCCACGCGAGACGGACTTCTGGTGGCCCGTGCCCTGGTGACTATCAAGAGCGGAAGGATGCAGGTGCGTGTACGCAACATCAGTAACTCTCCACTGGTGGTGTATCCGTACCAAAGATTGGGTGAACTGCTGGCTTTAGACTCCTGTGAAGTGTATGATGATGGCCCTGAGCTGCAAGTAGTGCGGGGGAATACAGTTGAGGCCCAGATTGAAACCAATGTGACAGTAACAGGGACAGCACAGAGGCACACGGAGGCCCATCCCCCACCTGCATTTGACCTTGAAGGGGTTGCATTGTCAGCAGAAGAGAGGACGAAATTGGCAGCATTGTTAGACAAGCATCAGTCTGTCTTTTCGAAGCATGATGAAGATTATGGCTGTACAGATACCATCTTGCACCAAATTCCAACAGGTGATGCAGCCCCCATCAGGCAGCGGTACCGACAGATTCCCCCAAACCTATACGGTGAGGTCAGGGCCTTGCTAAAGCAGATGTTGGAGGCTGATGTCATCAGGCCAAGTTCCAGTCCATGGTCTTTCCCAATTGTCCTAGTGCGGAAGAAAGATGGCTCCATCCGCTTTTGTGTGGATTATAGGCAATTGAATCAAGTGACAAGGAAAGATTCATACCCTCTGCCACGGGTTGAGGAAGCCTTAACCAGTTTGAAGAAAGCCCGTTGGTATTCTACCTTAGACCTTGCTGCCGGCTATTGGCAAGTCAAAGTAGATGACAAGGACATAGAAAAAACTGCCTTCACAACCCCAATGGGACTTTTTGAATTCCAACGGATGCCATTTGGTTTGTGTAATGCACCTGCTACTTTTCAGCGGTTGATGGAAAGTTGTTTAGGGGAGTACAATTATCAATCGCTACTAATATATTTGGATGATGTAATTGTCTTTGCTGCTGACTTTGACACACATCTGGACCGACTTGACTTTGTCTTTTCTCACCTATCCAATCAGGGATTAAAGCTGAAGCCAGGTAAATGCAAGCTCCTCCAAAGCAGCGTCCACTACTTGGGCCACATAGTGTCAGAAGCGGGTATAGCTCCGGACCCGGACAAAGTGACAGCTGTCCAACATTGGAAAGTGCCAACCTCTCCAACCGAGCTGCGAGCATTCTTAGGCCTGGCAGGGTATTATCGCAGGTTTGTCGAAGGGTTCTCCCACAGGGCTTTACCTCTGCACAAACTTCTGCGGGGGCGTCCAACAAAAAAATCTAAAGCAAGAACCTCTGGCCCTGCTTGGAATTGGACAGAGGAATGTGAAGCTGCCTTTGTATCCCTGAAACACGGCCTAACCCAGGCTCCAATTTTGAGTTTTGCTGACTTCACACTACCCTTCCTGCTTTACACCGATGCAAGCCTCCAGGGGTTAGGAGCAGTACTCTCAAGTTCAAGAGGGCCAAGAGAAAGTAATTGCTTATGTCAGCAGAGGGCTCCAGGGTGCAGAGCGCAATGATGCCAACTATAGTTCATTTAAACTAGAGCTGCTAGCACTCAAATGGGCTATAACTGAAAAGTTTCATGAATACCTGCTCGGGTCTGACTTCACAGTCTATACTGACAATAATCCCCTTGCACATCTTGGGACAGCTCGATTGGGGTCTGTGGAGCAGCGCTGGGTAGCCCGGCTAGCAAGCTATAACTTTCAAGTCAAACATCGTTCAGGCAAATCTAATGGGAACGCTGATGCTCTCTCCCGTTATCCAGTAGGTGCTGCAATGACGCAGGAAGGAGAGGATGGCGTGGAGATCCCTGGGTTCCAAGAGGTGACTGTTGAGGTGGTGCAGGCGTGCCTCGCAGGGGTTTGTGATGCAGCTTCATTGCCAGTGCAAGGCAATCATCCCTCTGCTAAAGGGTCCTGGATAGGGCAGAGCTGGTCAACAGCAAGGTGGGCTGAACTGCAGCAGCAAGACTCTGTGATGTCACGTGTGCTGTTCTTCTTTCAGACCAAGCGACCCCTTAAGGCAGCCGAACGGCAACGAGAGAATCCTCAAGTCCTGAGGCTGATGAGGGAGATGCCCCGGTTACACCTGCGAGAGGGAGTGCTGTACCGGCAGACCCAAGACCCTAATACCCGCATGTGGCGCTCCCAGCTGGTGCTCCCCCAGAATCAACAGAAAGAGGCCTTTACTAGTGGTCATGATAACATGGGGCACTTTGCGGCAGAAAAGACTCTATTACTACTATTACTGGGCCCACATGTCGGCAGATATTCAGAAGTGGTGCTCAGAATGTCAACAGTGCACCCTTAGAAAAAGGCCTAGTACATCTGCGGTGGGCCTCACTCCCATTAGAGCCTCATACCCCCTTGAGTTGATCACCGTGGACTTTCTGTCCCTGGAAGCATCAGTAGGGGGAGCCCAAAACATCTTGGTCCTAACAGACCATTTTACCAAGTTTGCATGGGCTGCAGCCACCCGAGATCAGACCGCTGCAACAACAGTGAGAGTGATGTGGCAGCAGGTCATCCAGAACTTTGGCTGTCCAGCCTGCTTCCATGCTGATCAAGGTCCAAACTTTGAAGCAAAGGTAGTAAGGCAGCTCTGTGATTTATATGGCTGTAAAAAGTCATACTACCCCTTACCATCCGGAAGGTAACGGCCTCACAGAACGATTCAACCGCACTCTCTTGGGCATGCTGGGTACTCTAGTGGATGAGAAAAAGAACAGGTGGGCTGACTATCTATCCGAGATGCTTCATGCTTATAACAACACTATCCACAGCTCGACAGGTTACACACCTTCATACCTCATGTTCGGAAGACATGCCAGGGTCCCAGTGGATGTCATGATGGGTGGTCCATTGGATGAACGGAACACTGTGGAAGAATGGGTGAAGAGACATCACGAGCGCCTGTACTATGCCTACAAGAGAGCGGGTGAGTTGATTGCAGGGGCAGGACAGCACCAAAAGAGGCAACATGATAACCAAGGCCTCCTAGGGCCCTTAATGATAGGAGAAAGGGTTTTGGTACGTAATGTTGGTCCTAAGGGACAAGGTAAACTGGCTAACTTCTGGCATAATATTCCATATGTTGTGGTTAAACAGCCTAATCCTGATATTCCAGTTTATGTGGTTACACCTGAAAAGGGGGAAGGGAAGGAAAGGGTGTTGCATCGGAAGTTGCTTCGGCCTTGTCCTCTGGTTTTGCAGGCACCTGCGCAGGAAGGGGAAGCTGCTGCTGAATCCGAAGAACCCAGACCATCAACTTCTGGGATGTTCCCGCCAACCAGATGGTTGACCCCTTGGTCGACTTGGGCCACTACACCCACCGGCCCACCACAACTACAGCCACCCACCGGCCCACCACAACTACAGCCACCCACCGGCCCACCACAGCTATCCATCACAACGCCATCTGGGGAAGATCCTGTGATCCCCGAGCTCCGGGAACCGCGGACATCACACCGCACCACTAAGGGCATCCCACCACAGCGATACAGCGAGGCTTGAGGTCAGCCCAAGGATGGGCTGGAGAAAAGTGGTGGGGGGTGTAAGAGGATAGACTGATGAGGGTGTAATGCCGGGACCAATACAGCGGGGGTGCCAACGCGCTTAAGCAGGAAGTGCAGGAAGTAATGAGGAGAGTGGAAGAAGACTGCCCTATATAAACTGTCTGCAAACAATCCACTCTCCCTTGATTTTCTTGGTCTCTTGGTCTCCTTTGTGCACGGGGGTAAGGTAGATGGCGTGCAGTTTATTTAGTTTGATTGTTATGTGATTGTTGTTTGCATGTGGCAGTGGAATTGTTTGGCATGATGATTGTACTGTTGGAGTTTATTTCTTTTGAGTTTGTTTACGCCATCTACTACTTTTAAGTGGCTCAGCCAGCGGTCAGCTTGGTGTTTTAAGATCAGCATTGATAGCCCTATTTTTAATCTAAGTCTTGGGAATTAACTTAATAAAGAACAAAGCTTTTAATCTATTTATTGCCATAACCATCTACGGGCCACTGGCTGTAGCTAGGGGGGTTAGCTGCTTGCTTTTAGGCTTTTTCGGGTTGCTGTGTGAGTTGTGTCATGGTTGAGATTCTAACTCACTTTAAACTTTGCAACTGTTGATTTGTAGTGTATTCACTTTGCTGTGAGCTCCTAGCGTGTCTTAGCCCCTGAAAGTAGAGCAGTTATCCCCCAAATTCCCCTTTGTGTGCCCAATGGTCATCTTAATAAATTGTTAACTTATTGACTGACTCTGTGACTCTTCTTTGGTGCTTTACCACTGGTTGATCCGACAACCTGGTGTTACATTAGTGACTTCATTGCATAGCATATTACTAATGGCGCGCTCACACCTTTGCGTTGAATGCATTGATCCAACGGATGACGGAGGAGGAGTCTAGCGCATGGAATTGTGTTGATAACGGAGACGTTTATAGTGAGATTGGTTTGTTGACTTGTCAATCACGCCGCTAGCGAGCTGTTTACCTTGTGGGTAGTAGCATGCTAACATTAGATAGCTGGCTCAGACACCTCGCAAATCCCCTCAGACGTATTTTTCAGTTACAATAACGGGGGTTTTTATATTGTACAGTATCTATCTGTAACTTTAAAAAAATCAAAGCAAAAAAAAGTCAAACAAACAACTTTTAGGTACAAATACGACCATCTACGGAGTTGGGTCCGCCATCTTTTTTTTTTAGCTTCCCGCTCTTTAGACGTGAGCATAAACGCGATCTGATTGGCTAGCGCCTGTGCTGTCAGTTATGCATGAAAGGCAATTTGATTGGCTGACGCATGCGTTGCCTCTCAAAGTTAAACTTTTTTCAACTCCTGCCGCAAGCAACGCATGAAACGCGACGCAACGGAACCCAACGGAGCCACAATTCAGTTCGGCAAAGGATGACGGGTCACCCCATTCAAACTGAATGGGGTTCTGTCAACCTTGACGGATCAACGCATTCCAACGCGTACGTGTGAATGGCACCTGAGTACTGAAGGGGCGTGGCCAGGGCGGAGCTCAGCAGGAACGTGACAGATAGACTCTAGATGTTGACTTCTATCGCACTGTGTTGTAAATTAAGACAAACAATGCTGTAAATGATTTATTATTGGGTTTACAATATTCTGAATTCAAAAGTAAAATACAAAACAAAAGCATTGAAATCCAAAAAAGGAATTGAATTTTGTATGTTAAATGAATGATGATATTTTTGTTGGGACATTATTTTTCAGAAACACTAGCTTTGTTGTCTTAGCACTGTGTTAACTGCACATGCATAACAACACTCAGATTCACATTATCTTCAAAACAAAGAACTAGAGCAATATTAAAACAGACAGTGAGCCAGCCTGATAAATTAATATGGAAAGAAAATATACAACATTAACATCCTTTGAATTTGGATTGATTTAAATAATGACATCCAGCACAATATCCACCCTTGTTTGAAGAAGGCTGATAAGATAGTTCACTTTCTGTCTTTGCAGGGGTTTTTAATATGTCATAAGTGAACATTAGTGAATGTTGAGCTGTGGTTTTGGTTCTCAAGAAAGTTGCTGCATGCTGAAGCCACCGATATCACTCCCTTACATTGGGTAGAGAAAACTATTGTATCTTGGCATCTTGTAGTACATTTCTGAAAAATGGCAAAGAGCACAAAACCTGGTACACATCCTTTCTTGACACACACACACACACACACACACACACACACACACACAGTATCACGTTTATGTGTATTTATACTTAAAGCCTCTAGTGTGATCTAGACAAGACTAGTTGAAGGATACCATCATCTCCAGGAAAAAGCACCTGAAAAAAAAAATATAGGTAAAGCACAACAACAGATGGACAGTTGTTGTACGTTCATGACGGTGTTCTAAAAAGCCCAAGTGCACTAAAGATTTGACACCTTATAACACTTTTTATCCCACTTTGCCCATCTCATGAGCCTCTTTCCCCTAACGACACTTTCTCACTTTTACCCGCTGCAGAGCTGAAATGACTTTGAGACTCAACACCCTTAGCCACCTGACTTCCTTTCCCAGAGAGTATGAAGCTTGGTCTTAATCTGCCTGCAAAGGTCATCAACATTTTTTGGAGATTAGGGTGTGCTCAGCGTGAATGTCAACATTTTTTAAGGGTTAAAATATGGACTCTGCATATTTGCATATTTGCAAAAGGTTAAGTCCTCTTTTTTTTATTAACTTGAGCTTCACCTTCAGATACATACACAGATACCATACACAAATATGAGGTAAAAAGCAACATGCTGAACAAAACGTACAAATATTTAGTTATCCTGCATTAGAGTTAATAAATAGTGAGACATGAGATACGTGATATGGGGTGCACATGCAAAGTGGAAATAGGTTTCCACTGCCTATAACCATCTAAGAAAAGACCTCAAAAGACTCACATATACCTGAAATAACAGTTGCAAACTGATTCTGCTCTGTAAGAGAAATATCCTCCCGACTTACTGTTCAATTGTCAGCCATAAGGGTCATGTTTGGCTCACGATCAACACAGGTGTGGTCTCTGCTCAGTGTATTACTAGGGAGGATAAAACTATAATCTTCTGCTATAAAACGTTTGATCATGGAAAGTATGCATCAGATGTTCTAATTCCATATTTGTATGGAATGACTTGAATCATTGTTAATTGTTATTGTGCGCTTGATTGCATGAAACTTGCATGAATTTTTGCTTGTAAATGTCACCATGTATTTACTCTAAATTCTCAAGAAAATACAGACCAACTTCTCCTCAGTGGTGCGAGGACAACCTGCCACAAACTACCACTGTCCATAACTAGATTCTAGATGAACTCTATTTAACTCTAACTTGAGTGGATTCACAACCTAGATTTGAAATGTGGAACAGATTTAGTTGTGACAAGCAAAGTTTGATATGCACAGTACATTTTTGTTTATTTGCAATTATTTTGTTTTGCTGTTCACTGGTAGCAAACAATGTGATTATACACATTCTGAATCCAAACCAAAGGGTACAAAACAATAGATACTCTATCATATCCTGGCAGAGAGCACTGCAGTGTGTGCTGAGCAGCAGAATTGGCTTCACTGTCTGCATGAGAGAGTTTCAGGACTCAGCACAGAGTGGTTTTTGTTTGATAGTATGGTACTGTGTGGAGATCCTTTTTGATATTAGCCTCTCAGGTAGAATGTTACATTTTACATTACATTTAGCAGACGCTTTTATCCAAAACGACTTACAAGGATGTATACACATTTTTACTAGGGCTGTCAATAGATTAAAAAAAATTAACTAATTAATCTCACATTTTGAAATTCATTAATCTAGATTAATCGCGATTAAAAGTTTTTTTGTCTGTTTTTTTTTTTTTACTTCCAATGAAAAATATCTCAATTTCCATACATTGTCAATCAAATGAGCTGTGACACCCAGGTAATTGTCATTGATGACTGATGTCCAGTGGTCACCAGTAAGGGTGACGGTGGCAGCTTGCTCGAGGAGCTGAATTTTTCGTGCTCTCTCGCCGTCATAAAAGGAATGTATGCGAGACACAATGGTGCCCCTCGACGGTAAATCGTAAGAGTTGTCTCCTGAAGCAATTCGAATCACCTCAGTCAGCCCAACGTCCTTAACTATGTTGATGGTCCGACAGTCACCGGCAACCCAAACTGCTAAAGCGTTGGTAACCTTTTCATGGACTGGTCTAGTTATTTTACTAGAGAAGTCGTAGAGTGTGGGTTGGCGACCATCTAACCTGGGACTGCTTTCTGTCGGGTGCTTTGCATTAAGGTGATAACTTAAAGACGAGCTGCTTCTGTGATAGCTAAATTCAATTTGACAAATGCTACATACAACTTTAGTTTTGTCGATTGTTCCGTAATTTTGCCATTTAAACAGAAACTTTCCGCCCAACAATCCCTCAGCTCTCTCCATCTTCAACTACCGCAGTGGTTCTCAAACTTTTTCTGTCATTCCCCACTTTGAACAAGGGGGGCTTTTGGTAGGCCAAGCCCCCTACTTAATTTGCCCGAGGGGACACAGGTTCAAGTCTGGCCTGATGTAATTTCCCAGTCCTCTCCCCACCTCTTCTCCGCATCGCTTCCTGTCATAACTTCATAACTATCCAAATAAAGGCATTAAAAAAAAAATATATATCTTTTTTTTTTTTTTTTTTTTTTTTAATTGCGTTAATTGCGTTAAAATATTGTATCGCGTTAATCGCGGCCGCATTAATCGCATAGATTAACACGTTAACGCTGACAGCCCTAATTTTTACATTTACACTGATGGCACACTGCTCATCAGGAGCAATTATAGTAGGGCAGATAACAGCAATTTTTCACTGAAATTGTGCAAAATGTGATACAAGCACCAAATTTGGCATGGTGGTTCCCAAGGGTCTACTTAGAAAATCTGCCTGACGTGCCATTCAAAAATCCAAGATGGCGGCCATTTTTCAAGATGGATGCCAAACGCGTCTGCCGAAAATGGTTTTGCTCATAGAAATGCATGTACTTCATGGATTTGAATGATCTTGGTGTCGATTTCTATGTTTTCTTGCATGCTGAATCTAATTTTTCTACTTTCAAAAAGCACAATTGAATAACTTCACACTTTTTGGCTATTTAGACCAGTCTTTTTCTGCATTTTCGCTTGCCTGAAGAGCGTTTTGCTATTTTTTACTATGTGCATGATGGTAATTTCTAAATGTATAGAACAATATTTATAATTAGTGCATAGGGTGTAGGGTGTAGTAGTAGAGGTAGTACCTTTGTTTCATCAGTCAGCCACATCCTCCGGATGGACTCCTGTCACTGGTCCTCACTACTTACCTAACACTCATCTATGGCTCCAAGAAGTTGCTAGTGCACGGCACGGCACGGCTCTGTGTGTGAGGGAGTATGCCATGCTCCAGACGCAAAGTGCATGAAGTCAACAAACCAGACCTGATTGATCCATGAAGCCATTTTTCTAAAGGAGTGATTGTCGGCACTACCATGGCACACTGGTGACAATTACTGCTGTGAAACAGCATGGGGTTCAATGTCAGCTAAGGAGGAGTGCATCTCATACTTAGTGTCCCAAATGTTGCTTAACCTACCCCACGGTCCTGTTAAGCCACCGCACCTAAATTGACAGGAGGTTTCAGCGCGGGAGAGCCAAGCCAAGGATAATGGGGTTTCAAAGTTATCTGGATGGTGTACAGATCGCACAGGACTTAAATGTCATTGGATGAACGATCGGGCTAGTTGTAGCGGACATGCATAAACCTAGTTGTATCTGTAGCCTTGGCCAGCCACTCACCAGACTACGCCACCCCTTGAGCTATAATAGAGAGCAAGGGGAACTCCGTCCCAATAATGGTCCGACACAGGTTCTTTGGAAAGATATAAAAGATTAGGTTTAATTTTGTTTCTCGTTAAAACAAGGTGTCACTTTGGTTGTCAATAAATAAATACATAAATACATTAAATGGACTTCAGGGGAATGCCCCAGCCGTTGGGTAAGAATCCGGAGCCACTGACCACACAGACTAACAGGGGCCTGCCTCCAATACCACATGTGAAGGAGAGCACACACTACTAGCTCATTGGCCACACCACCGCAAGCGCACCACTTGGGCACATTAAGAAAAAGGGGTTCACACTTCACTGCATTACACTGCACATCTTATCAAAGGTGAGAAACTATCTTAGAGGAAAACCTGGCCAACCTGTAATCTAGGCTAGGGCCCCAAACGATACCCAGGCTATTGCGGCAGGGGAGATGACACAGGGGAAACAGATAACAAATTAATGAAACAAACAAACAAAAATAAACCCTCTAACCTGTGGCTCACAATATCCTCTTAGCCACATATACACACCTAGGCCCCCAGGCTAGAGGGGAAAACAGAGATACATATATTCTAAAAGCAGCACCCGGACCTATAACTAACTGGAAGAGAACAGCAGCTAACAATGCAGTATAGCTGTGTGCTTCAATAGCTTCTATAAGACAGGAACAAACAGAGTACAAGTTTAAGTGTTTGCAAACACAGCTGGCTTACACTCGAAGCATACACTCATTCAAACAGGATTCAGATGAGCAGGTAACCTTAAACAGAAACCACTAGAGGCTATTTACTGCAAGGACACAAAGCAGTGGTATGTTAGCAAGTGTGCTGTAGGCATAGACAAAACGTACCTTCGCTGTCTAAACAGCTGCACCCGAGAACGTCATGCACCTGGTATCTATATGCGGCCAGCAACCACAATAACCACCGCACTACGGTCGGACACAAACACACGCACGACCCACACACACACACACACACACACACACACACACGTGAAATGTCACCATCAGTTAACTGTAAAACACAACCACGTACAACAGCGGACGGGTTGGGCAACATACCTGATACACTGACTGCTACTTAACACGTTGCGATGCATGTAAACGGGATATGGATTGCAGTTGGTAGGGAAGACGCTCAACTCGTTCCTGTTGGCATCCGCTCTATAACAAGCTACCTAACCAAAGGCAAAACGTTGCTTAGTCCACTTAACACTGACGCCAAGAAAGGGAAAAGAGAGTCATTTCCAACATACCGTGTCGCTGAAGACAACGCTCCAAAACGCGGCTTCACTCCACAATCAGTAATGGATGGCTACCGGCATAAGGACCCAAGGTGTATATATCTATGCCTGTTTGCACTAAACTAATTGGAACCCAGCCCAAGCCCCTACTAGTGACGTACACACAGGAGAAAGGTGACAGAGGTGAATCAAAATAAAAGTTCGCTACGCCCATTGGTCCCACCGGCTACATATCCTATACAGGAAAGTGCCCATGATACAGGTTGGTAAAAGGATAAACCCTCGGCCCTAGTCATCAGAATGGCTTCAAACACCAAATGTGAGACTGCATCATGGCAGACCAACTGGACCAGGTGTTGCCTCTGTCAAATAGTTACTTCTTCGCGAATAACAATGTAAATTATGCTCAGTGGCTTCCAGTTCATTTCAGAGTTATAATGCCTCTTGAGAAGCAGCATCAAGACGTAGCCAGAGAGTTTCACAAACTTTGTTGTCCAGAAGAGACTTCTCTGCCATGGCCATTGACCAAGCTCATGAACAGAACAATGCAGCCATCAAGGGTGATGGAGGAGCCATTGGACTAACAGAGGACACAGGGGCACTTCGGAGATGGAACTGAAGTGAGCCATCTAGTATCTGCATATGAGGCAATTTCTGGTGTGAAAGACGCAACCATCAGCACCAAACACCATGAACAGACCTGAAGTGCCCAGCCATCTTTCCTTGAGAGGGTGGAGGCACTGTTCAGAATGATACAAGAGCTGGGCAATCCTTTCCAAGAAGAGTCTGCTGATTTGCTGGTGCTGGACAAAATGACATTGCAGATCCACCACTAGCTGAACTGGTTGGTAGTCATCACGAGAGAGGCAAGTAGAAGCTCCAGTCATTTATGGAGGCCTTGGAGAACGAAGAAGAATGCACATTCTATCAGCCAATCAAGAAGAACAAGGCTTCTTTCTTCAAGCACGAGCAGGCAGCCAGCAGCTCCAAGGAGAAAGTTCTCCCGGCCCTTCATCTCCTGCCAAAACAGACAGTGTGACTTGCAAGAATTCTTCTTAAGTATGAGAACCAGTCAGCACATGCATCTCTCAGTGACAATGGCAGGCTTCGTATGTGCCAGAAGTCACAGCTAACTGAAATTCTTCAGGCACTGGTGACATTGCCTGACAGCGAACCAGAGGGAGACACTATCATCATTGATGGATCAGCGCTCATCAATTTCCTGCCTCCACGCAGCCCAAAGACTTTCGATGACTATGCAAAAGAAGAAATCCTTCCAAAAGTGGAATCCTTTGGCACCAAATTCAAGCGATGTCATCTTTGATGTGTACAAGAAGTCTAGTCTGAAATCTGAAACCAGGTCAAAAAGAGGTCAGGGGATCAGAAGAAGAGTGACTGGAACCAGCAGGACCCTTAACAAACTGGAGAAGCTTTCTGCAGGATGACAACAACGAAACTAAGCTCTTCCGCTTTCTCGCAGAGAAAATATGTCAGGCTGGAACCACAAGTATGGTCATCGTGACAAAAGGAGAAGATGTCATCAGCAACAAAAACAAATCCCTCGATGCTGTGGCCCCATGCTATCATGAAGAAGCTGATACCCGTATATTTGTACATGGAAGAGATGCAACTGCAGAGGGTAGCAAGTCACTTGTCATCAAAGCCAATGATAATGACGTGCTCGTCATAGCAGCGTCATCCCTGCAGAGGCTTGGTCTTCAAAAAATGTGGATTGCCTTTGGGCAGGGAGCCAATGCTCAATGGATACCAGTCCATGAGGTAGTTTCTGCAATAGGATCTGAGAAAGCCAGCGGGATCCTGTATTTCCATGCATTCACGGGCTGTGACGCGGTCTCGTCTTTCCATGGGAAGGGAAAGAAATCTGCATGGCTGACTTGGGAAGTCTGTGATGAGGTTTCTGAAACCTTAACAAAACTCAGCAACTGTCCTACAGAGGTTTCTGAAGATGACCTGCAGAAGCTGGAGAACTTTGTTGTCGTCATGTATGACAGATCAAGTGCAGCCACCGGTGTTGACGAGGCAAGGCTGAATCTCTTTGCCCGTAAGCAGAGGTCCTATGATGCGATCCCACCAACCAGTGCAGCCCTCATGGAACACACAAAACGCGCTGCTTACCAGGCTGGTATCATATGGGGTCAAGCAACAGTAATCAATCCAGAAGTCGTCAGTCCTGCCGACTGGGGATGGAATCGGAAGGGAGAAATATGGCAGATCTGTTGGACAACCTATTGCAGCCAGCTGTCAGGAACTGACCCAGTGTTCCTGCAAGAAAGGCTGCAACCGGAGATACAAATGCTTTCGTTCAGGGCTCGCCTGCACTGCACTCTGCAGCTGTGTATGTCAGCTGTAGTGATACAGCAGTGAAAGTTGGTGCCAGTGTGTGGGCCACTGTAATAGTTTGCTTTGGAGGGGCGATTTTTACAGTATTAAGGGTTTTTATTATTATTTTCAATTTTGTTTCCGTCCGGAATAACATGATCCAAATGCTAAGTACCTTAATGCAAAATGTGTATAATTAATGTTCATATTGTGTAAATAAAGTATTAGGAGTATTATTTCATGTGTTATGTTGTTATTTTATATAAAGTGTTCATTTTCTACCATTTACAGTATTATAATGCTAGTGAAAGTAAAACAAAATGATTCAGCATGCAAGAAAACATATAAATCGACACCAAGATCATTCATATCCATCAACTACATGCATATCTTTGAGCAAAACCATTTTCGGCAGACACATTTGCTGTCCATCTTGAAAAATGGCCGCCATCTTGGATTTTTTAATGGCACGTCAGGCAGATTTGTTAAGTAGACCCTTGGGAACTACCATGCCAAATTTGGTGCTTGTATCACATTTTGCACAAAATTTCTATTATCTGCCCCACTATTAGGGGTTCAGTGTCTTGCTCAAGGACACTTCGACAGAGAATCGAACTAGCAACCTTCTGATTACTAAACAACTTCTCTACCTCCTGTACCACTGTCGCCATGTTAGCATAAGCAAACTCACCCAATGCCTACTCTATCTAAATGTGTTGCTGTGGATATAGATAAAGCTGTCAATGAACAAATACACTTAGTCCTAATTGAATTGCACAGTCAACAGTTGTGCAAGTGCCTTTTATCTAACTGGAATTGCACACACTGCAGAAGAGTGCTATTTCATCCCCAGGCACTTGCATGCCTGAAACTAAACTAGCTAAAACCATTTGAGAAAAGTGCTATCAGGCATCCATGTGAATGGATTAGGGATTAAGCACAGAATATGACTGCCATTCCATCACCCTACAATCCCCCTCAGGCCCTTGGTGACTTTACCTGCAGTGTGTGCGCACCTGAATGTGCTGGAGGCCTCTCATCTTACAGAGCTGACTGTCTCCCCACCAATCAGATGGCTGCCTGCACCCCCGGCAGGCAGGTGAACTTGCATTGGCGAGTGTCTTCAGGCAGTGGAGGAGGGATGAGAGCAGGGCTCAGGTGAGAGCTACCCCCTCTCCAAGCAGTATAAAGAGGCATCGCACCAACAGCAAGACACTCAGAGGTACATCCTTCCTCTTAGTGGACTCACCTGCTCTATCTCTCCTCTCTCTGTTGGCTTGTAGCCCTCCATAATTAGCAAAAGCAACCATGAGCATAAGAATCTCCTCATCCAGATTCAGCAGCGGTGGCAGTAGCAGTGGCGGCTTCAGCAGCGGCGGCAGCATGAGGAGGAGCTTCTCCAGCCGCTCCGTCGGCGGCGGTGGCTTGGCCTTGGGAGGTGGTGGCGGTGGCTCCAGCTCCAGCTACAGCTACAGCATCGGCGGAGGTGGTGCCAGCATCGGCGGAGGTGGTGCTAGCCTCAGCAGCAGCTTCGGTGCTGGTGTAGGTAGCCTGGGGCTCGGAGGAGGTGGCCTGGCTCTCGGCGGAGGTGGTGGTGGCTACGGACTGGCCATGGGTGGTGGAGGTGGTGCTTTCATAGCACCAGCCATCACAGCTGTCACCGTCAACCAGAGTCTGCTCGCCCCCCTGAACCTGGCGATCGACCCCACCATCCAGACCGTACGCACTCAGGAGAAGAACCAGATCATGACCCTCAACAACCGCTTCGCCTCCTTCATCGACAAGGTCAGTGCTTTTCTCATTGCAAAATCCGACAGTGGGAGGCATGCACTGGCAAGAGTGCATGGCACCATTCTTCTAGGCTTATTGTGTACTCAATCGATCATCTGAAAGGATGTGGCCTGTAAAAGTCTTCACTGAGTCACTCAGGGGAAAAAAGAGATGTTATGAAACCCTAACCCAGAGAGGGCCTATGCCCTACAGCAGATGACAGCACTTGGCACTTTGGCAAACAAACTTAGGTGTGAACCAGACAACCTGCAAGAGAATAAAACTGAAGCCAATTTACAAACATACCCCATCTTTTGTTCACAGATGCCAAAGTTCACATAATGAGTCTTTGATTAAATGGAATGAAAGAAAGAACAGGATGCCTACTATAGCTTAAATAACAGAATATTTTCTTGTATTGAGTGCTGTGTAACCTCTGGAGAAAAACTTAGTTTAGTATAAGTGGACTAATGGTGTTTCATTTTGTCCCCACAGGTGCGCTTCCTGGAACAGCAGAACAAGATGCTGGAGACCAAGTGGAGCCTCCTCCAGGACCAGACCACCGTGCGCTCCAACATCAACTCCATGTTTGAGGCCTACATTGGCAACCTGCGCAGACAGCTCGACGGCATGGGCAGTGGGCAAGTCCAGCTGCAGGGAGAGCTGAAAAACATGCAGGTTCTGGTTGAGGACTTCAAAGTGAAGTGAGTGCCTCAATTATTTATGGACATTTGCCATTGTTTACCACCTGTTATAGAAGAAATGTATGGGGGTTTCAGTTCATACTTCTATAAAACTGACCACACTGTGCTCCATTTGAGCAGGTATGAGGTTGAAATCAACAAGCGTGCCACAGTGGAGAATGAGTTTGTTTTGCTCAAGAAGGTAAAAACAGAAAAATGTGTTTACACTCTCTCCCAGTGTTCTGCTATGATCTCTTATTGGTAATCTCTGAACCTACATACTTACCCATTCTTTCATTCTTCTTTAGGATGTTGATGCTGCCTACATGATCAAGGTGGAGCTGGAGGCCAAGGTTGATGCCTCTCAGGATGAAATCAACTTCCTCAGGGTCGTCTATGCAGAGGTGAGAGATGGTCATACTTCATGTACCCATACAGGGTCACATCCAAAATGATTTGCAGTGTTCTCAAGCTCGTATCAAACATTCACATTTGTCACTCTCTTCCTCACACAGGAGCTGCGCGAGCTGCAGGCGCAGATCAAGGACACCTCTGCTATTGTGGAGATGGACAACAGCCGCTCTCTGGACATGGACTCCATTGTGGCCGAAGTGCGTGCTCAGTACGAGGACATCGCCACCCGCAGCCGGGCCGAGACAGAGACATGGTACCAGGCCAAGGTGAGTGCATCAGACTGGTACCAGCACTTAGTGCCTTATCATGACAGAGCCTTGATTCTTGAAAGGGGCACAGAGTAGGAACTTCATGCTAACATCTGTTGGTCTTCTTCAGTTTGAGGAGATGCAGACCTCTGCTGTCAGATACGGTGATGACCTGCGCACAACCAAGTCCGAGATCTCTGAGCTCACCCGCATGATCAGCCGCCTCCAGATGGAAATTGAGTCAGTCAAAGTACAGGTCAGTTACCTTCCCCTTTGCCAACGCCACTGAGTATAACTAATGCTATCATTAGCCAACGTTTAACCAACCTCCACATGGCTGACTTGCACTGTTTTATTGCGATTCAGCGCGCCAGCATTGATGCCCAGATTACAGAGGCTGAGGAACGTGGAGTGCTGGCAGTGAAGGATGCCCAGCTGCGCATCAGGGACCTTGAGGCGGCCCTCCAGACTACCAAGCAGGACATGGCCCGCCAGGTGCGCGAGTACCAGGAGCTGATGAGCGTCAAACTGGCCCTCGACATTGAGATCGCCACCTACAGGACATTGCTGGAAGGAGAGGAGTCCAGGTAAGCATATGAAACACAGCACATCTACAAAGGACTACATTAAGTATAATACCTACTAGTGAATTATCTGACTATTGTTATTTGGCAACAAATAAAAAATCCTAATATTTCATCCCTTCCACAGAATTGGTGGTGCCTCTGCAACAGTTCACGTGCAGGAAACCTCAGGTGCTGCTGGTAGGTATATTTATTCATTTCAAGACTGGATACAAATCCAGGAAATGAACCATGCTGCATATATCATTGGCAGTTTTTATTGATCTGCCCTTTAACTAAATTAAATGTTATTTTGCAGGAGGCGGTGGCCTGGCCCTTGGAGGAGGCGGAGGCGGTGGCCTGGCCCTTGGCGGAGGCGGTGGCGGTGGTGGTGGATTCGGCTATGGTGGCGGCGCTGGCATGAGCATGTCACTCGGTGGCGGAATCGGCATTGGCGGCGGCTCCAGCCTCAGCATTGGCGGTGGCAGCAGCAGCCTTCAATGTCTCGCTCCTCTTTGATGTCCAGTGGCTTCCGCCGCTTCTAAATGAGGAACAACACCTCTCCTCTCTTCCCTCCAACCGTTACCCCCTATGCTCTTCCCAATTCCACTCCAGGAAGTTTGAAAGCTGTGAAACAACAAGTCAGTGTACTCAGAAAGTGAGTGGGATAAAACCGCCACCCCAACTGGCATGCATTGCAATACATGTGCTAAACTGCTGAGCTGCTCAAGATGAAATACAATTGCAACACTGCATATGTGACTGGTGACTCCATCACATGCCAAAGAGTAACCAAACCCAAATGTAAATGTGAAGTGCAAATAAAGTGTTTTGATGCCAAACATGTGTAGCTATGCTTTCTCATTGTGTCTGTTTTGAGTTGCACACCACATGAGTTGAAACAAGTAATATTCCAAGAAAACATACTTTATTAGAGGCTTATTTGTAAGTCAGTGTATTCGGAGCGTGAGTGGGTATGAAACAACCACCCAACCCGTTTTGTCATGCTGTGTCCTCATTTTCAACCATTCATGGCCTCCACAGGGACTCAAAACAGCCCAATAAAATCTTACAAAGACTATAACAAATTGGGCTTCTTTAAAGAAACTCAAACTGTTAATAATCTGTCCGAGACACTGTATTAGTGCAATTTAACAATAAATAAAACAAGACAGTTTCACTTACGTCTCTCAAATTGAGTTCAAGGACATTCAAGTATCAAGAAATAAACATGGCAGGCATCTGAAGAATCTAACTAACAAAGAAATTGTATACATCAAGCCATATATCAAGTCCCTGCAAGATTTGTACATCATTTGGTCATTCTTTAATCCAGTAAAAAAGAGACGAACAAAGGAGAGCCCTAAAAGATAAAAAGTAGGCCTTTACATTTATATCCAGCCCTGTCAAACAACAAAAAAAAGGATTGTTCTCACCAAAATTCCTCTTTTTTTGCAGTAAGATCCAAAATTGAAGTATCATATGACTTCACGATCTTCAGAACTCCACAAACTGTGAACCAATCATATGTTAGTGTAAGAGGATAGACTGATGAGGGTGTAATGCCGGGACCAATACAGCGGGGGTTCCAACGCGCTTAAGCAGGAAGTGCAGGAAGTAATGAGGAGAGTGGAAGAAGACTGCCCTATATAAACTGTCTGCAAACAATCCACTCTCCCTTGTTTTCCTTGGTCTCCTTTGTGCACGGGGGTAAGGTAGATGCGTGCAGTTTATTTAGTTTGATTGTTATGTGATTGTTGTTTGCCATGTGGCAGTGGAATTGTTTTGGCAATGATTGTACTGTTGGAGTTTATTTCTTTTGAGTTTGTTTTACGCCATCTACTACTTTTAAGTGGCTCAGCCAGCGGTCAGCTTGGTGTTTTAAGATCAGCATTGATAGCCCTATTTTTAATCTAAGTCTTGGGAATTAACTAATAAAGAACAAAGCTTGCCATAACCATCTACGGGCCACTGGCTGTAGCTAGGGGGGTTAGCTGCTTGCTTTTAGGCTTTTTCGGGTTGCTGTGTGATTTGTGTCATGGTTGAGATTCTAACTCACTTTAAACTTTGCAACTGTTGATTTGTAGTGTATTCACTTTGCTGTGAGCTCCTAGCGTGTCTTAGCCCCTGAAAGTAGAGCAGTTATCCCCCAAACTCCCCTTTGTGTGCCCAATGGTCATCTTAATAATTTGTTAACTATTGACTGACACTGTGACTCTTCTTTGGTGCTTTACCACTGGTTGATCCGACAACCTGGTGTTACATTAGTGACTTCATTGCATAGCATATTACTAATGGCGCGCTCACACCTTTGCGTTGAATGCATTGATCCAACGGATGACGGAGGAGGAGTCTACGCGCATGGAATTGTGTTGATAACGGAGACGTTTATAGTGAGATTGTTTGTTGACCTGTCAAATCACGCCGCTAGCGAGCTGTTTACCTTGTGGGTAGTAGCATGCTAACATTAGATAGGTGGCTCAGACACCTCGCAAATCCCCTCAGACGTATTTTTCAGTTACAATAATGGGTTTTTTTTACATTGTACAGTGGTCTATTTCTCTAACTTTTAAAAAAATCAAAGCAAAAAAAGTCAAAACAAAACAACTTTTAGGTACAAATACGACCATCTACGGAGTTGGGTCCGCCATCTTTTTTTTTTTTAGCTTCCCGCTCTTTAGACGTGAGCATTAAACGCGATCTGATTGGCTAGCGCCTGTGCTGTCAGTTATGCATGAAAGGCAATTTGATTGGCTGACCGCATGCGTTGCCTCTCGAAAAGTTAAAACTTTTTTTCAACTCCTGCCGCAAGCAACGCATGAAACGCGACGCAACGGAACCCAACGGAGCCACAATTCAGTTCGGCAAAGGATGACGTCACCCCATTCAAACTGAATGGGTTCTGTCAACCTTGATGGATCAACGCATTCCAACGCGTACGTGTGAATGGCACACTGAGTACTGAAGGGGCGTGGCCAGGGCGGAGCTCAGCAGGAACGTGACAGATAGACTCTAGATGTTGACTTCTATCGCACTGTGTTGTAAATTAAGACAAACAATTGCTGTAAATGATTTATTATTGGGTTTACAATATTCTGAATTCAAAAGTAAAATACAAAACAAAAGCATTGAAATCCAAAAAAGGAATTGAATTTTGTATGTTAAATGAATGATGATATTTTTGTTGGGACATTATTTTTCAGAAACACTAGCTTTGTTGTCTTAGCACTGTGTTAACTGCACATGCATAACAACACTCAGATTCACATTATCTTCAAAACAAAGAACTACAGCAATATTAAAACAGACAGTGAGCCAGCCTGATAAATTAATATGGAAAGAAAATATACAACATTAACATCCTTTGAATTTGGATTGATTTAAATAATGACATCCAGCACAATATCCACCCTTGTTTGAAGAAGGCTGATAAGATAGTTCACTTTCTGTCTTTGCAGTGCTTTTTAATATGTCATAAGTGAACACATGATAGTGAATGTTGAGCTGTGGTTTTGGTTCTCAAGAAAGTTGCTGCATGCTGAAGCCACCGATATCACTCCCTTACATTGGGTAGAGAACATTATTGTATCTTGGCATCTTTTAGTACATTTCTGAAAAATGGCAAAGAGCACAAAACCTGGTACACATCCTTTCTTGACACACACACACACACACACACACACAGTATCACGTTTATGTATTTATACTTAAAGCCTCTAGTGTGATCTAGACAAGACTAGTTGAAGGATACCATCATCTCCAGGAAAAAGCACCTGAAAAAAAAATATAGGTAAAGCACAACAGATGGACAGTTGTTGTACGTTCATGACGGTGTTCTAAAAAGCCAAGTGCACTAAAGATTTGACACCTTATAACACTTTTTATCCCACTTTGCCCATCTCATGAGCCTCTTTCCCCTAACGACACTTTCTCACTGCAGAGCTGAAATGACTTTGAGACTCAACACCCTTAGCCACCTGACTTCCTTTCCCAGAGAGTATGAAGCTTGGTCTTAATCTGCCTGCAAAGGTCATCAACATTTTTTGGAGATTAGGGTGTGCTCAGCGTGAATGTCAACATTTTTTAAGGGTTAAAATATGGACTCTGCTTTGCATATTTGCAAAAGGTTAAGTCCTCTTTTTTTTATTAACTTGAGCTTCACCTTCAGATACATACACAGATACCATACACAAATATGAGGTAAAAAGCAACATGCTGAACAAAACGTACAAATATTTGTTATCCTGCATTAGAGTTAATAAATAGTGAGACATGAGATACGTGATATGGGGTGCACATGCAAAGTGGAAATAGGTTTCCACTGCCTATAACCATCTAAGAAAAGACCTCAAAAGACTCACATATACCTGAAATAACAGTTGCAAACTGATTCTGCTCTGTAAGAGAAATATCCTCCCGACTTACTGTTCAATTGTCAGCCATAAGGGTCATGTTTGGCTCACGATCAACACAGGTGTGGTCTCTGCTCAGTGTATTACTAGGGAGGATAAAACTATAATCTTCTGCTATAAAACGTTTGATCATGGAAAGTATGCATCAGATGTTCTAATTCCATATTTGTATGGAATGACTTGAATCATTGTTAATTGTTATTGTGCGCTTGATTGCATGAAACTTGCATGAATTTTTGCTTGTAAATGTCACCATGTATTTACTCTAAATTCTCAAGAAAATACAGACCAACTTCTCCTCAGTGGTGCGAGGACAACCTGCCACAAACTACCACTGTCCATAACTAGATTCTAGATTGAACTCTATTTAACTCTAACTTGAGTGGATTCACAACCTAGATTTGAAATGTGGAACAGATTTAGTTGTGACAAGCAAAGTTTGATATGCACAGTACATTTTTGTTTATTTGCAATTATTTTGTTTTGCTGTTCACTGGTAGCAAACAATGTGATTATACACATTCTGAATCCAAACCAAAGGGTACAAAACAATAGATACTCTATCATATCCTGGCAGAGAGCACTGCAGTGTGTGCTGAGCAGCAGAATTGGCTTCACTGTCTGCATGAGAGAGTTTCAGGACTCAGCACAGAGAGGTTTTTGTTTGATAGTATGCTACTGTGTGGAGATAATTTTTGATAAAAGCCTCTCAGGTAGAATGTTACATTTTACATTACATTTAGCAGACGCTTTTATCCAAAGCGACTTACAAGGATGCATACACATTTTTACTAGGGCTGTCAATAGATTAAAAACAATTAACTAATTAATCTCACATTTTAAAATTCATTAATCTAGATTAATCGCGATTAAAAGTTTGTTTGTCTGTTGTTTTTTTTTTACTTCCAATGAAAAATATCTCAATTTCCATACATTGTCAATCAAATGAGCTGTGACACCCAGGTAATTGTCATTGATGACTGATGTCCAGTGGTCACCAGTAAGGGTGACGGTGGCAGCTTGCTCGAGGAGCTGAATTTTTCGTGCTCTCTCGCCGTCATAAAAGGAATGTATGCGAGACACAATGGTGCCCCTCGACGGTAAATCGTAAGAGTTGTCTCCTGAAGCAATTCGAATCACCTCAGTCAGCCCAACGTCCTTAACTATGTTGATGGTCCGACAGTCACCGGCAACCCAAACTGCTAAAGCGTTGGTAACCTTTTCATGGACTGGTCTAGTTATTTTACTAGAGAAGTCGTAGAGTGTGGGTTGGCGACCATCTAACCTGGGACTGCTTTCTCGGGTGCTTTGCATTAAGGTGATAACTTAAAGACGAGCTGCTTCTGTGATAGCTAAATTCAATTTGACAAATGCTACATACAACTTTAGTTTTGTCGATTGTTCCGTAATTTTGCCATTTAAACAGAAACTTTCCGCCCAACAATCCCTCAGCTCTCTCCATCTTCAACTACCGCAGTGGTTCTCAAACTTTTTCTGTCATTCCCCACTTTGAACAAGGGGGGCTTTTGGTAGGCCAAGCCCCCTACTTAATTTGCCCGAGGGGACACAGGTTCAAGTCTGGCCTGATGTAATTTCCCAGTCCTCTCCCCACCTCTTCTCCGCATCGCTTCCTGTCATAACTTCATAACTATCCAAATAAAGGCATTAAAAAAAAAATATATATCTTTTTTTTTTTTTTTTTTTTTTAATTGCGTTAATTGCGTTAAAATATTGTATCGCGTTAATCGCGGCCGCATTAATCGCATAGATTAACACGTTAACGCTGACAGCCCTAATTTTTACATTTACACTGATGGCACACTGCTCATCAGGAGCAATTATAGTAGGGCAGATAACAGCAATTTTTCACTGAAATTGTGCAAAATGTGATACAAGCACCAAATTTGGCATGGTGGTTCCCAAGGGTCTACTTAGAAAATCTGCCTGACGTGCCATTCAAAAATCCAAGATGGCGGCCATTTTTCAAGATGGATGCCAAACGCGTCTGCCGAAAATGGTTTTGCTCATAGAAATGCATGTACTTCATGGATTTGAATGATCTTGGTGTCGATTTCTATGTTTTCTTGCATGCTGAATCTAATTTTTCTACTTTCAAAAAGCACAATTGAATAACTTCACACTTTTTGGCTATTTAGACCAGTCTTTTTCTGCATTTTCGCTTGCCTGAAGAGCGTTTTGCTATTTTTTACTATGTGCATGATGGTAATTTCTAAATGTATAGAACAATATTTATAATTAGTGCATAGGGTGTAGGGTGTAGTAGTAGAGGTAGTACCTTTGTTTCATCAGTCAGCCACATCCTCCGGATGGACTCCTGTCACTGGTCCTCACTACTTACCTAACACTCATCTATGGCTCCAAGAAGTTGCTAGTGCACGGCACGGCACGGCTCTGTGTGTGAGGGAGTATGCCATGCTCCAGACGCAAAGTGCATGAAGTCAACAAACCAGACCTGATTGATCCATGAAGCCATTTTTCTAAAGGAGTGATTGTCGGCACTACCATGGCACACTGGTGACAATTACTGCTGTGAAACAGCATGGGGTTCAATGTCAGCTAAGGAGGAGTGCATCTCATACTTAGTGTCCCAAATGTTGCTTAACCTACCCCACGGTCCTGTTAAGCCACCGCACCTAAATTGACAGGAGGTTTCAGCGCGGGAGAGCCAAGCCAAGGATAATGGGGTTTCAAAGTTATCTGGATGGTGTACAGATCGCACAGGACTTAAATGTCATTGGATGAACGATCGGGCTAGTTGTAGCGGACATGCATAAACCTAGTTGTATCTGTAGCCTTGGCCAGCCACTCACCAGACTACGCCACCCCTTGAGCTATAATAGAGAGCAAGGGGAACTCCGTCCCAATAATGGTCCGACACAGGTTCTTTGGAAAGATATAAAAGATTAGGTTTAATTTTGTTTCTCGTTAAAACAAGGTGTCACTTTGGTTGTCAATAAATAAATACATAAATACATTAAATGGACTTCAGGGGAATGCCCCAGCCGTTGGGTAAGAATCCGGAGCCACTGACCACACAGACTAACAGGGGCCTGCCTCCAATACCACATGTGAAGGAGAGCACACACTACTAGCTCATTGGCCACACCACCGCAAGCGCACCACTTGGGCACATTAAGAAAAAGGGGTTCACACTTCACTGCATTACACTGCACATCTTATCAAAGGTGAGAAACTATCTTAGAGGAAAACCTGGCCAACCTGTAATCTAGGCTAGGGCCCCAAACGATACCCAGGCTATTGCGGCAGGGGAGATGACACAGGGGAAACAGATAACAAATTAATGAAACAAACAAACAAAAATAAACCCTCTAACCTGTGGCTCACAATATCCTCTTAGCCACATATACACACCTAGGCCCCCAGGCTAGAGGGGAAAACAGAGATACATATATTCTAAAAGCAGCACCCGGACCTATAACTAACTGGAAGAGAACAGCAGCTAACAATGCAGTATAGCTGTGTGCTTCAATAGCTTCTATAAGACAGGAACAAACAGAGTACAAGTTTAAGTGTTTGCAAACACAGCTGGCTTACACTCGAAGCATACACTCATTCAAACAGGATTCAGATGAGCAGGTAACCTTAAACAGAAACCACTAGAGGCTATTTACTGCAAGGACACAAAGCAGTGGTATGTTAGCAAGTGTGCTGTAGGCATAGACAAAACGTACCTTCGCTGTCTAAACAGCTGCACCCGAGAACGTCATGCACCTGGTATCTATATGCGGCCAGCAACCACAATAACCACCGCACTACGGTCGGACACAAACACACGCACGACCCACACACCACACACACACACACACACACACGTGAAATGTCACCATCAGTTAACTGTAAAACACAACCACGTACAACAGCGGACGGGTTGGGCAACATACCTGATACACTGACTGCTACTTAACACGTTGCGATGCATGTAAACGGGATATGGATTGCAGTTGGTAGGGAAGACGCTCAACTCGTTCCTGTTGGCATCCGCTCTATAACAAGCTACCTAACCAAAGGCAAAACGTTGCTTAGTCCACTTAACACTGACGCCAAGAAAGGGAAAAGAGAGTCATTTCCAACATACCGTGTCGCTGAAGACAACGCTCCAAAACGCGGCTTCACTCCACAATCAGTAATGGATGGCTACCGGCATAAGGACCCAAGGTGTATATATCTATGCCTGTTTGCACTAAACTAATTGGAACCCAGCCCAAGCCCCTACTAGTGACGTACACACAGGAGAAAGGTGACAGAGGTGAATCAAAATAAAAGTTCGCTACGCCCATTGGTCCCACCGGCTACATATCCTATACAGGAAAGTGCCCATGATACAGGTTGGTAAAAGGATAAACCCTCGGCCCTAGTCATCAGAATGGCTTCAAACACCAAATGTGAGACTGCATCATGGCAGACCAACTGGACCAGGTGTTGCCTCTGTCAAATAGTTACTTCTTCGCGAATAACAATGTAAATTATGCTCAGTGGCTTCCAGTTCATTTCAGAGTTATAATGCCTCTTGAGAAGCAGCATCAAGACGTAGCCAGAGAGTTTCACAAACTTTGTTGTCCAGAAGAGACTTCTCTGCCATGGCCATTGACCAAGCTCATGAACAGAACAATGCAGCCATCAAGGGTGATGGAGGAGCCATTGGACTAACAGAGGACACAGGGGCACTTCGGAGATGGAACTGAAGTGAGCCATCTAGTATCTGCATATGAGGCAATTTCTGGTGTGAAAGACGCAACCATCAGCACCAAACACCATGAACAGACCTGAAGTGCCCAGCCATCTTTCCTTGAGAGGGTGGAGGCACTGTTCAGAATGATACAAGAGCTGGGCAATCCTTTCCAAGAAGAGTCTGCTGATTTGCTGGTGCTGGACAAAATGACATTGCAGATCCACCACTAGCTGAACTGGTTGGTAGTCATCACGAGAGAGGCAAGTAGAAGCTCCAGTCATTTATGGAGGCCTTGGAGAACGAAGAAGAATGCACATTCTATCAGCCAATCAAGAAGAACAAGGCTTCTTTCTTCAAGCACGAGCAGGCAGCCAGCAGCTCCAAGTGAGATGACTGTCACTTGTTCTCCCGGCCCTTCATCTCCTGCCAAAACAGACAGTGTGACTTGCAAGAATTCTTCTTAAGTATGAGAACCAGTCAGCACATGCATCTCTCAGTGACAATGGCAGGCTTCGTATGTGCCAGAAGTCACAGCTAACTGAAATTCTTCAGGCACTGGTGACATTGCCTGACAGCGAACCAGAGGGAGACACTATCATCATTGATGGATCAGCGCTCATCAATTTCCTGCCTCCACGCAGCCCAAAGACTTTCGATGACTATGCAAAAGAAGAAATCCTTCCAAAAGTGGAATCCTTTGGCACCAAATTCAAGCGATGTCATCTTTGATGTGTACAAGAAGTCTAGTCTGAAATCTGAAACCAGGTCAAAAAGAGGTCAGGGGATCAGAAGAAGAGTGACTGGAACCAGCAGGACCCTTAACAAACTGGAGAAGCTTTCTGCAGGATGACAACAACGAAACTAAGCTCTTCCGCTTTCTCGCAGAGAAAATATGTCAGGCTGGAACCACAAGTATGGTCATCGTGACAAAAGGAGAAGATGTCATCAGCAACAAAAACAAATCCCTCGATGCTGTGGCCCCATGCTATCATGAAGAAGCTGATACCCGTATATTTGTACATGGAAGAGATGCAACTGCAGAGGGTAGCAAGTCACTTGTCATCAAAGCCAATGATAATGACGTGCTCGTCATAGCAGCGTCATCCCTGCAGAGGCTTGGTCTTCAAAAAATGTGGATTGCCTTTGGGCAGGGAGCCAATGCTCAATGGATACCAGTCCATGAGGTAGTTTCTGCAATAGGATCTGAGAAAGCCAGCGGGATCCTGTATTTCCATGCATTCACGGGCTGTGACGCGGTCTCGTCTTTCCATGGGAAGGGAAAGAAATCTGCATGGCTGACTTGGGAAGTCTGTGATGAGGTTTCTGAAACCTTAACAAAACTCAGCAACTGTCCTACAGAGGTTTCTGAAGATGACCTGCAGAAGCTGGAGAACTTTGTTGTCGTCATGTATGACAGATCAAGTGCAGCCACCGGTGTTGACGAGGCAAGGCTGAATCTCTTTGCCCGTAAGCAGAGGTCCTATGATGCGATCCCACCAACCAGTGCAGCCCTCATGGAACACACAAAACGCGCTGCTTACCAGGCTGGTATCATATGGGGTCAAGCAACAGTAATCAATCCAGAAGTCGTCAGTCCTGCCGACTGGGGATGGAATCGGAAGGGAGAAATATGGCAGATCTGTTGGACAACCTATTGCAGCCAGCTGTCAGGAACTGACCCAGTGTTCCTGCAAGAAAGGCTGCAACCGGAGATACAAATGCTTTCGTTCAGGGCTCGCCTGCACTGCACTCTGCAGCTGTGTATGTCAGCTGTAGTGATACAGCAGTGAAAGTTGGTGCCAGTGTGTGGGCCACTGTAATAGTTTGCTTTGGAGGGGCGATTTTTACAGTATTAAGGGTTTTTATTATTATTTTCGATTTTGTTTCCGTCCGGAATAACATGATCCAAATGCTAAGTACCTTAATGCAAAATGTGTATAATTAATGTTTATATTGTGTAAATAAAGTATTAGGAGTATTATTTCATGTGTTATGTTGTTATTTTATATAAAGTGTTCATTTTCTACCATTTACAGTATTATAATGCTAGTGAAAGTAAAACAAAATGATTCAGCATGCAAGAAAACATATAAATCGACACCAAGATCATTCATATCCATCAACTACATGCATATCTTTGAGCAAAACCATTTTCGGCAGACACATTTGCTGTCCATCTTGAAAAATGGCCGCCATCTTGGATTTTTTAATGGCACGTCAGGCAGATTTGTTAAGTAGACCCTTGGGAACTACCATGCCAAATTTGGTGCTTGTATCACATTTTGCACAAAATTTCTATTATCTGCCCCACTATTAGGGGTTCAGTGTCTTGCTCAAGGACACTTCGACAGAGAATCGAACTAGCAACCTTCTGATTACTAAACAACTTCTCTACCTCCTGTACCACTGTCGCCATGTTAGCATAAGCAAACTCACCCAATGCCTACTCTATCTAAATGTGTTGCTGTGGATATAGATAAAGCTGTCAATGAACAAATACACTTAGTCCTAATTGAATTGCACAGTCAACAGTTGTGCAAGTGCCTTTTATCTAACTGGAATTGCACACACTGCAGAAGAGTGCTATTTCATCCCCAGGCACTTGCATGCCTGAAACTAAACTAGCTAAAACCATTTGAGAAAAGTGCTATCAGGCATCCATGTGAATGGATTAGGGATTAAGCACAGAATATGACTGCCATTCCATCACCCTACAATCCCCCTCAGGCCCTTGGTGACTTTACCTGCAGTGTGTGCGCACCTGAATGTGCTGGAGGCCTCTCATCTTACAGAGCTGACTGTCTCCCCACCAATCAGATGGCTGCCTGCACCCCCGGCAGGCAGGTGAATTTGCAGGGCGAGTGTCTTCAGGCAGTGGAGGAGGGATGAGAGCAGGGCTCAGGTGAGAGCTACCCCCTCTCCAAGCAGTATAAAGAGGCATCGCACCAACAGCAAGACACTCAGAGGTACATCCTTCCTCTTAGTGGACTCACCTGCTCTATCTCTCCTCTCTCTGTTGGCTTGTAGCCCTCCATAATTAGCAAAAGCAACCATGAGCATAAGAATCTCCTCATCCAGATTCAGCAGCGGTGGCAGTAGCAGTGGCGGCTTCAGCAGCGGCGGCAGCATGAGGAGGAGCTTCTCCAGCCGCTCCGTCGGCGGTGGTGGCTTGGCCTTGGGAGGTGGTGGCGGTGGCTCCAGCTCCAGCTACAGCTACAGCATCGGCGGAGGTGGTGCCAGCATCGGCGGAGGTGGTGCTAGCCTCAGCAGCAGCTTCGGTGCTGGTGTAGGTAGCCTGGGGCTCGGAGGAGGTGGCCTGGCTCTCGGCGGAGGTGGTGGTGGCTACGGACTGGCCATGGGTGGTGGAGGTGGTGCTTTCATAGCACCAGCCATCACAGCTGTCACCGTCAACCAGAGTCTGCTCGCCCCCCTGAACCTGGCGATCGACCCCACCATCCAGACCGTCCGCACTCAGGAGAAGAACCAGATCATGACCCTCAACAACCGCTTCGCCTCCTTCATCGACAAGGTCAGTGCTTTTCTCATTGCAAAATCCGACAGTGGGAGGCATGCACTGGCAAGAGTGCATGGCACCATTCTTCTAGGCTTATTGTGTACTCAATCGATCATCTGAAAGGATGTGGCCTGTAAAAGTCTTCACTGAGTCACTCAGGGAAAAAAGAGATGTTATGAAACCCTAACCCAGAGAGGGCCTATGCCCTACAGCAGATGACAGCACTTGGCACTTTGGCAAACAAACTTAGGTGTGAACCAGACAACCTGCAAGAGAATAAAACTTAAGCCAATTTACAAACATACCCCATCTTTTGTTCACAGATGCCAAAGTTCACATAATGAGTCTTTGATTAAATGGAATGAAAGAAAGAACAGGATGCCTACTATAGCTTAAATAACAGAATATTTTCTTGTATTGAGTGCTGTGTAACCTCTGGAGAAAAACTTAGTTTAGTATAAGTGGACTAATGGTGTTTCATTTTGTCCCCACAGGTGCGCTTCCTGGAACAGCAGAACAAGATGCTGGAGACCAAGTGGAGCCTCCTCCAGGACCAGACCACCGTGCGCTCCAACATCAACTCCATGTTTGAGGCCTACATTGGCAACCTGCGCAGACAGCTCGACGGCATGGGCAGTGGGCAAGTCCAGCTGCAGGGAGAGCTGAAAAACATGCAGGTTCTGGTTGAGGACTTCAAAGTGAAGTGAGTGCCTCAATTATTTATGGACATTTGCCATTGTTTACCACCTGTTATAGAAGAAATGTATGGGGTTTCAGTTCATACTTCTATAAAACTGACCACACTGTGCTCCATTTGAGCAGGTATGAGGTTGAAATCAACAAGCGTGCCACAGTGGAGAATGAGTTTGTTTTGCTCAAGAAGGTAAAACAGAAAAATGTGTTTACACTCTCTCCCAGTGTTCTGCTATGATCTCTTATTGGTAATCTCTGAACCTACATACTTACCCATTCTTTCATTCTTCTTTAGGATGTTGATGCTGCCTACATGATCAAGGTGGAGCTGGAGGCCAAGGTTGATGCCTCTCAGGATGAAATCAACTTCCTCAGGGTCGTCTATGCAGAGGTGAGAGATGGTCATACTTCATGTACCCATACAGGGGTCACATCCAAAATGATTTGCAGTGTTCTCAAGCTCGTATCAAACATTCACATTTGTCACTCTCTTCCCTCACACAGGAGCTGCGCGAGCTGCAGGCGCAGATCAAGGACACCTCTGCTATTGTGGAGATGGACAACAGCCGCTCTCTGGACATGGACTCCATTGTGGCCGAAGTGCGTGCTCAGTACGAGGACATCGCCACCCGCAGCCGGGCCGAGACAGAGACATGGTACCAGGCCAAGGTGAGTGCATCAGACTGGTACCAGCACTTAGTGCCTTATCATGACAGAGCCTTGATTCTTGAAAGGGGCACAGAGTAGGAACTTCATGCTAACATCTGTTGGTCTTCTTCAGTTTGAGGAGATGCAGACCTCTGCTGTCAGATACGGTGATGACCTGCGCACAACCAAGTCCGAGATCTCTGAGCTCACCCGCATGATCAGCCGCCTCCAGATGGAAATTGAGTCAGTCAAAGTACAGGTCAGTTACCTTCCCCTTTGCCAACGCCACTGAGTATAACTAATGCTATCATTAGCCAACGTTTAACCAACCTCCACATGGCTGACTTGCACTGTTTATTGCGATTCAGCGCGCCAGCATTGATGCCCAGATTACAGAGGCTGAGGAACGTGGAGTGCTGGCAGTGAAGGATGCCCAGCTGCGCATCAGGGACCTTGAGGCGGCCCTCCAGACTACCAAGCAGGGACATGGCCCGCCAGGTGCGCGAGTACCAGGAGCTGATGAGCGTCAAACTGGCCCTCGACATTGAGATCGCCACCTACAGGACATTGCTGGAAGGAGAGGAGTCCAGGTAAGCATATGAAACACAGGCACATCTACAAAGGACTACATTAAGTATAATACCTACTAGTGAATTATCTGACTATTGTTATTTGGCAACAAATAAAAAATCCTAATATTTCATCCCTTCCACAGAATTTGGTGGTGCCTCTGCAACAGTTCACGTGCAGGAAACCTCAGGTGCTGCTGGTAGGTATATTTATTCATTTCAAGACTGGATACAAATCCAGGAAATGAACCATGCTGCATATATCATTGGCAGTTTTTATTTGATCTGCCCTTTAACTAAATTAAATGTTATTTTTGCAGGAGGCGGTGGCCTGGCCCTTGGAGGAGGCGGAGGCGGTGGCCTGGCCCTTGGCGGAGGCGGTGGCGGTGGTGGTGGATTCGGCTATGGTGGCGGCGCTGGCATGAGCATGTCACTCGGTGGCGGAATCGGCATTGGCGGCGGCTCCAGCCTCAGCATTGGCGGTGGCAGCAGCAGCCTTTCAATGTCTCGCTCCTCTTTGATGTCCAGTGGCTTCCGCCGCTTCTAAATGAGGAACAACACCTCTCCTCTCTTCCCTCCAACCGTTACCCCCTATGCTCTTCCCAATTCCACTCCAGGAAGTTTGAAAGCTGTGAAACAACAAGTCAGTGTACTCAGAAAGTGAGTGGGATAAAACCGCCACCCAACTGGCATGCATTGCAATACATGTGCTAAAACTGCTGAGCTGCTCAAGATGAAATACAATTGCAACACTGCATATGTGACTGGTGACTCCATCACATGCCAAAGAGTAACCAAACCCAAATGTAAATGTGAAGTGCAAATAAAGTGTTTGATGCCGAAACATGTGTAGCTATGCTTTCTCATTGTGTCTGTTTTGAGTTGCACACCACATGAGTTGAAACAAGTAATATTCCAAGAAAACATACTTTATTAGAGGCTTATTTGTAAGTCAGTGTATTCGGAGCGTGAGTGGGTATGAAACAACCACCCAACCCGTTTTGTCATGCTGTGTCCTCATTTTCACCATTCATGGCCTCCACAGGGACTCAAAACAGCCCAATAAAATCTTACAAAGACTATAACAAATTGGCTTCTTTAAAGAAACTCAAACTGTTAATAATCTGTCCGAGACACTGTATTAGTGCAATTTAACAATAAATAAAACAAGACAGTTTCACTTACGTCTCTCAAATTGAGTTCAAGGACATTCAAGTATCAAGAAATAAACATGGCAGGCATCTGAAGAATCTAACTAACAAAGAAATTGTATACATCAAGCCATATATCAAGTCCCTGCAAGATTTGTACATCATTTGGTCATTCTTTAATCCAGTAAAAAAGAGACGAACAAAGGAGAGCCCTAAAAGATAAAAAGTAGGCCTTTACATTTTATATCCAGCCCTGGTTCAAACAACAAAAAAAAGGATTGTTCTCACCCAAAATTCCTCTTTTTTTGCAGTAAGATCCAAAAATTGAAGTATCATATGACTTCACGATCTTCAGAACTCCACAAACTGTGAACAAATCATATGTTAGTGTAAGAGGATAGACTGATGAGGGTGTAATGCCGGGACCAATACAGCGGGGGTTCCAACGCGCTTAAGCAGGAAGTGCAGGAAGTAATGAGGAGAGTGGAAGAAGACTGCCCTATATAAACTGTCTGCAAACAATCCACTCTCCCTTGGTTTTCTTGGTCTCCTTTGTGCACGGGGGTAAGGTAGATGGCGTGCAGTTTATTTAGTTTGATTGTTATGTGATTGTTGTTTGCATGTGGCAGTGGAATTGTTTGGCATGATTGTACTGTTGGAGTTTATTTCTTTTGAGTTTGTTTACGCCATCTACTACTTTTAAGTGGCTCAGCCAGCGGTCAGCTTGGTGTTTTAAGATCAGCATTGATAGCCCTATTTTTAATCTAAGTCTTGGGAATTAACTTATAAAGAACAAAGCTTGCCATAACCATCTACGGGCCACTGGCTGTAGCTAGGGGGGTTAGCTGCTTGCTTTTAGGCTTTTTCGGGTTGCTGTGTGATTTGTGTCATGGTTGAGATTCTAACTCACTTTAAACTTTGCAACTGTTGATTTGTAGTGTATTCACTTTGCTGTGAGCTCCTAGCGTGTCTTAGCCCCTGAAAGTAGAGCAGTTATCCCCAAACTCCCCTTTGTGTGCCCAATGGTCATCTTAATAATTTGTTAACTTATTGACTTGACACTGTGACTCTTCTTTTGGTGCTTTACCACTGGTTGATCCGACAACCTGGTGTTACATTAGTGACTTCATTGCATAGCATATACTAATGGCGCGCTCACACCTTTGCGTTGAATGCATTGATCCAACGGATGACGGAGGAGGAGTCTAGCGCATGGAATTGTGTTGATAACGGAGACGTTTATAGTGAGATTGGTTTTGTTGACCTGTCAATCACGCCGCTAGCGAGCTGTTTACCTTGTGGGTAGTAGCATGCTAACATTAGATAGGTGGCTCAGACACCTCGCAAATCCCCTCAGACGTATTTTTCAGTTACAATAATGGGTTTTTTTTACATTGTACAGTGTCTATTTCTCTAACTTTTTAAAAAATCAAAGCAAAAAAAGTCAAACAAACAACTTTTAGGTACAAATACGACCATCTACGGAGTTGGGTCCGCCATCTTTTTTTTTTTTAGCTTCCCGCTCTTTAGACGTGAGCATAAACGCGATCTGATTGGCTAGCGCCTGTGCTGTCAGTTATGCATGAAAGGCAATTTGATTGGCTGACGCATGCGTTGCCTCTCGAAAAGTTAAACTTTTTCAACTCCTGCCGCAAGCAACGCATGAAACGCGACGCAACGGAACCCAACGGAGCCACAATTCAGTTCGGCAAAGGATGACGTCACCCCCATTCAACTGAATGGGGTTCTGTCAACCTTGATGGATCAACGCATTCCAACGCGTACGTGTGAATGGCACCTGAGTACTGAAGGGGCGTGGCCAGGGCGGAGCTCAGCAGGAACGTGACAGATAGACTCTAGATGTTGACTTCTATCGCACTGTGTTGTAAATTAAGACAAACAATGCTGTAAATGATTTATTATTGGGTTTACAATATTCTGAATTCAAAAGTAAAAATACAAAACAAAAGCATTGAAATCCAAAAAAGGATTGAATTTTGTATGTTAAATGAATGATGATATTTTTGTTGGGACATTATTTTTCAGAAACACTAGCTTTGTTGTCTTAGCACTGTGTTAACTGCACATGCATAACAACACTCAGATTCACATTATCTTCAAAACAAAGAACTACAGCAATATTAAAACAGACAGTGAGCCAGCCTGATAAATTAATATGGAAAGAAAATATACAACATTAACATCCTTTGAATTTGGATTGATTTAAATAATGACATCCAGCACAATATCCACCCTTGTTTTGAAGAAGGCTGATAAGATAGTTCACTTTCTGTCTTTGCAGTGCTTTTTAATATGTCATAAGTGAACATCAGTGATAGTGAATGTTGAGCTGTGGTTTTGGTTCTCAAGAAAGTTGCTGTATAATGAAGCCACCGATATCACTCCCTTACATTGGGTAGAGAAAACTATTGTATCTTGGCATCTTGTAGTACATTTCTGAAAAAGGGGCAAAGAGCACAAAACCTGGTACACATCCTTTCTTGACACACACACACACACACACGCACACACAGTATCACGTTTACATGTATTTATACTTAAAGCCTCTAGTGTGATCTAGACAAGACTAGTTGAAGGATACCATCATCTCCAGGATAAAGCACCTGAAAAAAAATTATATAGGTAAAGCACAACAGATGGACAGTTGTTGTATGTTCATGACGGTGTTCTAAAAAGCACAAGTGCACTAAAGATTTGACACCTTATAACACTTTTATCCCCACTTGCCCATCTCATGAGCCTCTTTCCCCTAACGACACTTTCTCACAGAGCTGAAATGACTTTGAGACTCAACACCCTTAGCCACCTGACTTCCTTTCCCAGAGAGTATGAAGCTTGGTCTTAATCTGCCTGCAAAGGTCATCCAACATTTTTTGGAGATTAGAGTGTGCTCAGCCGTGAATGTCAACATTTTTTAAGGGTTAAAATATGGACTCTTTGCATATTTGCAAAAGTTTAAGTCCTTCTTTTTTTTATTAACTTGAGCTTCGCCTTCAGATACATACACAGATACCATACACAAATATGAGGTAAAAAGCAACATGCTGAACAAAACGTACAAATATTTTGTTATCCTGCATTAGAGTTAATAAATAGTGAGACATGAGATACGTGATGATGGGGTGCACATGCAAAGTGGAAATAGGTTTCCACTGCCTATAACCATCTAAGAAAAGACCTCAAAAGACTCAACATATACCTGAATAACAGTTGCAAACTGATTTCTGCTCTGTAAGAGAAATATCCTCCCGACTTACTGTTCAATTGTCAGCCATAAGGGTCATGTTTTGGCTCACGATCAACACAGGTGTGGTCTCTGCTCAGTGTATTACTAGGAGGATAAAACTATAATCTTCTGCTATAAAACGTTTGATCATGGAAAGTATGCATCAGATGTTCTAATTCCATATTTGTATGGAATTGACTTGAATCATTGTTAATTGTTATTGTGCGCTTGATTGCATGAAACTTGCATGAATTTTTGCTTGTAAATGTCACCATGTATTTACTCTAAATTCTCAAGAAAATACAGACCAACTTCTCCTCAGTGGTGCGAGGACAACCTGCCACAAACTACCACTGTTCCATAACTAGATCTAGATTAACTCTATTTAACTCTAACTTGAGTGGATTCACAACCTAGATTTGAAATGTGGAACAGATTTAGTTGTGACAAGCAAAGTTTGATATGCACAGTACATTTTTGTTTATTTGCAATTATTTTGTTTTGCTGTTCACTGGTAGCAAACAATGTGATTATACACATTCTGAATCCAAACCAAAGGGTACAAAACAATAGATACTCTATCATATCCTGGCAGAGAGCACTGCAGTGTGTGCTGAGCAGCAGAATTGGCTTCACTGTCTGCATGAGAGAGTTTCAGGACTCAGCACAGAGTGGTTTTTGTTTGATAGTATGGTACTGTGTGGAGATCCTTTTTGATATTAGCCTCTCAGGTAGAATGTTACATTTTACATTACATTTAGCAGACGCTTTTATCCAAAACGACTTACAAGGATGTATACACATTTTTACTAGGGCTGTCAATAGATTAAAAAAAATTAACTAATTAATCTCACATTTTGAAATTCATTAATCTAGATTAATCGCGATTAAAAGTTTTTTTCTGTTTTTTTTTTTTACTTCCAATGAAAAAATCTCAATTTCCATACATTGTCAATCAAATGAGCTGTGACACCCAGGTAATTGTCATTGATGACTGATGTCCAGTGGTCACCAGTAAGGGTGACGGTGGCAGCTTGCTCGAGGAGCTGAATTTTTCGTGCTCTCTCGCCGTCATAAAAGGAATGTATGCGAGACACAATGGTGCCCCTCGACGGTAAATCGTAAGAGTTGTCTCCTGAAGCAATTCGAATCACCTCAGTCAGCCCAACGTCCTTAACTATGTTGATGGTCCGACAGTCACCGGCAACCCAAACTGCTAAAGCGTTGGTAACCTTTTCATGGACTGGTCTAGTTATTTTACTAGAGAAGTCGTAGAGTGTGGGTTGGCGACCATCTAACCTGGGACTGCTTTCTGTCGGGTGCTTTGCATTAAGGTGATAACTTAAAGACGAGCTGCTTCTGTGATAGCTAAATTCAATTTGACAAATGCTACATACAACTTTAGTTTTGTCGATTGTTCCGTAATTTTGCCATTTAAACAGAAACTTTCCGCCCAACAATCCCTCAGCTCTCTCCATCTTCAACTACCGCAGTGGTTCTCAAACTTTTTCTGTCATTCCCCACTTTGAACAAGGGGGGCTTTTGGTAGGCCAAGCCCCCTACTTAATTTGCCCGAGGGGACACAGGTTCAAGTCTGGCCTGATGTAATTTCCCAGTCCTCTCCCCACCTCTTCTCCGCATCGCTTCCTGTCATAACTTCATAACTATCCAAATAAAGGCATTAAAAAAAAATATATCTTTTTTTTTTTTATTATTTTTTTTTTTAATTGCGTTAATTGCGTTAAAATATTGTATCGTTAATCGCGTTAATCGCGGCCGCATTAATCGCATAGATTAACACGTTAACGCTGACAGCCCTAATTTTTACATTTACACTGATGGCACACTGCTCATCAGGAGCAATTATAGTAGGGCAGATAACAGCAATTTTTCACTGAAATTGTGCAAAATGTGATACAAGCACCAAATTTGGCATGGTGGTTCCCAAGGGTCTACTTAGAAAATCTGCCTGACGTGCCATTCAAAAATCCAAGATGGCGGCCATTTTTCAAGATGGATGCCAAACGCGTCTGCCGAAAATGGTTTTGCTCATAGAAATGCATGTACTTCATGGATTTGAATGATCTTGGTGTCGATTTCTATGTTTTCTTGCATGCTGAATCTAATTTTTCTACTTTCAAAAAGCACAATTGAATAACTTCACACTTTTTGGCTATTTAGACCAGTCTTTTTCTGCATTTTCGCTTGCCTGAAGAGCGTTTTGCTATTTTTTACTATGTGCATGATGGTAATTTCTAAATGTATAGAACAATATTTATAATTAGTGCATAGGGTGTAGGGTGTAGTAGTAGAGGTAGTACCTTTGTTTCATCAGTCAGCCACATCCTCCGGATGGACTCCTGTCACTGGTCCTCACTACTTACCTAACACTCATCTATGGCTCCAAGAAGTTGCTAGTGCACGGCACGGCACGGCTCTGTGTGTGAGGGAGTATGCCATGCTCCAGACGCAAAGTGCATGAAGTCAACAAACCAGACCTGATTGATCCATGAAGCCATTTTTCTAAAGGAGTGATTGTCGGCACTACCATGGCACACTGGTGACAATTACTGCTGTGAAACAGCATGGGGTTCAATGTCAGCTAAGGAGGAGTGCATCTCATACTTAGTGTCCCAAATGTTGCTTAACCTACCCCACGGTCCTGTTAAGCCACCGCACCTAAATTGACAGGAGGTTTCAGCGCGGGAGAGCCAAGCCAAGGATAATGGGGTTTCAAAGTTATCTGGATGGTGTACAGATCGCACAGGACTTAAATGTCATTGGATGAACGATCGGGCTAGTTGTAGCGGACATGCATAAACCTAGTTGTATCTGTAGCCTTGGCCAGCCACTCACCAGACTACGCCACCCCTTGAGCTATAATAGAGAGCAAGGGGAACTCCGTCCCAATAATGGTCCGACACAGGTTCTTTGGAAAGATATAAAAGATTAGGTTTAATTTTGTTTCTCGTTAAAACAAGGTGTCACTTTGGTTGTCAATAAATAAATACATAAATACATTAAATGGACTTCAGGGGAATGCCCCAGCCGTTGGGTAAGAATCCGGAGCCACTGACCACACAGACTAACAGGGGCCTGCCTCCAATACCACATGTGAAGGAGAGCACACACTACTAGCTCATTGGCCACACCACCGCAAGCGCACCACTTGGGCACATTAAGAAAAAGGGGTTCACACTTCACTGCATTACACTGCACATCTTATCAAAGGTGAGAAACTATCTTAGAGGAAAACCTGGCCAACCTGTAATCTAGGCTAGGGCCCCAAACGATACCCAGGCTATTGCGGCAGGGGAGATGACACAGGGGAAACAGATAACAAATTAATGAAACAAACAAACAAAAATAAACCCTCTAACCTGTGGCTCACAATATCCTCTTAGCCACATATACACACCTAGGCCCCAGGCTAGAGGGGAAAACAGAGATACATATATTCTAAAAGCAGCACCCGGACCTATAACTAACTGGAAGAGAACAGCAGCTAACAATGCAGTATAGCTGTGTGCTTCAATAGCTTCTATAAGACAGGAACAAACAGAGTACAAGTTTAAGTGTTTGCAAACACAGCTGGCTTACACTCGAAGCATACACTCATTCAAACAGGATTCAGATGAGCAGGTAACCTTAAACAGAAACCACTAGAGGCTATTTACTGCAAGGACACAAAGCAGTGGTATGTTAGCAAGTGTGCTGTAGGCATAGACAAAACGTACCTTCGCTGTCTAAACAGCTGCACCCGAGAACGTCATGCACCTGGTATCTATATGCGGCCAGCAACCACAATAACCACCGCACTACGGTCGGACACAAACACACGCACGACCCACACACACACACACCACACACACACACACGTGAAATGTCACCATCAGTTAACTGTAAAACACAACCACGTACAACAGCGGACGGGTTGGGCAACATACCTGATACACTGACTGCTACTTAACACGTTGCGATGCATGTAAACGGGATATGGATTGCAGTTGGTAGGGAAGACGCTCAACTCGTTCCTGTTGGCATCCGCTCTATAACAAGCTACCTAACCAAAGGCAAAACGTTGCTTAGTCCACTTAACACTGACGCCAAGAAAGGGAAAAGAGAGTCATTTCCAACATACCGTGTCGCTGAAGACAACGCTCCAAAACGCGGCTTCACTCCACAATCAGTAATGGATGGCTACCGGCATAAGGACCCAAGGTGTATATATCTATGCCTGTTTGCACTAAACTAATTGGAACCCAGCCCAAGCCCCTACTAGTGACGTACACACAGGAGAAAGGTGACAGAGGTGAATCAAAATAAAAGTTCGCTACGCCCATTGGTCCCACCGGCTACATATCCTATACAGGAAAGTGCCCATGATACAGGTTGGTAAAAGGATAAACCCTCGGCCCTAGTCATCAGAATGGCTTCAAACACCAAATGTGAGACTGCATCATGGCAGACCAACTGGACCAGGTGTTGCCTCTGTCAAATAGTTACTTCTTCGCGAATAACAATGTAAATTATGCTCAGTGGCTTCCAGTTCATTTCAGAGTTATAATGCCTCTTGAGAAGCAGCATCAAGACGTAGCCAGAGAGTTTCACAAACTTTGTTGTCCAGAAGAGACTTCTCTGCCATGGCCATTGACCAAGCTCATGAACAGAACAATGCAGCCATCAAGGGTGATGGAGGAGCCATTGGACTAACAGAGGACACAGGGGCACTTCGGAGATGGAACTGAAGTGAGCCATCTAGTATCTGCATATGAGGCAATTTCTGGTGTGAAAGACGCAACCATCAGCACCAAACACCATGAACAGACCTGAAGTGCCCAGCCATCTTTCCTTGAGAGGGTGGAGGCACTGTTCAGAATGATACAAGAGCTGGGCAATCCTTTCCAAGAAGAGTCTGCTGATTTGCTGGTGCTGGACAAAATGACATTGCAGATCCACCACTAGCTGAACTGGTTGGTAGTCATCACGAGAGAGGCAAGTAGAAGCTCCAGTCATTTATGGAGGCCTTGGAGAACGAAGAAGAATGCACATTCTATCAGCCAATCAAGAAGAACAAGGCTTCTTTCTTCAAGCACGAGCAGGCAGCCAGCAGCTCCAAGGAGAAAGTTCTCCCGGCCCTTCATCTCCTGCCAAAACAGACAGTGTGACTTGCAAGAATTCTTCTTAAGTATGAGAACCAGTCAGCACATGCATCTCTCAGTGACAATGGCAGGCTTCGTATGTGCCAGAAGTCACAGCTAACTGAAATTCTTCAGGCACTGGTGACATTGCCTGACAGCGAACCAGAGGGAGACACTATCATCATTGATGGATCAGCGCTCATCAATTTCCTGCCTCCACGCAGCCCAAAGACTTTCGATGACTATGCAAAAGAAGAAATCCTTCCAAAAGTGGAATCCTTTGGCACCAAATTCAAGCGATGTCATCTTTGATGTGTACAAGAAGTCTAGTCTGAAATCTGAAACCAGGTCAAAAAGAGGTCAGGGGATCAGAAGAAGAGTGACTGGAACCAGCAGGACCCTTAACAAACTGGAGAAGCTTTCTGCAGGATGACAACAACGAAACTAAGCTCTTCCGCTTTCTCGCAGAGAAAATATGTCAGGCTGGAACCACAAGTATGGTCATCGTGACAAAAGGAGAAGATGTCATCAGCAACAAAAACAAATCCCTCGATGCTGTGGCCCCATGCTATCATGAAGAAGCTGATACCCGTATATTTGTACATGGAAGAGATGCAACTGCAGAGGGTAGCAAGTCACTTGTCATCAAAGCCAATGATAATGACGTGCTCGTCATAGCAGCGTCATCCCTGCAGAGGCTTGGTCTTCAAAAAATGTGGATTGCCTTTGGGCAGGGAGCCAATGCTCAATGGATACCAGTCCATGAGGTAGTTTCTGCAATAGGATCTGAGAAAGCCAGCGGGATCCTGTATTTCCATGCATTCACGGGCTGTGACGCGGTCTCGTCTTTCCATGGGAAGGGAAAGAAATCTGCATGGCTGACTTGGGAAGTCTGTGATGAGGTTTCTGAAACCTTAACAAAACTCAGCAACTGTCCTACAGAGGTTTCTGAAGATGACCTGCAGAAGCTGGAGAACTTTGTTGTCGTCATGTATGACAGATCAAGTGCAGCCACCGGTGTTGACGAGGCAAGGCTGAATCTCTTTGCCCGTAAGCAGAGGTCCTATGATGCGATCCCACCAACCAGTGCAGCCCTCATGGAACACACAAAACGCGCTGCTTACCAGGCTGGTATCATATGGGGTCAAGCAACAGTAATCAATCCAGAAGTCGTCAGTCCTGCCGACTGGGGATGGAATCGGAAGGGAGAAATATGGCAGATCTGTTGGACAACCTATTGCAGCCAGCTGTCAGGAACTGACCCAGTGTTCCTGCAAGAAAGGCTGCAACCGGAGATACAAATGCTTTCGTTCAGGGCTCGCCTGCACTGCACTCTGCAGCTGTGTATGTCAGCTGTAGTGATACAGCAGTGAAAGTTGGTGCCAGTGTGTGGGCCACTGTAATAGTTTGCTTTGGAGGGGCGATTTTTACAGTATTAAGGGTTTTTATTATTATTTTCGATTTTGTTTCCGTCCGGAATAACATGATCCAAATGCTAAGTACCTTAATGCAAAATGTGTATAATTAATGTTTATATTGTGTAAATAAAGTATTAGGAGTATTATTTCATGTGTTATGTTGTTATTTTATATAAAGTGTTCATTTTCTACCATTTACAGTATTATAATGCTAGTGAAAGTAAAACAAAATGATTCAGCATGCAAGAAAACATATAAATCGACACCAAGATCATTCATATCCATCAACTACATGCATATCTTTGAGCAAAACCATTTTCGGCAGACACATTTGCTGTCCATCTTGAAAAATGGCCGCCATCTTGGATTTTTTAATGGCACGTCAGGCAGATTTGTTAAGTAGACCCTTGGGAACTACCATGCCAAATTTGGTGCTTGTATCACATTTTGCACAAAATTTCTATTATCTGCCCCACTATTAGGGGTTCAGTGTCTTGCTCAAGGACACTTCGACAGAGAATCGAACTAGCAACCTTCTGATTACTAAACAACTTCTCTACCTCCTGTACCACTGTCGCCATGTTAGCATAAGCAAACTCACCCAATGCCTACTCTATCTAAATGTGTTGCTGTGGATATAGATAAAGCTGTCAATGAACAAATACACTTAGTCCTAATTGAATTGCACAGTCAACAGTTGTGCAAGTGCCTTTTATCTAACTGGAATTGCACACACTGCAGAAGAGTGCTATTTCATCCCCAGGCACTTGCATGCCTGAAACTAAACTAGCTAAAACCATTTGAGAAAAGTGCTATCAGGCATCCATGTGAATGGATTAGGGATTAAGCACAGAATATGACTGCCATTCCATCACCCTACAATCCCCCTCAGGCCCTTGGTGACTTTACCTGCAGTGTGTGCGCACCTGAATGTGCTGGAGGCCTCTCATCTTACAGAGCTGACTGTCTCCCCACCAATCAGATGGCTGCCTGCACCCCGGCAGGCAGGTGAACTTGCAGGGCGAGTGTCTTCAGGCAGTGGAGGAGGGATGAGAGCAGGGCTCAGGTGAGAGCTACCCCCTCTCCAAGCAGTATAAAGAGGCATCGCACCAACAGCAAGACACTCAGAGGTACATCCTTCCTCTTAGTGGACTCACCTGCTCTATCTCTCCTCTCTCTGTTGGCTTGTAGCCCTCCATAATTAGCAAAAGCAACCATGAGCATAAGAATCTCCTCATCCAGATTCAGCAGCGGTGGCAGTAGCAGTGGCGGCTTCAGCAGCGGCGGCAGCATGAGGAGGAGCTTCTCCAGCCGCTCCGTCGGCGGTGGTGGCTTGGCCTTGGGAGGTGGTGGCGGTGGCTCCAGCTCCAGCTACAGCTACAGCATCGGCGGAGGTGGTGCCAGCATCGGCGGAGGTGGTGCTAGCCTCAGCAGCAGCTTCGGTGCTGGTGTAGGTAGCCTGGGGCTCGGAGGAGGTGGCCTGGCTCTCGGCGGAGGTGGTGGTGGCTACGGACTGGCCATGGGTGGTGGAGGTGGTGCTTTCATAGCACCAGCCATCACAGCTGTCACCGTCAACCAGAGTCTGCTCGCCCCCCTGAACCTGGCGATCGACCCCACCATCCAGACCGTCCGCACTCAGGAGAAGAACCAGATCATGACCCTCAACAACCGCTTCGCCTCCTTCATCGACAAGGTCAGTGCTTTTCTCATTGCAAAATCCGACAGTGGGAGGCATGCACTGGCAAGAGTGCATGGCACCATTCTTCTAGGCTTATTGTGTACTCAATCGATCATCTGAAAGGATGTGGCCTGTAAAAGTCTTCACTGAGTCACTCAGGGAAAAAAGAGATGTTATGAAACCCTAACCCAGAGAGGGCCTATGCCCTACAGCAGATGACAGCACTTGGCACTTTGGCAAACAAACTTAGGTGTGAACCAGACAACCTGCAAGAGAATAAAACTTAAGCCAATTTACAAACATACCCCATCTTTTGTTCACAGATGCCAAAGTTCACATAATGAGTCTTTGATTAAATGGAATGAAAGAAAGAACAGGATGCCTACTATAGCTTAAATAACAGAATATTTTCTTGTATTGAGTGCTGTGTAACCTCTGGAGAAAAACTTAGTTTAGTATAAGTGGACTAATGGTGTTTCATTTTGTCCCCACAGGTGCGCTTCCTGGAACAGCAGAACAAGATGCTGGAGACCAAGTGGAGCCTCCTCCAGGACCAGACCACCGTGCGCTCCAACATCAACTCCATGTTTGAGGCCTACATTGGCAACCTGCGCAGACAGCTCGACGGCATGGGCAGTGGGCAAGTCCAGCTGCAGGGAGAGCTGAAAAACATGCAGGTTCTGGTTGAGGACTTCAAAGTGAAGTGAGTGCCTCAATTATTTATGGACATTTGCCATTGTTTACCACCTGTTATAGAAGAAATGTATGGGGTTTCAGTTCATACTTCTATAAAACTGACCACACTGTGCTCCATTTGAGCAGGTATGAGGTTGAAATCAACAAGCGTGCCACAGTGGAGAATGAGTTTGTTCTGCTCAAGAAGGTAAAAACAGAAAAATGTGTTTACACTCTCTCCCAGTGTTCTGCTATGATCTCTTATTGGTAATCTCTGAACCTACATACTTACCCATTCTTTCATTCTTCTTTAGGATGTTGATGCTGCCTACATGATCAAGGTGGAGCTGGAGGCCAAGGTTGATGCCTCTCAGGATGAAATCAACTTCCTCAGGGTCGTCTATGCAGAGGTGAGAGATGGTCATACTTCATGTACAGGGTCACATCCAAAATGATTTGCAGTGTTCTCAAGCTCGTATCAAACATTCACATTTGTCACTCTCTTCCTCACACAGGAGCTGCGCGAGCTGCAGGCGCAGATCAAGGACACCTCTGCTATTGTGGAGATGGACAACAGCCGCTCTCTGGACATGGACTCCATTGTGGCCGAAGTGCGTGCTCAGTACGAGGACATCGCCACCCGCAGCCGGGCCGAGACAGAGACATGGTACCAGGCCAAGGTGAGTGCATCAGACTGGCACCAGCACTTAGTGCCTTATCATGACAGAGCCTTGATTCTTGAAAGGGGCACAGAGTAGGAACTTCATGCTAACATCTGTTGGTCTTCTTCAGTTTGAGGAGATGCAGACCTCTGCTGTCAGATACGGTGATGACCTGCGCACAACCAAGTCCGAGATCTCTGAGCTCACCCGCATGATCAGCCGCCTCCAGATGGAAATTGAGTCAGTCAAAGTACAGGTCAGTTACCTTCCCCTTTGCCAACGCCACTGAGTATAACTAATGCTATCATTAGCCAACGTTTAACCAACCTCCACATGGCTGACTTGCACTGTTTTTATTGCGATTCAGCGCGCCAGCATTGATGCCCAGATTACAGAGGCTGAGGAACGTGGAGTGCTGGCAGTGAAGGATGCCCAGCTGCGCATCAGGGACCTTGAGGCGGCCCTCCAGACTACCAAGCAGGACATGGCCCGCCAGGTGCGCGAGTACCAGGAGCTGATGAGCGTCAAAACTGGCCCTCGACATTGAGATCGCCACCTACAGGACATTGCTGGAAGGAGAGGAGTCCAGGTAAGCATATGAAACACAGCACATCTACAAAGGACTACATTAAGTATAATACCTACTAGTGAATTATCTGACTATTGTTATTTGGCAACAAATAAAAAAATCCTAATATTTCATCCCTTCCACAGAATTGGTGGTGCCTCTGCAACAGTTCACGTGCAGGAAACCTCAGGTGCTGCTGGTAGGTATATTTATTCATTTCAAGACTGGATACAAATCCAGGAAATGAACCATGCTGCATATATCATTGGCAGTTTTTATTGATCTGCCCTTTAACTAAATTAAATGTTATTTTGCAGGAGGCGGTGGCCTGGCCCTTGGAGGAGGCGGAGGCGGGTGGCCTGGCCCTTGGCGGAGGCGGTGGCGGTGGTGGTGGATTCGGCTATGGTGGCGGCGCTGGCATGAGCATGTCACTCGGTGGCGGAATCGGCATTGGCGGCGGCTCCAGCCTCAGCATTGGCGGTGGCAGCAGCAGCCTTTCAATGTCTCGCTCCTCTTTGATGTCCAGTGGCTTCCGCCGCTTCTAAATGAGGAACAACACCTCTCCTCTCTTCCCTCCAACCGTTACCCCCTATGCTCTTCCCAATTCCACTCCAGGAAGTTTGAAAGCTGTGAAACAACAAGTCAGTGTACTCAGAAAGTGAGTGGGATAAAACCGCCACCCAACTGGCATGCATTGCAATACATGTGCTAAAACTGCTGAGCTGCTCAAGATGAATACAATTGCAACACTGCATATGTGACTGGTGACTCCATCACATGCCAAAGAGTAACCAAACCCAAATGTAAATGTGAAGTGCAAATAAAGTGTTTGATGCCAAACATGTGTAGCTATGCTTTCTCATTGTGTCTGTTTTGAGTTGCACACCACATGAGTTGAAACAAGTAATATTCCAAGAAAACATACTTTATTAGAGGCTTATTTGTAAGTCAGTGTATTCGGAGCGTGAGTGGGTATGAAACAACCACCCAACCCGTTTTGTCATGCTGTGTCCTCATTTTCACCATTCATGGCCTCCACAGGGACTCAAAACAGCCCAATAAAATCTTACAAAGACTATAACAAATTGGCTTCTTTAAAGAAACTCAAAACTGTTAATAATCTGTCCGAGACACTGTATTAGTGCAATTTAACAATAAATAAAACAAGACAGTTTCACTTACGTCTCTCAAATTGAGTTCAAGGACATTCAAGTATCAAGAAATAAACATGGCAGGCATCTGAAGAATCTAACTAACAAAGAAATTGTATACATCAAGCCATATATCAAGTCCCTGCAAGATTTGTACATCATTTGGTCATTCTTTAATCCAGTAAAAAAGAGACGAACAAAGGAGAGCCCTAAAAGATAAAAAGTAGGCCTTTACATTTATATCCAGCCCTGGTCAAACAACAAAAAAAAGGATTGTTCTCACCCAAAATTCCTCTTTTTTTGCAGTAAGATCCAAAAATTGAAGTATCATATGACTTCACGATCTTCAGAACTCCACAAACTGTGAACAAATCATATGTTAGTGTAAGAGGATAGACTGATGAGGGTGTAATGCCGGGACCAATACAGCGGGGGTTCCAACGCGCTTAAGCAGGAAGTGCAGGAAGTAATGAGGAGAGTGGAAGAAGACTGCCCTATATAAACTGTCTGCAAACAATCCACTCTCCCTTGGTTTTCTTGGTCTCCTTTGTGCACGGGGGTAAGGTAGATGGCGTGCAGTTTATTTAGTTTGATTGTTATGTGATTGTTGTTTGCATGTGGCAGTGGAATTGTTTGGCATGATTGTACTGTTGGAGTTTATTTCTTTTGAGTTTGTTTACGCCATCTACTACTTTTAAGTGGCTCAGCCAGCGGTCAGCTTGGTGTTTTAAGATCAGCATTGATAGCCCTATTTTTAATCTAAGTCTTGGGAATTAACTTAATAAAGAACAAAGCTTGCCATAACCATCTACGGGCCACTGGCTGTAGCTAGGGGGGTTAGCTGCTTGCTTTTAGGCTTTTTCGGGTTGCTGTGTGATTTGTGTCATGGTTGAGATTCTAACTCACTTTAAACTTTGCAACTGTTGATTTGTAGTGTATTCACTTTGCTGTGAGCTCCTAGCGTGTCTTAGCCCCTGAAAGTAGAGCAGTTATCCCCCAAACTCCCCTTTGTGTGCCCAATGGTCATCTTAATAATTTGTTAACTTATTGACTGACACTGTGACTCTTCTTTGGTGCTTTACCACTGGTTGATCCGACAACCTGGTGTTACATTAGTGACTTCATTGCATAGCATATTACTAATGGCGCGCTCACACCTTTGCGTTGAATGCATTGATCCAACGGATGACGGAGGAGGAGTCTAGCGCATGGAATTGTGTTGATAACGGAGACGTTTATAGTGAGATTGGTTTGTTGACCTGTCAATCACGCCGCTAGCGAGCTGTTTACCTTGTGGGTAGTAGCATGCTAACATTAGATAGGTGGCTCAGACACCTCGCAAATCCCCTCAGACGTATTTTTCAGTTACAATAATGGGTTTTTTTACATTGTACAGTGTCTATTTCTCTAACTTTTAAAAAATCAAAGCAAAAAAAGTCAAACAAACAACTTTTAGGTACAAATACGACCATCTACGGAGTTGGGTCCGCCATCTTTTTTTTTTTTAGCTTCCCGCTCTTTAGACGTGAGCATAAACGCGATCTGATTGGCTAGCGCCTGTGCTGTCAGTTATGCATGAAAGGCAATTTGATTGGCTGACGCATGCGTTGCCTCTCGAAAAGTTAAACTTTTTTCAACTCCTGCCGCAAGCAACGCATGAAACGCGACGCAACGGAACCCAACGGAGCCACAATTCAGTTCGGCAAAGGATGACGTCACCCCATTCAAACTGAATGGGGTTCTGTCAACCTTGATGGATCAACGCATTCCAACGCGTACGTGTGAATGGCACCTGAGTACTGAAGGGGCGTGGCCAGGGCGGAGCTCAGCAGGAACGTGACAGATAGACTCTAGATGTTGACTTCTATCGCACTGTGTTGTAAATTAAGACAAACAATGCTGTAAATGATTTATTATTGGGTTTACAATATTCTGAATTCAAAAGTAAAATACAAAACAAAAGCATTGAAATCCAAAAAAGGAATTGAATTTTGTATGTTAAATGAATGATGATATTTTTGTTGGGACATTATTTTTCAGAAACACTAGCTTTGTTGTCTTAGCACTGTGTTAACTGCACATGCATAACAACACTCAGATTCACATTATCTTCAAAACAAAGAACTACAGCAATATTAAAACAGACAGTGAGCCAGCCTGATAAATTAATATGGAAAGAAAATATACAACATTAACATCCTTTGAATTTGGATTGATTTAAATAATGACATCCAGCACAATATCCACCCTTGTTTGAAGAAGGCTGATAAGATAGTTCACTTTCTGTCTTTGCAGTGCTTTTTAATATGTCATAAGTGAACATCAGTGATAGTGAATGTTGAGCTGTGGTTTTGGTTCTCAAGAAAGTTGCTGTATAATGAAGCCACCGATATCACTCCCTTACATTGGGTAGAGAAAACTATTGTATCTTGGCATCTTGTAGTACATTTCTGAAAAAGGGGCAAAGAGCACAAAACCTGGTACACATCCTTTCTTGACACACACACACACACACACGCACACACAGTATCACGTTTACATGTATTTATACTTAAAGCCTCTAGTGTGATCTAGACAAGACTAGTTGAAGGATACCATCATCTCCAGGATAAAGCACCTGAAAAAAAATTATATAGGTAAAGCACAACAGATGGACAGTTGTTGTATGTTCATGACGGTGTTCTAAAAAGCACAAGTGCACTAAAGATTTGACACCTTATAACACTTTTTATCCCACTTTGCCCATCTCATGAGCCTCTTTCCCCTAACGACACTTTCTCACAGAGCTGAAATGACTTTGAGACTCAACACCCTTAGCCACCTGACTTCCTTTCCCAGAGAGTATGAAGCTTGGTCTTAATCTGCCTGCAAAGGTCATCAACATTTTTTGGAGATTAGAGTGTGCTCAGCGTGAATGTCAACATTTTTTAAGGGTTAAAATATGGACTCTTTGCATATTTGCAAAAGTTTAAGTCCTCTTTTTTTTATTAACTTGAGCTTCGCCTTCAGATACATACACAGATACCATACACAAATATGAGGTAAAAAGCAACATGCTGAACAAAACGTACAAATATTTTGTTATCCTGCATTAGAGTTAATAAATAGTGAGACATGAGATACGTGATATGGGGTGCACATGCAAAGTGGAAATAGGTTTCCACTGCCTATAACCATCTAAGAAAAGACCTCAAAAGACTCACATATACCTGAAATAACAGTTGCAAACTGATTCTGCTCTGTAAGAGAAATATCCTCCCGACTTACTGTTCAATTGTCAGCCATAAGGGTCATGTTTGGCTCACGATCAACACAGGTGTGGTCTCTGCTCAGTGTATTACTAGGGAGGATAAAACTATAATCTTCTGCTATAAAACGTTTGATCATGGAAAGTATGCATCAGATGTTCTAATTCCATATTTGTATGGAATGACTTGAATCATTGTTAATTGTTATTGTGCGCTTGATTGCATGAAACTTGCATGAATTTTTGCTTGTAAATGTCACCATGTATTTACTCTAAATTCTCAAGAAAATACAGACCAACTTCTCCTCAGTGGTGCGAGGACAACCTGCCACAAACTACCACTGTCCATAACTAGATTCTAGATTAACTCTATTTAACTCTAACTTGAGTGGATTCACAACCTAGATTTGAAATGTGGAACAGATTTAGTTGTGACAAGCAAAGTTTGATATGCACAGTACATTTTTGTTTATTTGCAATTATTTTGTTTTGCTGTTCACTGGTAGCAAACAATGTGATTATACACATTCTGAATCCAAACCAAAGGGTACAAAACAATAGATACTCTATCATATCCTGGCAGAGAGCACTGCAGTGTGTGCTGAGCAGCAGAATTGGCTTCACTGTCTGCATGAGAGAGTTTCAGGACTCAGCACAGAGTGGTTTTTGTTTGATAGTATGGTACTGTGTGGAGATCCTTTTTGATATTAGCCTCTCAGGTAGAATGTTACATTTTACATCACATTTAGCAGACGCTTTTATCCAAAACGACTTACAAGGATGTATACACATTTTTACTAGGGCTGTCAATAGATTAAAAAAAATTAACTAATTAATCTCACATTTTGAAATTCATTAATCTAGATTAATCGCGATTAAAAGTTTGTTTGTCTGTTTTTTTTTTTTTACTTCCAATATAAAAAATATCTCAATTTCCATACATTGTCAATCAAATGAGCTGTGACACCCAGGTAATTGTCATTGATGACTGATGTCCAGTGGTCACCAGTAAGGGTGACGGTGGCAGCTTGCTCGAGGAGCTGAATTTTTCGTGCTCTCTCGCCGTCATAAAAGGAATGTATGCGAGACACAATGGTGCCCCTCGACGGTAAATCGTAAGAGTTGTCTCCTGAAGCAATTCGAATCACCTCAGTCAGCCCAACGTCCTTAACTATGTTGATGGTCCGACAGTCACCGGCAACCCAAACTGCTAAAGCGTTGGTAACCTTTTCATGGACTGGTCTAGTTATTTTACTAGAGAAGTCGTAGAGTGTGGGTTGGCGACCATCTAACCTGGGACTGCTTTCTGTCGGGTGCTTTGCATTAAGGTGATAACTTAAAGACGAGCTGCTTCTGTGATAGCTAAATTCAATTTGACAAATGCTACATACAACTTTAGTTTTGTCGATTGTTCCGTAATTTTGCCATTTAAACAGAAACTTTCCGCCCAACAATCCCTCAGCTCTCTCCATCTTCAACTACCGCAGTGGTTCTCAAACTTTTTCTGTCATTCCCCACTTTGAACAAGGGGGGCTTTTGGTAGGCCAAGCCCCCTACTTAATTTGCCCGAGGGGACACAGGTTCAAGTCTGGCCTGATGTAATTTCCCAGTCCTCTCCCCACCTCTTCTCCGCATCGCTTCCTGTCATAACTTCATAACTATCCAAATAAAGGCATTAAAAAAAAAATATATATCTTTTTTTTTTTTTTTTTTTTTTTTTTAATTGCGTTAATTGCGTTAAAATATTGTATCGCGTTAATCGCGTTAATCGCGGCCGCATTAATCGCATAGATTAACACGTTAACGCTGACAGCCCTAATTTTTACATTTACACTGATGGCACACTGCTCATCAGGAGCAATTATAGTAGGGCAGATAACAGCAATTTTTCACTGAAATTGTGCAAAATGTGATACAAGCACCAAATTTGGCATGGTGGTTCCCAAGGGTCTACTTAGAAAATCTGCCTGACGTGCCATTCGAAAATCCAAGATGGCGGCCATTTTTCAAGATGGATGCCAAACGCGTCTGCCGAAAATGGTTTTGCTCATAGAAATGCATGTACTTCATGGATTTGAATGATCTTGGTGTCGATTTCTATGTTTTCTTGCATGCTGAATCTAATTTTTCTACTTTCAAAAAGCACAATTGAATAACTTCACACTTTTTGGCTATTTAGACCAGTCTTTTTCTGCATTTTCGCTTGCCTGAAGAGCGTTTTGCTATTTTTTACTATGTGCATGATGGTAATTTCTAAATGTATAGAACAATATTCATAATTAGTGCATAGGGTGTAGGGTGTAGTAGTAGAGGTAGTACCTTTGTTTCATCAGTCAGCCACATCCTCCGGATGGACTCCTGTCACTGGTCCTCACTACTTACCTAACACTCATCTATGGCTCCAAGAAGTTGCTAGTGCACGGCACGGCACGGCTCTGTGTGTGAGGGAGTATGCCATGCTCCAGACGCAAAGTGCATGAAGTCAACAAACCAGACCTGATTGATCCATGAAGCCATTTTTCTAAAGGAGTGATTGTCGGCACTACCATGGCACACTGGTGACAATTACTGCTGTGAAACAGCATGGGGTTCAATGTCAGCTAAGGAGGAGTGCATCTCATACTTAGTGTCCCAAATGTTGCTTAACCTACCCCACGGTCCTGTTAAGCCACCGCACCTAAATTGACAGGAGGTTTCAGCGCGGGAGAGCCAAGCCAAGGAAATTGGGGTTTCAAAGTTATCTGGATGGTGTACAGATCGCACAGGACTTAAATGTCATTGGATGAACGATCGGGCTAGTTGTAGCGGACATGCATAAACCTAGTTGTATCTGTAGCCTTGGCCAGCCACTCACCAGACTACGCCACCCCTTGAGCTATAATAGAGAGCAAGGGGAACTCCGTCCCAATAATGGTCCGACACAGGTTCTTTGGAAAGATATAAAAGATTAGGTTTAATTTTGTTTCTCGTTAAAACAAGGTGTCACTTTGGTTGTCAATAAATAAATACATAAATACATTAAATGGACTTCAGGGGAATGCCCCAGCCGTTGGGTAAGAATCCGGAGCCACTGACCACACAGACTAACAGGGGCCTGCCTCCAATACCACATGTGAAGGAGAGCACACACTACTAGCTCATTGGCCACACCACCGCAAGCGCACCACTTGGGCACATTAAGAAAAAGGGGTTCACACTTCACTGCATTACACTGCACATCTTATCAAAGGTGAGAAACTATCTTAGAGGAAAACCTGGCCAACCTGTAATCTAGGCTAGGGCCCCAAACGATACCCAGGCTATTGCGGCAGGGGAGATGACACAGGGGAAACAGATAACAAATTAATGAAACAAACAAACAAAAATAAACCCTCTAACCTGTGGCTCACAATATCCTCTTAGCCACATATACACACCTAGGCCCCCAGGCTAGAGGGGAAAACAGAGATACATATATTCTAAAAGCAGCACCCGGACCTATAACTAACTGGAAGAGAACAGCAGCTAACAATGCAGTATAGCTGTGTGCTTCAATAGCTTCTATAAGACAGGAACAAACAGAGTACAAGTTTAAGTGTTTGCAAACACAGCTGGCTTACACTCGAAGCATACACTCATTCAAACAGGATTCAGATGAGCAGGTAACCTTAAACAGAAACCACTAGAGGCTATTTACTGCAAGGACACAAAGCAGTGGTATGTTAGCAAGTGTGCTGTAGGCATAGACAAAACGTACCTTCGCTGTCTAAACAGCTGCACCCGAGAACGTCATGCACCTGGTATCTATATGCGGCCAGCAACCACAATAACCACCGCACTACGGTCGGACACAAACACACGCACGACCCACACACACACACACACACACACACACACACGTGAAATGTCACCATCAGTTAACTGTAAAACACAACCACGTACAACAGCGGACGGGTTGGGCAACATACCTGATACACTGACTGCTACTTAACACGTTGCGATGCATGTAAACGGGATATGGATTGCAGTTGGTAGGGAAGACGCTCAACTCGTTCCTGTTGGCATCCGCTCTATAACAAGCTACCTAACCAAAGGCAAAACGTTGCTTAGTCCACTTAACACTGACGCCAAGAAAGGGAAAAGAGAGTCATTTCCAACATACCGTGTCGCTGAAGACAACGCTCCAAAACGCGGCTTCACTCCACAATCAGTAATGGATGGCTACCGGCATAAGGACCCAAGGTGTATATATCTATGCCTGTTTGCACTAAACTAATTGGAACCCAGCCCAAGCCCCTACTAGTGACGTACACACAGGAGAAAGGTGACAGAGGTGAATCAAAATAAAAGTTCGCTACGCCCATTGGTCCCACCGGCTACATATCCTATACAGGAAAGTGCCCATGATACAGGTTGGTAAAAGGATAAACCCTCGGCCCTAGTCATCAGAATGGCTTCAAACACCAAATGTGAGACTGCATCATGGCAGACCAACTGGACCAGGTGTTGCCTCTGTCAAATAGTTACTTCTTCGCGAATAACAATGTAAATTATGCTCAGTGGCTTCCAGTTCATTTCAGAGTTATAATGCCTCTTGAGAAGCAGCATCAAGACGTAGCCAGAGAGTTTCACAAACTTTGTTGTCCAGAAGAGACTTCTCTGCCATGGCCATTGACCAAGCTCATGAACAGAACAATGCAGCCATCAAGGGTGATGGAGGAGCCATTGGACTAACAGAGGACACAGGGGCACTTCGGAGATGGAACTGAAGTGAGCCATCTAGTATCTGCATATGAGGCAATTTCTGGTGTGAAAGACGCAACCATCAGCACCAAACACCATGAACAGACCTGAAGTGCCCAGCCATCTTTCCTTGAGAGGGTGGAGGCACTGTTCAGAATGATACAAGAGCTGGGCAATCCTTTCCAAGAAGAGTCTGCTGATTTGCTGGTGCTGGACAAAATGACATTGCAGATCCACCACTAGCTGAACTGGTTGGTAGTCATCACGAGAGAGGCAAGTAGAAGCTCCAGTCATTTATGGAGGCCTTGGAGAACGAAGAAGAATGCACATTCTATCAGCCAATCAAGAAGAACAAGGCTTCTTTCTTCAAGCACGAGCAGGCAGCCAGCAGCTCCAAGGAGAAAGTGCTTAAAGATGACTGTCACTTGTTCTCCCGGCCCTTCATCTCCTGCCAAAACAGACAGTGTGACTTGCAAGAATTCTTCTTAAGTATGAGAACCAGTCAGCACATGCATCTCTCAGTGACAATGGCAGGCTTCGTATGTGCCAGAAGTCACAGCTAACTGAAATTCTTCAGGCACTGGTGACATTGCCTGACAGCGAACCAGAGGGAGACACTATCATCATTGATGGATCAGCGCTCATCAATTTCCTGCCTCCACGCAGCCCAAAGACTTTCGATGACTATGCAAAAGAAGAAATCCTTCCAAAAGTGGAATCCTTTGGCACCAAATTCAAGCGATGTCATCTTTGATGTGTACAAGAAGTCTAGTCTGAAATCTGAAACCAGGTCAAAAAGAGGTCAGGGGATCAGAAGAAGAGTGACTGGAACCAGCAGGACCCTTAACAAACTGGAGAAGCTTTCTGCAGGATGACAACAACGAAACTAAGCTCTTCCGCTTTCTCGCAGAGAAAATATGTCAGGCTGGAACCACAAGTATGGTCATCGTGACAAAAGGAGAAGATGTCATCAGCAACAAAAACAAATCCCTCGATGCTGTGGCCCCATGCTATCATGAAGAAGCTGATACCCGTATATTTGTACATGGAAGAGATGCAACTGCAGAGGGTAGCAAGTCACTTGTCATCAAAGCCAATGATAATGACGTGCTCGTCATAGCAGCGTCATCCCTGCAGAGGCTTGGTCTTCAAAAAATGTGGATTGCCTTTGGGCAGGGAGCCAATGCTCAATGGATACCAGTCCATGAGGTAGTTTCTGCAATAGGATCTGAGAAAGCCAGCGGGATCCTGTATTTCCATGCATTCACGGGCTGTGACGCGGTCTCGTCTTTCCATGGGAAGGGAAAGAAATCTGCATGGCTGACTTGGGAAGTCTGTGATGAGGTTTCTGAAACCTTAACAAAACTCAGCAACTGTCCTACAGAGGTTTCTGAAGATGACCTGCAGAAGCTGGAGAACTTTGTTGTCGTCATGTATGACAGATCAAGTGCAGCCACCGGTGTTGACGAGGCAAGGCTGAATCTCTTTGCCCGTAAGCAGAGGTCCTATGATGCGATCCCACCAACCAGTGCAGCCCTCATGGAACACACAAAACGCGCTGCTTACCAGGCTGGTATCATATGGGGTCAAGCAACAGTAATCAATCCAGAAGTCGTCAGTCCTGCCGACTGGGGATGGAATCGGAAGGGAGAAATATGGCAGATCTGTTGGACAACCTATTGCAGCCAGCTGTCAGGAACTGACCCAGTGTTCCTGCAAGAAAGGCTGCAACCGGAGATACAAATGCTTTCGTTCAGGGCTCGCCTGCACTGCACTCTGCAGCTGTGTATGTCAGCTGTAGTGATACAGCAGTGAAAGTTGGTGCCAGTGTGTGGGCCACTGTAATAGTTTGCTTTGGAGGGGCGATTTTTACAGTATTAAGGGTTTTTATTATTATTTTCGATTTTGTTTCCGTCCGGAATAACATGATCCAAATGCTAAGTACCTTAATGCAAAATGTGTATAATTAATGTTTATATTGTGTAAATAAAGTATTAGGAGTATTATTTCATGTGTTATGTTGTTATTTTATATAAAGTGTTCATTTTCTACCATTTACAGTATTATAATGCTAGTGAAAGTAAAACAAAATGATTCAGCATGCAAGAAAACATATAAATCGACACCAAGATCATTCATATCCATCAACTACATGCATATCTTTGAGCAAAACCATTTTCGGCAGACACATTTGCTGTCCATCTTGAAAAATGGCCGCCATCTTGGATTTTTTAATGGCACGTCAGGCAGATTTGTTAAGTAGACCCTTGGGAACTACCATGCCAAATTTGGTGCTTGTATCACATTTTGCACAAAATTTCTATTATCTGCCCCACTATTAGGGGTTCAGTGTCTTGCTCAAGGACACTTCGACAGAGAATCGAACTAGCAACCTTCTGATTACTAAACAACTTCTCTACCTCCTGTACCACTGTCGCCATGTTAGCATAAGCAAACTCACCCAATGCCTACTCTATCTAAATGTGTTGCTGTGGATATAGATAAAGCTGTCAATGAACAAATACACTTAATCCTAATTGAATTGCACAGTCAACAGTTGTGCAAGTGCCTTTTATCTAACTGGAATTGCACACACTGCAGAAGAGTGCTATTTCATCCCCAGGCACTTGCATGCCTGAAACTAAACTAGCTAAAACCATTTGAGAAAAGTGCTATCAGGCATCCATGTGAATGGATTAGGGATTAAGCACAGAATATGACTGCCATTCCATCACCCTACAATCCCCCTCAGGCCCTTAGTGACTTTACCTGCAGTGTGTGCGCACCTGAATGTGCTGGAGGCCTCTCATCTTACAGAGCTGACTGTCTCCCCACCAATCAGATGGCTGCCTGCACCCCCGGCAGGCAGGTAAATTTGCAGGGCGAGTGTCTTCAGGCAGTGGAGGAGGGATGAGAGCAGGGCTCAGGTGAGAGCTACCCCCTCTCCAAGCAGTATAAAGAGGCATCGCACCAACAGCAAGACACTCAGAGGTACATCCTTCCTCTTAGTGGACTCACCTGCTCTATCTCTCCTCTCTCTGTTGGCTTGTAGCCCTCCATAATTAGCAAAAGCAACCATGAGCATAAGAATCTCCTCATCCAGATTCAGCAGCGGTGGCAGTAGCAGTGGAGGCTTCAGCAGCGGCGGCAGCATGAGGAGGAGCTTCTCCAGCCGCTCCGTCGGCGGTGGTGGCTTGGCCTTGGGAGGTGGTGGCGGTGGCTCCAGCTCCAGCTACAGCTACAGCATCGGCGGAGGTGGTGCCAGCATCGGCGGAGGTGGTGCTAGCCTCAGCAGCAGCTTCGGTGCTGGTGTAGGTAGCCTGGGGCTCGGAGGAGGTGGCCTGGCTCTCGGCGGAGGTGGTGGTGGCTACGGACTGGCCATGGGTGGTGGAGGTGGTGCTTTCATAGCACCAGCCATCACAGCTGTCACCGTCAACCAGAGTCTGCTCGCCCCCCTGAACCTGGCGATCGACCCCACCATCCAGACCGTCCGCACTCAGGAGAAGAACCAGATCATGACCCTCAACAACCGCTTCGCCTCCTTCATCGACAAGGTCAGTGCTTTTCTCATTGCAAAATCCGACAGTGGGAGGCATGCACTGGCAAGAGTGCATGGCACCATTCTTCTAGGCTTATTGTGTACTCAATCGATCATCTGAAAGGATGTGGCCTGTAAAAGTCTTCACTGAGTCACTCAGGGAAAAAAGAGATGTTATGAAACCCTAACCCAGAGAGGGCCTATGCCCTACAGCAGATGACAGCACTTGGCACTTTGGCAAACAAACTTAGGTGTGAACCAGACAACCTGCAAGAGAATAAAACTTAAGCCAATTTACAAACATACCCCATCTTTTGTTCACAGATGCCAAAGTTCACATAATGAGTCTTTGATTAAATGGAATGAAAGAAAGAACAGGATGCCTACTATAGCTTAAATAACAGAATATTTTCTTGTATTGAGTGCTGTGTAACCTCTGGAGAAAAACTTAGTTTAGTATAAGTGGACTAATGGTGTTTCATTTTGTCCCCACAGGTGCGCTTCCTGGAACAGCAGAACAAGATGCTGGAGACCAAGTGGAGCCTCCTCCAGGACCAGACCACCGTGCGCTCCAACATCAACTCCATGTTTGAGGCCTACATTGGCAACCTGCGCAGACAGCTCGACGGCATGGGCAGTGGGCAAGTCCAGCTGCAGGGAGAGCTGAAAAACATGCAGGTTCTGGTTGAGGACTTCAAAGTGAAGTGAGTGCCTCAATTATTTATGGACATTTGCCATTGTTTACCACCTGTTATAGAAGAAATGTATGGGGTTTCAGTTCATACTTCTATAAAACTGACCACACTGTGCTCCATTTGAGCAGGTATGAGGTTGAAATCAACAAGCGTGCCACAGTGGAGAATGAGTTTGTTTTGCTCAAGAAGGTAAAAACAGAAAAATGTGTTTACACTCTCTCCCAGTGTTCTGCTATGATCTCTTATTGGTAATCTCTGAACCTACATACTTACCCATTCTTTCATTCTTCTTTAGGATGTTGATGCTGCCTACATGATCAAGGTGGAGCTGGAGGCCAAGGTTGATGCCTCTCAGGATGAAATCAACTTCCTCAGGGTCGTCTATGCAGAGGTGAGAGATGGTCATACTTCATGTACAGGGTCACATCCAAAATGATTTGCAGTGTTCTCAAGCTCGTATCAAACATTCACATTTGTCACTCTCTTCCTTACACAGGAGCTGCGCGAGCTGCAGGCGCAGATCAAGGACACCTCTGCTATTGTGGAGATGGACAATACCCGCTCTCTGGACATGGACTCCATTGTGGCCGAAGTGCGTGCTCAGTACGAGGACATCGCCACCCGCAGCCGGGCCGAGACAGAGACATGGTACCAGGCCAAGGTGAGTGCATCAGACTGGCACCAGCACTTAGTGCCTTATCATGACAGAGCCTTGATTCTTGAAAGGGGCACAGAGTAGGAACTTCATGCTAACATCTGTTGGTCTTCTACAGTTTGAGGAGATGCAGACCTCTGCTGTCAGATACGGTGATGACCTGCGCACAACCAAGTCCGAGATCTCTGAGCTCACCCGCATGATCAGCCGCCTCCAGATGGAAATTGAGTCAGTCAAAGTACAGGTCAGTTACCTTCCCCTTTGCTATCGCCACTGAGTATAACTAATGCTATCATTAGCCAACGTTTAACCAACCTCCACCTGGCTGACTTGCGCTCTTTTATTGCAATTCAGCGGGCCAGCATTGATGCCCAGATTACAGAGGCTGAGGAACGTGGAGTGCTGGCAGTGAAGGATGCCCAGCTGCGCATCAGGGACCTTGAGGCGGCCCTCCAGACTACCAAGCAGGAGATGGCCCGCCAGGTGCGCGAGTACCAGGAGCTGATGAGCGTCAAACTGGCCCTCGACATTGAGATCGCCACCTACAGGACATTGCTGGAAGGAGAGGAGTCCAGGTAGGCATATGAAACATGTAGTCCTTTGATCTACAAAGGACTACATTAAGTATAATACCTACTAGTGAATTATCTGACTATTGTTATTTGGCAACAAATAAAAAATCCTAATATTTCATCCCTTCCACAGAATTGGTGGTGCCTCTGCAACAGTTCACGTGCAGGAAACCTCAGGTGCTGCTGGTAGGTATATTTATTCATTTCAAGACTGGATACAAATCCAGGAAATGAACCATGCTGCATATATCATTGGCAGTTTTTATTGATCTGCCCTTTAACTAAATTAAATGTTATTTTGCAGGAGGCGGTGGCCTGGCCCTTGGAGGAGGCGGAGGCGGTGGCCTGGCCCTTGGCGGAGGCGGTGGCGGTGGCGGTGGATTCGGCTATGGTGGCGGCGCTGGCATGAGCATGTCACTCGGTGGCGGAATCGGCATTGGCGGCGGCTCCAGCCTCAGCATTGGCGGTGGCAGCAGCAGCCTGTCTCGCTCCTCTTTGATGTCCAGTGGCTTCCGCCGCTTCTAAATGAGGAACACCTCTCCTCTCTTCCCTCCAACCGTTACCCCCTATGCTCTTCCCAATTCCACTCCAGGAAGTTTGAAAGCTGTGAAACAACAAGTCAGTGTACTCAGAAAGTGAGTGGGATAAAACCTCCACCCAATCCGCATGCAATGCATTGCAATACATGTGCTAAAACTGCTGAGCTGCTCAAGATGAAATACAATTGCAACACTGCATATGTGACTGGTGACTCCATCACATGCCAAAGAGTAACCAAACCCAAATGTAAATGTGAAGTGCAAATAAAGTGTTTGATGCCAAACATGTGTAGCTATGCTTTCTCATTGTGTCTGTTTTGAGTTGCACACCACATGAGTTGAAACAAGTAATATTCCAAGAAAACATACTTTATTAGAGGCTTATTTGTAAGTCAGTGTATTCGGAGCATGAGTGGGTATGAAACCACCACCCAACCCGTTTTGTCATGCTGTGTCCTCATTTTCACCATTCATGGCCTCCACAGGGACTCAAAACAGCCCAATAAAATCTTACAAAGACTATAACAAATTGGCTTCTTTAAAGAAACTCAAACTGTTAATAATCTGTCCGAGACACTGTATTAGTGCAATTTAACAATAAATAAAACAAGACAGTTTCACTTACGTCTCTCAAATTTAGTTCAAGGACATTCAAGTATCAAGAAATAAACATGGCAGGCATCTGAAGAATCTAACTAACAAAGAAATTGTATACATCAAGCCATATATCAAGTCCCTGCAAGATTTGTACATCATTTGGTCATTCTTTAATCCAGTAAAAAAGAGACGAACAAAGGAGAGCCCTAAAAGATAAAAAGTAGGCCTTTACATTTATATCCAGCCCTGGTCAAACAACAAAAAAAAGGATTTTTCTCACCCAAAATTCCTCTTTTTTTGCAGTAAGATCCAAAAATTGAAGTATCATATGACTTCACGATCTTCAGAACTCCACAAACTGTGAACAAATCATATGTTAGTGTAAGAGGATAGACTGATGAGGGTGTAATGCCGGGACCAATACAGCGGGGGTTCCAACGCGCTTAAGCAGGAAGTGCAGGAAGTAATGAGGAGAGTGGAAGAAGACTGCCCTATATAAACTGTCTGCAAACAATCCACTCTCCCTTGGTTTTCTTGGTCTCCTTTGTGCACGGGGGTAAGGTAGATGGCGTGCAGTTTATTTAGTTTGATTGTTATGTGATTATTGTTTGCATGTGGCAGTGGAATTGTTTGGCATGATGATTGTACTGTTGGAGTTTATTTCTTTTGAGTTTGTTTACGCCATCTACTACTTTTAAGTGGCTCAGCCAGCGGTCAGCTTGGTGTTTTAAGATCAGCATTGATAGATTAAAAATAGGGCTAAGTCTTGGGAATTAACTTAATAAAGAACAAAGCTTTTAATCTATTTATTGCCATAACCATCTACGGGCTACTGGCTGTAGCTGCTTGCTTTTAGGCTTTTTCGGGTTGCTGTGTGATTTGTGTCATGGTTGAGATTCTAACTCACTTTAAACTTTGCAACTGTTGATTTGTAGTGTATTCTCTTTGCTGTGAGCTCCTAGCGTGTCTTAGCCCCTGAAAGTAGAGCAGTTAATCCCCCAAACTCCCCTTTGTGTGCCCAATGGTCATCTTAATAATTTGTTAACTTATTGACTGACTCTGTGACTCTTCTTTGGTGCTTTACCACTGGTTGATCCGACAACCTGGTGTTACATTAGTGACTTCATTGCATAGCATATTACTAATGGCGCGCTCACACCTTTGCGTTGAATGCATTGATCCAACGGATGACGGAGGAGGAGTCTAGCGCATGGAATTGTGTTGATAGCGGAGACGTTTATAGTGAGATTGGTTTGTTGACCTGTCAATCACGCCGCTAGCGAGCTGTTTACCTTGTGGGTAGTAGCAATGCAACATTAGATAGCTGGCTCAGACACCTCGCAAATCCCCTCAGACGTATTTTTCAGTTACAATAACGGGGGTTTTTACAGTACAGTGTCTATCTGTAACTTTTAAAAAATCAAAGCAAAAAAAAAGTCAAACAAACAACTTTTAGGTACAAATACGACCATCTACGGAGTTGGGTCCGCCATCTTTTTTTTTTAGCTTCCCGCTCTTTAGACGTGAGCATAAACGCGATCTGATTGGCTAGCGCCTGTGCTGTCAGTTATGCATGAAAGGCAATTTGATTGGCTGACGCATGCGTTGCCTCTCAAAGTTAAACTTTTTTCAACTCCTGCCGCAAGCAACGCATGAAACGCGACGCAACGGAACCCAACGGAGCCACAATTTAGTTCGGCAAAGGATGACGGGTCACCCCATTCAAACTGAATGGGGTTCTGTCAACCTTGACGGATCAACGCATTCCAACGCGTACGTGTGAATGGCACCTGAGTACTGAAGGGGCGTGGCCAGGGCGGAGCTCAGCAGGAACGTGACAGATAGACTCTAGATGTTGACTTCTATCGCACTGTGTTGTAAATTAAGACAAACAATGCTGTAAATGATTTAATATTGGGTTTACAATATTCTGAATTCAAAAGTAAAATACAAAACAAAAGCATTGAAATCCAAAAAAGGAATTGAATTTTGTATGTTAAATGAATGATGATATTTAGTTGGGACATTATTTTTCAGAAACACTAGCTTTGTTGTCTTAGCACTGTGTTAACTGCACATGCATAACAACACTCAGATTCACATTATCTTCAAAACAAAGAACTACAGCAATATTAAAACAGACAGGGAGCCAGCCTGATAAATTAATATGGAAAGAAAATATACAACATTAACATCCTTTGAATTTGGATTGATTTAAATAATGACATCCAGCACAATATCCACCCTTGTTTGAAGAAGGCTGATAAGATAGTTCACTTTCTGTCTTTGCAGTGCTTTTTAATACGTCTAAAGTGAACATTAGTGATAGTAAATGTTGAGCTGTGGTTTTGGTTCTCAGGAAAGTTGCTGCATGCTGAAGCCACCGATATCACTTCCTTACATTGGGTAGAGAAAACTATTGTATCTTGGCATCTTGTAGTACATTTCTGAAAAATGGCAAAGAGCACAAAACCTGGTACACATCCTTTCTTGACACACACACACACACACGCACACAGTATCACATTTATGTGTATTTATACTTAAAGCCTCTAGTGTGATCTAGACAAGACTAGTTGAAGGATACCATCATCTCCAGGAAAAAGCACCTGAAAAAAAAATATATAGGTAAAGCACAACAACAGATGGACAGTTGTTGTACGTTCATGACGGTGTTCTAAAAAGCACAAGTGCACTAAAGATTTGACACCTTATAACACTTTTTATCCCACTTTGCCCATCTCATGAGCCTCTTTCCCCTAACGACACTTTCTCACTTTTACCCGCTGCAGAGCTGAAATGACTTTGAGACTCAACACCCTTAGCCACCTGACTTCCTTTCCCAGAGAGTATGAAGCTTGGTCTTAATCTGCCTGCAAAGGTCATCAACATTTTTTGGAGATTAGGGTGTGCTCAGCGTGAATGTCAACATTTTTTAAGGGTTAAAATATGGACTCTGCATATTTGCAAAAGGTTAAGTCCTCTTTTTTTTATTAACCTGAGCTTCACCTTCAGATACATACACAGATACCATACACAAATATGAGGTAAAAAGCAACATGCTGAACAAAACGTACAAATATTTTGTTATCCTGCATTAGAGTTAATAAATAGTGAGACATGAGATACGTGATATGGGGTGCACATGCAAAGTGGAAATAGGTTCCCACTGCCTATAACCATCTAAGAAAAGACCTCAAAAGACTCACATATACCTGAAATAACAGTTGCAAACTGATTCTGCTCTGTAAGAGAAATATCCTCCCGACTTACTGTTCAATTGTCAGCCATAAGGGTCATGTTTGGCTCACGATCAACACAGGTGTGGTCTCTGCTCAGTGTATTGCTAGGGAGGATAAAACTATAATCTTCTGCTATAAAACGTTTGATCATGGAAAGTATGCATCAGATGTTCTAATTCCATATTTGTATGGAATGACTTGAATCATTGTTAATTGTTATTGTGTGCTTGATTGCATGAAACTTGCATGAATTTTTGCTTGTAAATGTCACCATGTATTTACTCTAAATTCTCAAGAAAATACAGACCAACTTCTCCTCAGTGGTGCGAGGACAACCTGCCACAAACTACCACTGTCCATAACTAGATTCTAGATTAACTCTATTTAACTCTAACTTGAGTGGATTCACAACCTAGATTTGAAATGTGGAACAGATTTAGTTGTGACAAGCAAAGTTTGATATGCACAGTACATTTTTGTTTATTTGCAATTATTTTGTTTTGCTGTTCACTGGTAGCAAACAATGTGATTATACACATTCTGAATCCAAACCAAAGGGTACAAAACAATAGATACTCTGTATCATATCCTGGCAGAGAGCACTGCAGTGTGTGCAGAGCAGCAGAATTGGCTTCACTGTCTGCATGAGAGAGTTTCAGGACTCAGCACAGAGTGGTTTTTGTTTGATAGTATGGTACTGTGTGGAGATCCTTTTTGATATTAGCCTCTCAGGTAGAATGTTACATTTTACATTACATTTAGCAGACGCTTTTATCCAAAACGACTTACAAGGATGTATACACATTTTTACTAGGGCTGTCAATAGATAAAAAAAAATTAACTAATTAATCTCACATTTTGAAATTCATTAATCTAGATTAATCGCGATTAAAAGTTTGTTTGTCTGTTTTTTTTTTTTTTACTTCCAATGAAAAATATCTCAATTTCCATACATTGTCAATCAAATGAGCTGTGACACCCAGGTAATTGCCATTGATGACTGATGTCCAGTGGTCACCAGTAAGTGAATTTTTCGTGCTCTCTCGCCGTCATAAAAGGAATGTATGCGAGACACAATGGTGCCCCTCGACGGTAAATCGTAAGAGTTGTCTCCTGAAGCAATTCGAATCACCTCAGTCAGCCCAACGTCCTTAACTATGTTGATGGTCCGACAGTCACCGGCAACCCAAACTGCTAAAGCGTTGGTAACCTTTTCATGGACTGGTCTAGTTATTTTACTAAAGAAGTCGTAGAGTGTGGGTTGGCGACCATCTAACCTGGGACTGCTTTCTGTCGGGTGCTTTGCATTAAGGTGATAACTTAAAGACGAGCTGCTTCTGTGATAGCTAAATTCAATTTGACAAATGCTACATACAACTTTAGTTTTGTCGATTGTTCCGTAATTTTGCCATTTAAACAGAAACTCTCCGCCCAACAATCCCTCAGCTCTCTCCATCTTCAACTACCGCAGTGGTTCTCAAACTTTTTCTGTCATTCCCCACTTTGAACAAGGGGGGCTTTTGGTAGGCCAAGCCCCCTACTTAATTTGCCCGAGGGGACACAGGTTCAAGTCTGGCCTGATGTCATTTCCCAATCCTCTCCCCACCTCTTCTCCGCATCGCTTCCTGTCATAACTTCATAACTATCCAAATAAAGGCATTAAAATAAAAAAATAATTAAATTGCGTTAATTGCGTTAAAATATTGTATCGCGTTAATCGCGGCCGCATTAATCGCATAGATTAACGCGTTAACGCTGACAGCCCTAATTTTTACATTTACACTGATGGCACACTGCACATCAGGAGCAATTAGGGGTTCAGTGTCTTGCTCAAGGACACTTCGACAGAGAATCGAACTAGCAACCTTCTGATTACTAAACAACTTCTCTACCTCCTGTACCACTGTCGCCATGTTAGCATAAGCAAACTCACCCAATGCCTACTCTATCTAAATGTGTTGCTGTGGATATAGTTAAAGCTGTCAATGAACAAATACACTTAGTCCTAATTGAATTGCACAGTCGACAGTTGTGCAAGTGCCTTTTATCTAACTGGAATTGCACACACTGCAGAAGAGTGCTATTTCATCCCCAGGCACTTGCATGCCTGAAACTAAACTAGCTAAAACCATTTGAGAAAAGTGCTATCAGGCATCCATGTGAATGGATTAGGGATTAAGCACAGGATATGACTGCCATTCCATCACCCTACAATCCCCCTCAGGCCCTTGCTGACTTTACCTGCAGTGTGTGCGCACCTGAATGTGCTGGAGGCCTCTCATCTTACAGAGCTGACTGTCTCCCCACCAATCAGATGGCTGCCTGCACCCCCGGCAGGCAGGTGAACTTGCAGGGCGAGTGTCTTCAGGCAGTGGAGGAGGGATGAGAGCAGGGCTCAGGTGAAAGCTACCCCCTCTCCAAGCAGTATAAAGAGGCATCGCACCAACAGCAAGACACTCAGAGGTACATCCTTCCTCTTAGTGGACTCACCTGCTCCGGTCCTGTTCTATCTCTCCTCTCTCTGTTGGCTTGTAGCCCTCCATAATTAGCAACAGCAACCATGAGCATAAGAATCTCTTCATCCAGATTCAGCAGCGGTGGCAGTAGCAGTGGCGGCTTCAGCAGCGGCGGCAGCATGAGGAGGAGCTTCTCCAGCCGCTCCGTCGGCGGTGGTGGCTTGGCCTTGGGAGGTGGTGGCGGTGGCTCCAGCTCCAGCTACAGCTACAGCATCGGCGGAGGTGGTGCCAGCATCGGCGGAGGTGGTGCTAGCCTCAGCAGCAGCTTCGGTGCTGGTGTAGGTAACCTGGGGCTCGGAGGAGGTGGCCTGGCTCTCGGCGGAGGTGGTGGTGGCTACGGACTGGCCATGGGTGGTGGAGGTGGTGCTTTCATAGCACCAGCCATCACAGCTGTCACCGTCAACCAGAGTCTGCTCGCCCCCCTGAACCTGGCGATCGACCCCACCATCCAGACCGTCCGCACTCAGGAGAAGAACCAGATCATGACCCTCAACAACCGCTTCGCCTCCTTCATCGACAAGGTCAGTGCCTTTGGGTTTATCGTGTATTCAATTGATCATCTGAAAGGATGTTGCCTGTAATAGTCTTCACTGAGTCACTCAGGGAAAAAGGAGATGTTCTAAAACCCTAACCCAGAGAGGGCCTATGCCCTACAGCAGATGACAACACTTGGCACTTTGGCAAACAAACTTAGGTGTGAACCAGACAACCTGCAAGAGAAAAACACTTCAGCCAATTTATAAACATACCCCATCTTTTGTTCAAAGATGCCAAAGTTCACGTTATGAGTCACTGATTAAATGGAATTAAAGAAAAAACAGGATGCCTACTATAGCTTAAATAACAGAATATTTTCTTTTATTGAGTGCTGTGTAACCTCTTGAGAAAAACTTATTTTAGTATAAGTGGACTAATGGTGTTTCATTTTGTCCCCACAGGTGCGCTTCCTGGAACAGCAGAACAAGATGCTGGAGACCAAGTGGAGCCTCCTCCAGGACCAGACCACCGTGCGCTCCAACATCAACTCCATGTTTGAGGCCTACATTGGCAACCTGCGCAGACAGCTCGACGGCATGGGCAGTGGGCAGATCCAGCTGCAGGGAGAGCTGAAAAACATGCAGGTTCTGGTTGAGGACTTCAAAGTGAAGTGAGTGCCTCAATTATTTATGGACATTTGCCAGTGTTTACCACCTGTCATAGAAGAAATGTATGGTGTTTCAGTTCTTACTTCAAAAAAACTGACCACACTGTGCTTAATTTGTGCAGATATGAGGTTGAAATCAACAAGCGTGCCACAGTGGAGAATGAGTTTGTTTTGCTCAAGCAGGTAAAAACAGAAAAAAGTGTTTACACTCTCTCCCAATGTTCTGCTATGATCTCCCATTGCTAATCTCTGAGCCTACATACTTACCCATTCTTTCATTCTTCTTTAGGATGTTGATGCTGCCTACATGATCAAGGTGGAGCTGGAGGCCAAGGTTGATGCCTCTCAGGATGAAATCAACTTCCTCAGGCTCGTCTATGCAGCGGTGAGAGATGGTCATATTTCATGTACAGGGTCACATCCCAAATGATTTGCAGTATTCTCAAGCTCGTATCAAACATTCACATTTGTCATTCTCTTCCTCAAACAGGAGCTGCGTGAGCTGCAGGGCCAGATCAAGGACACCTCTGCTATTGTGGAGATGGACAACAGCCGCTCTCTGGACATGGACTCCATTGTGGCCGAAGTGCGTGCTCAGTACGAGGACATCGCCACCCGCAGCCGGGCCGAGACAGAGACATGGTACCAGGCCAAGGTGAGTGCATCAGACTGGCACCAGCACTTAGTGCCTTATCATGACAGAGCCTTGATTCTTGAAAGGGGCACAGAGTAGGAACTTCATGCTAACATCTGTTGGTCTTCTTCAGTTTGAGGAGATGCAGACCTCTGCTGGCAGATACGGTGATGACCTGCGCACCACCAAGTCCGAGATCTCTGAGCTCACCCGCATGATCAGCCGCCTCCAGATGGAAATTGAGTCAGTCAAAGTACAGGTCAGTTACCTTCCCCTTTGCCAACGCCACTAAGTATAACTAATGCTATCATTAGCCAACGTTTAACCAACCTCCACCTGGCTGACTTGCGCTCTTTTATTGCAATTCAGCGCGCCAGCATTGATGCCCAGATTACAGAGGCTGAGGAACGTGGAGTGCTGGCAGTGAAGGATGCCCAGCTGCGCATCAGGGACCTTGAGGCGGCCCTCCAGACTACCAAGCAGGAGATGGCCCGCCAGGTGCGCGAGTACCAGGAGCTGATGAGCGTCAAACTGGCCCTCGACATTGAGATCGCCACCTACAGGACATTGCTGGAAGGAGAGGAGTCCAGGTAAGCATATGAAACATGTAGTCCTTTGATCTACAAAGGACTACATTAAGTATAATACCTACTAGTGAATTATCTGACTATTGTTATTTGGCAACAAATAAAAAATCCTAATATTTCATCCCTTCCACAGAATTGGTGGTGCCTCGGCAACAGTTCACGTGCAGGAAACCTCAGGTGCTGCTGGTAGGTATATTTATTCATTTCAAGACTGGATAGAAATCCAGGAAATGAACCATGCTGCATATATCATTTGCACTTTTTATTGATCTGCCCTTTAACTAAATTAAATGTTGTTTTGCAGGAGGCGGTGGCCTGGCCCTTGGAGGAGGCGGAGGCGGAGGCGGTGGCCTGGCCCTTGGCGGAGGCGGTGGATTCGGCTATGGTGGCGGCGCTGGCATGAGCATGTCACTCGGTGGCGGAATCGGCATTGGCGGCGGCTCCAGCCTCAGCATTGGCGGTGGCAGCAGCAGCCTTTCAATGTCTCGCTCCTCTTTGATGTCCAGTGGCTTCCGCCGCTTCTAAATGAGGAACAACACCTCTCCTCTCTTCCCTCCAACCGTTGCCCCGTATGCTCTTCCCAATTCCACTCCAGGAAGTTTGAAAGCTGTAAAACTCAGAAAGTGAGTGGGATAAAACCTCCACCCAACTGGCATGCAATGCATCACATGTGATAAAACCGCTGAGCTGCTCAAGATGAAATGCAAGCACAACACTGCATATGTGACTGGTGACTCCATCACATGCCAAAGAGTAACCAAACCCAAATGTAAATGTGAAGTGCAAATAAAGTTTTCGATGCCAAACATGTGTAGCTATGCTTACTCATTGTGTCTGTTTTGAGTTGCACACCACATGAGTTGAAACAAGTAATATTCCAAGAAAACATACTTTATTAGAGGCTTATTTGTAAGTCAGTGTATTCGGAGCGTGAGTGGGTATGAAACAACCACCCAACCCGTTTTGTCATGCTGTGTCCTCATTTTCACCATTCATGGCCTCCACAGGGACTCAAAACAACCCAATAAAACCTTACAAAGACTATAACAAATTGGCTTCTTTATAGAAACTCAAACTGTTACTAATCTGTCAGAGACACTGTAGTGGTGTAATTTCAACAATAAATAAAGCAAGACAGTTTCACTTGCGTCTCTTAAATTTAGTTCAAGGACATTCAAGTATCAAAAAATAAACATAGCAGGCATCTGAAGAATCTAACTAACAAAGAAATTGTATACATCAAGCCATTTATCAAGTCCCTGCAAGATTTGTACATCATTTGGTCGTTCTTCAATCCAGTAAAAATAAAAGGAAACACAGGAGAGCCCAAAAAAAAAAAGTAGGCCTTTACATATATATCCAGCCCAGGTCAAACAACAAACAAAAGGATTGTTCTCACCCAAAATTCCTCTTACAGTAAGATCCAAAAATCGAAGTATCATATGACTTCACGATCTTCAGAACTCCACAAACTGGCAACATTGTAGATATCAAGCCATATATCAAGTCCCTGGAAGGTTTGTACATCCTTTGGTCAGTCTTCAATCCAGTAAAAATGAGAGGAAACAAAAGAGCCAGGGCCCAAAAAGAAAAAAGTAGGACAAAAATCAAAGTATCATCAACTTCTCGATCTTCAAATAGGCAAGTAAGAGAGGTATCTTACTCACAAAATGGCAACAGGCTCCACACGGAAATCCTCTAGATTTTTTAGTTTAGCACACGTCGATGGCTTCTCCACCTGCCAGGTAAGTATCCCAGGTGTCTAACACATGTACTTCCTGTCTCCTTCCACAGGTGGGCTTTTTATAAAAAAACTGATTAATGTTGTATATTTTCTTTCCATATTAATTTATCAGGCTGGCTCACTGTCTGTTTTAATATTGCTGTAGTTCTTTGTTTTGAGGATAATGTGAATCTGAGTGTTGTTATGCATGTGCAGTTAACACAGTGCTAAGACAACAAAGCTAGTGTTTCTGAAAAATAATGTCCCAACAAAATATCATCATTCATTTAACATACAAAATTCATTTCCTTTTTTGGATTTCAATGCTTAATTGAAGTTTTGTATTTTACTTTTGAATTCAGAATATTGTAAACCCAATAATAAATAATTTACAGCATTGTTTGTCTTAGTTTACAACACAGTGAGATAGAAGTCAACATCTAGAGTCTATCTGTCACGTTCCTGCTGAGCTCCGCCCTGGCCACGCCCCTTCAGTACTCAGGTGCCATTCACACGTACGCGTTGGAATGCGTTGATCCATCAAGGTTGACAGAACCCCAACTCCGTAGATGGTCGTATTTGTACCTAAAAGTTGTTTGTTTGACTTTTTTTTGCTTTGATTTTTTTAAAGTTACCGAGAAATAGACACTACAGTGTAAAAAACCCGTTATTGTAACTGAAAAATACGTCTGAGGGGATTTGCGAGGTGTCTGAGCCAGCTATCTAATGTTAGCATGCTACTACCCACAAGGTAAACAGCTCGCTAGCGGCGTGATTGGTTTGTTGACCTGTCAATCTCACTATAAACGTCTCCGTTATCAACACAATTCCATGCGCTAGACTCCTCCTCCGTCATCCGTTGGATCAATGCATTCCAACGCAAAGGTGTGAGCGCGCCATTAGTAATATGCTATGCAATGAAGCCACTAACATATGATTTGTTCACAGTTTGTGGAGTTCTGAAGATCGTGAAGTCATATGATACTTCAATGTTTGGATCTTACTGCAAGAAAAGAGGAATTTTGGGTGAGAACAATCCTTTTTTTTTTTGTTTGACCAGGGCTGGATATAAATGTAAAGGCCTACTTTTTATCTTTTAGGGCTCTCCTTTGTTCGTCTCTATTTTACTGGATTAAAGAATGACCAAATGATGTACAAATCTTGCAGGGACTTGATATATGGCTTGATGTATACAATTTCTTTGTTAGTTAGATTATTCAAATGCCTGCCATGTTTATTTCTGGATACTTGAATGTCCTTGAACTAAATTTGAGAGACGTAAGTGAAACGGTCTTGCTCTATTTATTGTTGAAATTGCACTAATACAGTGTCTCGGACAGATTATTAACAGTTTGAGTTTCTTTAAAGAAGCCAATTTGTTATAGTCTTTGTAAGATTGTATTGGGTTGTTTTGAGTCCCTGTGGAGGCCATGAATGGTGAAAATGAGGACACAGCATGACAAAACGGGTTGGGTGGTTGTTTCATACCCACTCACGCTCCGAATACACTGACTTACAAATAAGCCTCTAATAAAGTATGTTTTCTTGGAATATTACTTGTTTCAACTCATGTGGTGTGCAACTCAAAACAGACACAATGAGAAAGCATAGCTACACATGTTTGGCATAAAACACTTTATTTGCACTTCACATTTACATTTGGGTTTGGTTACTCTTTGGCATGTGATGGAGTCACCAGTCACATAAGCAGTGTTGCAATTGTATTTCATCTTGAGCAGCTCAGCAGTTTTAGCACATGCATTGCATTGCATGCCAGTTGGGTGGAGGTTTTATCCCACTCACTTTCTGAGTACACTGACTTGTTGTTTCACAGCTTTCAAACTTCCTGGAGTGGAATTGGGAAGAGCATAGGGGGTAATAGGGCATAGGGGGAAGAGAGGAGAGGTGTTGTTCCTCATTTAGAAGCGGCGGAAGCCACTGGACATCAAAGAGGAGCGAGACAGGCTGCTGCTGCCACCGCCAATGCTGAGGCTGGAGCCGCCGCCAACGCCGATTCCGCCACCGAGTGACATGCTCATGCCAGCGCCGCCACCATAGCCGAATCCACCGCCACCGCCTCCGCCAAGGGCCAGGCCACCGCCTCCGCCTCCTCCAAGGGCCAGGCCACCGCCTCCTGCAAAACAACATTTAATTTAGTTAAAGGGCAGATAAAAAAAAACTGCAAATGATATATGCAGCATGGTTCATTTCCTGGATTTGTATCCAGTCTTGAAATGAATAAATATACCTACCAGCAGCAGCTGAGCTTTCCTGGACGTGAACTGTTGCAGAGGCACCACCAATTCTGTGGAAGGGATGAAATATTAGGATTTTGTATTTGTTGCCAAATAACAATAGTCAGATAATTCACTAGTAGGTATTATACTTAATGTAGTCCTTTGTAGATGTGCCATGTTTCATATGCTTACCTGGACTCCTCTCCTTCCAGCAGGGTCCTGTAGGTAGCGATCTCAATGTCGAGTGCCAGTTTGACGTTCATCAGCTCCTGGTACTCGCGCACCTGGCGGGCCATGTCCTGCTTGGCTCTCTGGAGGGCCTCCTCAAGGTCCCTGATGCGCAGCTGGGCATCCTTCACTGCCATCGCTCCACGTTCCTCAGCCTCTGTAATCTGGGCATCAATGCTGGCGCGCTGAATCGCAATAAAAGAGCGCAAGTCAGCCATGTGGAGGTTGGTTAAACGTTGGCTAATGATAGCATTAGTTATATTCAGTGGCGATAGCAAAGGGGAAGGTAACTGACCTGTACTTTGACTGACTCAATTTCCATCTGGAGGCGGCTGATCATGCGGGTGAGCTCAGAGATCTCTGCCTTGGTTGTGCGCAGGTCATCACCGTATCTGCCAGCAGAGGTCTGCATCTCCTCAAACTGTAGAAGACCAAGAGATGTTAGCATAAAGTTCCTACCCTCTGCCCCTTTCAAGAATCAAGGCTCTGTCATGATAAGGCACTAAGTGCTGGTGCCAGTCTGATGCACTCACCTTGGCCTGGTACCAAGTCTCTGTCTCGGCCCGGCTGCGGGTGGCGATGTCCTCGTACTGAGCACGCACTTCGGCCACAATGGAGTCCATGTCCAGAGAGCGGCTGTTGTCCATCTCCACAATAGCAGAGGTGTCCTTGATCTGCGCCTGCAGCTCACGCAGCTCCTGTGTGAGGAAGAGAATGACAAATGTGAATGTTTGATACGAGCTTGAGAACACTGCAAATCATTTTGGATGTGACCCTGTACATGAATTATGACCATCTCTCACCTCTGCATAGACGACCCTGAGGAAGTTGATTTCATCCTGAGAGGCATCAACCTTGGCCTCCAGCTCCACCTTGATCATGTAGGCAGCATCAACATCCTAAAGATGAATGAGAGAATGTGTAAGTATGTAGGTTCAGAGATTAGCAATGGGAGATCATAGCAGAACATTGGGAGAGAGTGTAAACACATTTTTCAGTTTTTACCTGCTTGAGCAAAACAAACTCATTCTCCACTGAGGCACGCTTGTTGATTTCAACCTCATACCTGCACAAATGGAGCACAGTGTGGTCAGTTTTATAGAAGTAAGAACTGAAACACCATACATTTCTTCTATAACAGGTGGTAAACACTGGCAAATGTCCATAAATAATTGAGGCACTCACTTCAGCTTGAAGTCCTCAACCAGAACCTGCATGTTTTTCAGCTCTCCCTGCAGCTGGATCTGCCCACTGCCCATTCCTTCGAGCTGTCTGCGCAGGTTTCCAATGTAGGCCTCAAACATGGAGTTGATGTTGGAGCGCACGGTGGTCTGGTCCTGGAGGAGGCTCCACTTGGTCTCCAGCATCTTGTTCTGCTGTTCCAGGAAGCGCACCTGTGGGGATAAAATGAAACACCATTAGTCCACTTATACTATACTAAGTTTTTCTCCAGAGGTTACACAGCACTCAATAAAATAAAATATTCTGCTATTTAAGTTGTAGTAGGCATTCTTTTCTTTCTTTTATTCCATTTAATCAGTGACCCATTATGTGAACTTTGGCATCAGTGAACAAAAGATGGGGTATGTTTGTAAATTGGCTTAGGTGTTTTTCTCTTGCAGGTTTTCTGGTTCACACCTAAGTTTGTTTGTCAGAATGCAATGTGTTGTCATCTGCTGTAGGGCATAGGCCCTCTCTGATTTAGGGTTTCAGAACATCTCCTTTTTCCTGAGTGACTCAGTGAAGACTTTTACAGGCAACATCCTTTCAGATGATCAATTGAGTACACAATAAGCCTAGAAGAATGGTGTCATGCACTCTTGCCAGTGCATGCCTCTCTCTGTCGGATTTTACTATGAGAAAAGCACTGACCTTGTCGATGAAGGAGGCGAAGCGGTTGTTCAGGGTCATGATCTGGTTCTTCTCCTGAGTGCGGACGGTCTGGATGGTGGGGTCGATCGCCAGGTTGAGGGGGGCGAGCAGACTCTGGTTGACGGTGACAGCTGTGATGGCTGGTGCTATGAAAGCACCACCTCCACCTCCACCACCCATGGCCAGTCCGTAGCCACCACCACCTCCGCCGAGAGCCAGGCCACCTCCTCCGAGCCCCAGGCTACCTACACCAGCACCGAAGCTGCTGCTGAGGCTAGCACCACCTCCGCCGATGCTGGCACCACCTCCGCCGATGCTGTAGCTGTAGCTGGAGCTGGAGCCACCGCCACCACCTCCCAAGGCCAAGCCACCGCCACCGATGGAGCGGCTGGAGAAGCTCCTCCTCGTGCTGCCGCCGCTGCTGAAGCCGCCACTGCTACTGCCACCGCTGCTCAATCTGGATGAGGAGATTCTTATGCTCATGGTTGCTGTTGCTAATTATGGAGGGCTACAAGCCAACAAAGAGAGGAGAGATAGAACAGGACCGGAGCAGGTGAGTCCACTGAGAGGAAAGATGTACCTCTGAGTGACTTGCTGTTGGTGTGATGCCTCTTTATACTGCTTGGAGAGGGGGTAGCTCTCACCTGAGGCTTGCTCTCACCCCTCCTCCACTCTCTGAAGACACTCGCCCTGCAAGTTCACCTGCCTGCGGGGGGTGCAGGCAGCCATCTGATTGGTGGGGAGACAGCCAGTTCTGCAAGATGAGAGGCCTCCAGCACACTCAGGTGCTCACACACAGCAGGTAAAGTCACCAAGGTCCTGAGGGGGATTCTAGGGTGATGGAATGGCAGTCATATTCTGGTCTTAATCCCTTATCCATTCACATGAATGCCCTATAGCACATTTCTCAAATGGTTTTAACTCATTTGGTTTCAGGCATGCAAGTGCCTGGGGATGAAATAGCACTCTTCTGCAGTGTGTGCAATTCCAGTTAGATAAAAGGCACTTGCACGACTGTCGACTGTGCAATTCAATTAGGACTAAGTTAAGTGTATTTGTTCATTGACAGCTTGAACTATATCCACAGGAACACATTTAGATAGAGTAGGCATTGGGTGAGTTTGCTTATGCTAACATTCTACCTGAGAGGCTAATATCAAAAATGATCTCCACACAGTAGCACACTGTCAAACAAAAACCACTCTGTGCTGAGTCCTGAAACTCTCTCATGCAGACAGTGAAGCTGATTCTGCTGCATGCTGTGGTGAAATGCTGCTGCTCAGCACACACTGCAGTGCTCTCTGCCAGGATATGATTCAGAGTATTTATTGTTTTGTACCCTTTGGTTTGGATTCAGAATGTGTATAATCATATTGTTTGCTACCAGTGAACAGCAAAACAAAAGAATTGAAAATAAACAAAAATGTACTGTGCATATCAAACTTTGCTTGTCACAACTAAATCTGTTCCACGTTTCAAATCTAGGTTGTGAATCCACTCAAGGTAGTTAAATAGAGTTAATCTAGAATCTAGTTATGGACAGTGGTAGTTTGTGGCAGGTTGTCCTCGCACCACTGAGGAGAAGTTGGTCTGTATTTTCTTGAGAATTTAGAGTAAATACATGGTGACATTTACAAGCACAAATTCATGCAAGTTTCATGCAATCAAGCGCACAATAACAATTAACAACGATTCAAGTCATTCCATACAAATATGGAATTAGAACATCTGATGCATACTTTCCATGATCAAACGTTTCATAGCAGAAGATTACAGTTTTATCCTCCCTAGTAATACACTGAGCAGAGACCACACCTGTGTTGATCGTGAGCCAAACATTATCCTTATGGCTGACAATTGAACAGTAAGTCGGGAGGATATTTCTCTTAGAGAGCAGAATCAGTTTGCAACTGTTGTTTCAGGTATATGTGAGTCTTTTGAGGTCTTTTCTTAGATGGTTATAGGCAGTGGAAACCTATTTCCACTTTGCATGTGCACCCCATATCACGTATCTCATGCCTCACTATTTATTAACTAATGCAGGATAACGACATATTTGTACATTTTGTTCAGTATGTTGATTTTTACCTGGTATATGTGTGTCAGCTTTTAAAGCTTTTTTGAAGGTGAAGCTAATGCTTTTTAAATTTTGCATTTTTTTCAATCCTTAAATTTTTTTGACATTTACCTTACACACCTTAAATCTCCAAAAATGTGGTTGACCTTTCAATTTGCAGGCACTTCATACTCTCTGGGAAAGAAAGTCATGTGGCTAAGGGGGTTGAGTCTCAAAATAATTGCAGAAAGTGTCGTTAGGTGAAAGAGGCTCATGAGATGGGCAAAGTGGGATGAAAAGTGTCATAAGGTGTCAAATGTTTAGTGCACTTGTGCTTTTGAGAAGACAGCGTTGAACATACAACAACTGTTCATATATTATTATAATTTTTTTTGCAAAACTTTGATGAACACTCTGCTTTTACTGCAAACAACTGCCTCTGTTAATTTTTACATTGTGAGTTCTAGTATAGAGTATATACCATGCAATATGCAGGAATTATGTATTTTCTTGTGGTAGCAATGGTTACCTCCAAAGAAACCAGGCAAGCCGTCATCGCTTTGCATCAAAATGGCCTCACATGCTGCTACGAATTTTGCACCTAAAAGAACCATTTACTGGATTATCCAGAACTACAAGGAGCCACATCAGTTAGATTAGCCATTGAAATTGATCTATTTCAGCGAGGTGGGTGAAATCTGGCTTCTGCATTTGGTGGAATGTGCTCGTATTGCAGGCTTAAGTTCATCACGCATTTGCCGCCCTCTGTTTGTTTGGCATAATAGTAAATACTAGTGAGATACATATAACATACGGCTATATGCACCAGGTATAGGTTTTACATTCAAGTGACTTTAAAATGAGTTATAATTATCGTTCACATTCAGACTAGAAAAATATAATTAATTTGATGATGGTAAGCATTCTTACAGTCCAACAACAATATAGAGAGAATATGTTACAAGTGATTGTTCTATGTGTTACCTACCTATAGGTTTATAGAGTTGAAATACAGGTTTAGCAAGGAGGTGAGAGAAGCTAAACGACTGTACTCTGAGAAATTCCAACACCTGTTCTCAGCCAATGACTCTGCTTCTGTCTGGAAAGGACTTAGGCAGATTACAAATTGTAAACCTGTACGACTTGAATGAGTTTTACTGTCACTTTGAAAGTCAATGGGACAGTCCTGACACCATCCCCCGTGACACCACCCACCAGCTCCAGCCCATCAACTGCACCTCCACCACCACAGCAGATGCCTGCACCTTTCCACAGCTGCCCACCTCAGAGCCCCCCTCCTTCCTTACCACAGTGACAACTCTCTCCATCCTGGAGAGGGATGTCAACAGACTCTTCAGGAGACAGTATAAAAACATGTTGTTTTTATATCACATCAGTCTCTTTGATTCGTTATTTTGTCCTCTCATTCTTTAAGTTGCCATACACCTTCGTTGAGAGCCCTCAACAGGACAAGTGCTGATGTTCCTTTCTTTGTCAAGCAGACAGCGAGCTGTTCTTTGGAAGCTGACCACATGATGTGTTGAATGGTTCCAGATTGAATGAGCTCTTTGACATTGCTGATTTCAAGACAAAGTCTCTTCTCAGTAACTGATTTGGTAGACTTAACAGCATCAAGCAGTGGGTGATTTTCAGTTACACATACAATAGGTAGACCTCTGTGCTTGCAGTCACCTACAGTAAGTTCTGAAAACAGTGTAGCTAAAAATATTGCATTGTCAATGCCATCTGCAAGAGCCAAAGTCTCTCCTGCCAAAGTGCTTCTGACAACTCTTCTGATTCTTTTTGATTGCCAGCATATAGGTGAGAATCTTCCATTTTCTCCCATAAGCAGGATAAGATGCCCACCCTGAGTACCTCCATTTGGAGAATCGCTGAACACTACTAGCTTCAGGGAGTCATCTTCTCCTAGGTGCTGGAACTTCAAGGTCACTTCATCAGATTTTAGTTTCCTGACCAGTTTGTTTATACAATGCAGAGTCTGAACAGTTGCATGTTTTGTACTGGAAGCCAGGATGGATACATCACACATTACATCAGGCCTTGTTTGTCTTGCGACCCATATAATTTGGCCGATCTTTGACCTCAGCATGTCAACTTCCTTGTTTGTTAAAGGAGCCTCTCGCTGAGTAGCTCTAGCTGGATGCACTGGAATGGGTTGCATATTCTGTATGTATTTCTTTGCCTTGTAAAAAACGCTGCTAGAATTCAGTTGCCATTTCTTTTGACAGATGACTGCCATGATCATTCTTAGAGACTCAGAGGCACATGTAGGAGAGTCCTTTGGTAGCCCCTCCCTGTTTATTTCTTCAAAGCCTCTAGCAACTAGTCTAGCTTTAGGTGCAACACCATCAGGAGTCTCTTTCAGTGTACACACCCACCTTGTCAAGATGCACTTTTGACCCTCATCACTCACTTCTTCAACGAAGTTACATAGTTCAGCTTGTTTAGCGGGGTTAAAAACATCATCGTTCATCAAAAGAATGTCATCTTCATAACTGTCTGTGCACAGGTCAGCATGCTCGGATGGAGCCATGTTAACATTCTCTATCTGACTCAGATTGACTGACCCTGTAGTACCAGCAATTTCCTCTGGTCCACTGTATTGCATATTAAACCAGTCTCTGTTTTTTCCAGTGGCCTTTCCTGCACGGCCAAGAATCTTTCCCGTTACTGTTTGTCCACTTTCTATGTCTGTATATGTCACTACTTTTCCAGCTTTCAGCTGCAGTCTTTCAGATGTTGCGACAGTGGCTGTCTGTAATGTATCAGCTTGTGCACACGTATCCTGCTCAGACTGATTCTTGTGCTCCAAGTCCGGTGAGTCATAATTTGTAGCCATCTCTTCCACACTTTCCGTATCATAGTTTTCATATTTGAATCCAGAGTGTGGTATCATTGTTTGGCCTTCGGACACCGCCTGCTGAGTTTCCATGTCTTCCACCACTGTCGGCTGAGTATCAATCTTTCTCAGCCTGGAATGATGTACACGGACATAGGTGCCGCCGTGCCTCACAAAAAACACTACACCGTCTTGGCCAATGACCACGCCTGGACCTTTCCATTCCGTGCAATCGGCCCGTTTGCAGTAGACTTTGTCCCCGGTTCTGTATTGCTCATCATTAGGCCGCAGTTGTTTACGAAGGGCTCGCCGGATCCTCTCAGAGCATTCTGCCTCTGTAAAGGCTCGCCGTGCAGCATGTAAAGTTGCAATATGCTGAGCTATCCAGTTGTTTGGTGTAGTATTTTCAAGGGCTGGTGGTTTATCAGTCAGGACTGACGGCATATTTGGGTTTTGGCCGAACACAAGTTGATATAGATTGTAGCACATTGTGCATTGAATTCTTTACCAACAAAGCCCAATCCAGAGCCATTCCCCAATTACATCTATTGTCTTTTTTTATTTTCAACAGGATTTCAGTGAGGGTTTGGTTATGTCTCTCCAAAAGACTTTGGCTTTGGCCTGCTGTATCTAATGCACGTTTCACAGTTGCTAACAATGTTTTTTAGGATTCCAATGCATTCATCATCACGGTTACCTGCAGAGTCCATTAGTCTTTTCAGTTTCTCTACTGAAGCATGTCCGAATTGTTTGTGTAGCTTTAGCAGAGTCTTCTGTTTTTCCTGTGTAGTCATATTTCCAGTCACAGTGAGAATTTCCTCCTCATCGTGAATCTCACTCTCTTCAGGATTATCCTCAGGTTTTAAGTTCACGCAATAGTGGCCTGAAGAGGTTAACTCAATTTTCACTGGCTGCTTAAACATTACAGCTTTGTCATGTTCAATGTCTAACACAGCACCTGCTCTTTTCAGTGATGCTTTGCTTAAGAGCAAAGGGATGTCTACCGAAACAACTTCAGTTTCTATATGACATTTCGCTTGACCTATCACAGCTGGAATTTTCATACTCTTCGTAGAACGGACAAGTCTACCATCACCAAACCGGAATGCTCTGGCACTGTCTTTGGTCTCTAGTTTGGCTAATTCATTCTGTTGTAATCCACTTACATAATTATCAAGCCACTTTTCTCCAAATACTGTTCTGGTACATGCTGTGTCAAGGACAGCTGATCCCAAAGCATCTACTTTTCTACAATGTAGCATCTACAATAAAAAATGAAATGGTTCGATTATTTTATTGACTACTATATTGATCTTATTTCAGTGCGCGTAGCATGGCCTACTTGTATATGTTGATTTAGTATAACTACTAAACACAGATGTCTCCTTTGCAAATATGTTTTACATGGATTACTTTAGTGTCACATGTCACCTTTGAAGCTCTCCATGTGCTAAGAGGGAGGAGCAAAGACATGACAGGAAGCAGAGACAAAAAGAAAGAAAACAGATTACACCCATTATTTCAAACTACACTTCCTTTCTGACTATATATGACAACTATAGGACACTTTCAGCATATCTTAAACAGATTACATCTCTGTGGTTGTTAACAGGTGCACTAACAGCTCTCAATAAAACACTCAATAAAAGGCTTCTTGTATTTAAAGTCAACAGGTTCCAGTAGGGCATTTATAGTGCTCTTTTAAGAAGCTGATCTGCAGACACACATTTACATCTGATTTCCAGATGAGGCAGCATTGATTAGAAATTAACCTTGAACAGATTTATAGTATAGATACATGTTGAGTAACTGAAAACAGCTGCTACCAGCTAAGGTGAGAGTTCATCAGAGACAAAACAGTTAGTAATCAGAGAATTTAATTTGAAACTGATCCAGTCTCAAGTTGGGCCCTACAAACAGAGCTTGGAAATATGGGATATCAATATTAAAACCATGTCAAAAATGTAACCAAGTGTTAGTAATATTTAATGCAATGAAGTCACTAACATATGATATGTTGCCAGTTTTTGGAGTTAGATACCTCTCTTACTTGCCTTTTTGAAGATCGTGAAGTCATATGATACTTCGAATTTTGGATCTTACTGCAAGAGAAGAGGAATTTTGGGTGAGAACAATCCTTTAGTTTATTGTTTGACCTGGGCTGGATAAATATGTAAAGGCCTACTTTTTTCTTTTTGGGCTCTCTTTTGTTTCCTCTCATTTTAACTGGATTGAAGAATTACCACATGGGGGAGCTAGTGAACACCAGATGGAGTAGACGTGTTTTTCTTGAGCTCCTCTCCATGCTATAAAAGAATTTGGTATTTAACTTAAAATTCACCAGCTTACCCGACCTGTTGTTGATTCAATCAACTATTAAAAGCGGGGAGATGCCAAAAGGGAAGAATGAACGTGGAAAACCGCATGATAAAAGCCCAATCAAGACTAAAACTCAGCCCTCGCCGGAGCATAGAGAGCATGAACAAAACGATGACTGATCGATTTGACACATTAGATCGATGTAAATCTGCTGACGGATCCTTGTCATGTTCAAAGCTATATGACTTCTGGTGTGGAATATTTAAATGGTTTTCTGAAATGTACAACTGTGTGTTCAAGCCTGAGCCAGAGGTGGCACTGTTTGGCTACTCCCTGTCTCTATTGCTTCAAAGTATCCCAGTACAGCACACCATCATGTATGGAATGTTAATTGCAAAGAGACTGATTCTAATGCTGTGGAAGTCAGAAACAGTGCCACTCTTCAAGACGTGGCTATCAGAACTTACTTCTCTATTACATATGGAGAAAATCCGATACAGTTTGACAAACAATCTTAAACAATTCTAAAAGATCTGGCAGCCATTCTTAGACCATCTTGCTCAATTTGATGGAGATCTTGAGCAGCTATGAGACTCACAATAGGCCACTCATCTCTTCTTCCATGTATTTTGTGTACTAGTGATGCATCAATACATTTCATTGTCTTGAGTTGTACACCCTGTTTGTTAGTTGTATTTGTTTGTTTTTTGTTCTGTTTTTATGCCTTTATTTTATTTTATTTCAATTGACTCATTTTTCTTTCTTTCTCTTTTCCTTTCATTTTGGCATAATTTCTTTCTTACTCCTCGTATTTGTCTGTTTGTACTTAATTACCTGGAAAAAAAACATAATAAACATATTGAATAAAACAAAAGAATGACCACACGATGTACAAACCATGATGAACAATCAAGGTACTTAATATATGCCTTGATGTATACAATTTCTTTGTTAGTTAGATTCTTCATCTGTCGGCCATGTTTATTTCTTAATATTTGAATGTCCTTTAACTAAATTTGAGAGACGTAAGTGAAACTGTCTTGTTTTATTTATTGTTGAGATTGCACTAATCCAGTGTCTCAGACAGATTATTAACAGTTTGAGTTTCTATAAAGAAGCCAATTTGTTATAGTCTTTGTAAGATTGTATTGGGCTATTTTGAGTCCCTGTGGAGGCCATGAATGGTGAAAATGAGGACACAGCATGACCAAACGGGTAGGGTGGTGGTTTCATACCCACTCACTCTCAGAGTACACTGACTTGTTACAACTAATCCTCTAATAAAGTATGTTTTCTTGGAATATTACTTGTTTCAACTCATGTGGTGTGCAACTCAAAACAGACGCCACAAGTAAGGATAGCTACACATGTTTGGCATCAAACACTTTATTTGCACTTAACATTTACATTCGGGTTTGGTTACTCTTTCTACATGTGGTGAAGTCACCAGTCACATCTGCATTGTTGCGCTTGTATTTCATCTTGAGCAGCTCAGCGGTCTTATCACATGTATTGCATTGCTGGGTGGAGATTTTATCCCACTCACTTTCTGAGTAAACTGACTTGTTATTTCACAGCTTTCAAACTTCCTGGAGTGGAATAGGGAAGAGCATACGGGGCAACGGTTGGAGGGAAGAGAGGAGAGGTGTTGTTCCTCATTTAGAAGCGGCGGATGCCACTGGACATCAAAGAGGAGCGAGACATTGAAAGGCTGCTGCTGCCACCGCCAATGCTGAGGCTGGAGCCGCCGCCCATGCCGGTTCCGCCACCGAGTGACATGCTCATGCCAGCGCCGCCACCATAGCCGAATCCACCGCCAGCGCCTCCGCCAAGGGCCAGGCCACCGCCTCCACCTCCTCCAAGGGCCAGGCCACCGCCTCCTGCAAAACAACATTTTATTTAGTTAAAGGGCAGACCAATAAAAAGTGCAAATGATATATGCAGCATTTCATTTTCATTTTTCATTTTCAGTTCATTTTCTGGATTTGTATTCAGTCTTCAAATGAATAAATATATCTACCAGCAGCAGCTGAGCTTTCCTGGACGTGAACTGTTGCAGAGGCACCACCAATTCTGTGGAAGGGATGAAATATTAGGATTTTTTATTTGTTGCCAAATAACAATAGTCAGATAATTCACTTGTAGGTATTATTCTTAATGCAGTCCTTTGTAGATGTGCTATGTTTCAGATGCTTACCTGGACTCCTCTCCTTCCAGCAGGGTCCTGTAGGTAGCGATCTCAATGTCGAGGGCCAGTTTGACGTTCATCAGCTCCTGGTATTCGCGCACCTGGCGGGCCATGTCCTGCTTGGCTCTCTGGAGGGCCTCCTCAAGGTCCCTGATGCGCAGCTTGGCATCCTTCACTGCCAGCTCTCCACGTTCCTCAGCCTCTGTAATCTGGGCATCAATGCTGGCGCGCTGAATCGCAGATAAAAGAGCGCAAGTCAGCCAGGTTGATTAAACGTTGGCTAATGATAGCATTCGTTATATTCAGTGGCGATAGCAAAGGGGAAGGTAACTGACCTGTACTTTGACTGACTCAATTTCCATCTGGAGGCGGCTGATCATGCGGGTGAGCTCAGAGATCTCTGCCTTGGTTGTGCGCAGGTCATCACCGTATCTGCCAGCAGAGGTCTGCATCTCCTCAAACTGTAGAAGACCAAGAGATGTTAGCATGAAGTCCCTACCCTCTGCCCCTTTCAAGAATCAAGGCTCTGTCATGATAAGGCACTAAGTGCTGGTTCCAGTCTGATGCACTCACCTTGGCCTGGTACCAAGTCTCTGTCTCGGCCCGGCTGCGGGTGGCGATGTCCTCGTACTGAGCACGCACTTCGGCCACAATGGAGTCCATGTCCAGAGTTCGGCTGTTGTCCATCTCCACAATAGCAGAGGTGTCCTTGATCTGCGCCTGCAGCTCGCGCAGCTCCTGTGTGAGGAAGAGAATGACAAATGTGAATATTTGATACGAGCTTGAGAATACTGCAAATCATTTTGGATGTGACCCTGTACATGAATTATGACCATCTCTCACCTCTGCATAGACGACCCTGAGGAAGTTGATTTCATCCTGGGAGGCATCAACCTTGGCCTCCAGCTCCACCTTGATCATGTAGGCAGCATCAACATCCTAAAGATGAATGAGAGAATGGGTAAGTATATAGGTTCAGAGATAAGCAATGGGAGATCATAGCAGAACATTGGGAGAGAGTGTAAACACATTTTTCTGTTTTTACCTTCTTGAGCAGAACAAACTCATTCTCAGCTGAGGCACGCTTGTTGATTTCAACCTCATACCTGCACAAATGGAGCACAGTGTGGTCAGTTTTATAGAAGTAAGAACTGAAACCCCATACATTCCTTCTATTACAGGTGGTAGACACTGGCAAATGTCCATAAATAATTGAGGCACTCACTTCAGCTTGAAGTCCTCGACCAGAACCTGCATGTTTTTCAGCTCTCCCTGCAGCTGGATCTGCCCACTGCCCAGGCCGTCGAGCTGTCTGCGCAGGTTGCCAATGTAGGCCTCAAACATGGAGTTGATGTTGGAGCGCACGGTGGTCTGGTCCTGGAGGAGGCTCCACTTGGTCTCCAGCATCTTGTTCTGCTGTTCCAGGAAGCGCACCTGTGGGGACAAAATGAAACACCATTAGTCCACTTATACTATACCAAGTTGTTCTCCAGAGGTTACACAGCACTCAATAAAGAAAAGATTCTGTTATTTAAGCTATAGTAGGCATTCTTTTCTTTCTTTTATTCCATTTAATCAGTGACCCATTATGTGAACTTTGGCATCTGTGAACAAAAGATGGGGTTTGTTTGTAAATTGTTTTTCTCTTGCAGGTTGTCTGGTTCACACCTAAGTTTGTTTGCCAAAGTGCCAAGTGTTGTCATCTGCTGTAGGGCATAGGCCCTCTCTGATTTAGGGTTTCAGAACATCACCTTTTTCCCTGAGTGACTCAGTGAAGACTTTTACAGGCCACATCCTTTCAGATGATCAATTGAGTACACAATAAGCCTAGAAGAATGGTGTCATGCACTCTTGCCAGTGCATGCCTCCCACTGTCGGATTTTGCAATGAGAAAAGCACTGACCTTGTCGATGAAGGAGGCGAAGCGGTTGTTGAGGGTCATGATCTGGTTCTTCTCCTGAGTGCGGACGGTCTGGATGGTGGGGTCGATCGCCAGGTTCAGGGGGGCGAGCAGACTCTGGTTGACGGTGACAGCTGTGATGGCTGGTGCTATGAAAGCACCACCTCCACCACCCATGGCCAGTCCGTAGCCACCACCACCTCCGCCGAGAGCCAGGCCACCTCCTCCGAGCCCCAGGCTACCTACACCAGCACCGAAGCCGCTGCCGAGGCTAGCACCACCTCCGCCGATGCTGGCACCACCTCCGCCGATGCTGTAGCTGTAGCTGGAGCTGGAGCCACCGCCACCACCTCCCAAGGCCAAGCCACCGCCGCCGATGGAGCGGCTGGAGAAGCTCCTCCTCGTGCTGCCGCCGCTGCTGAAGCCGCCACTGCTACTGCCACCGCTGCTGAATCTGGATGAAGAGATCTTTATGCTCATGGTTGCTGTTATGGATTATGGAGGGCTACAAGCCAACAAAGAGAGGAGAGATAGAACAGGACCGGAGCAGGTGAGTCCACTAAGAGGAAAGATGTACCTCTGAGTGTCTTGCTGTTGGTGCGATGCCTCTTTATACTGCTCGGAGAGGGGGTGGCTCTCACCTGAGCCCTGCTCTCACCCCTCCTCCACTGCCTGAAGACACTCGCCCTGCAAGTTCACCTGCCTGCTGGGGGTGCAGGCATCTGATTGTTTGGGAGACAGCCAGTTTTGAAAGATGAGAGGCCTCCAGCACACTCAGGTGCGCACACACTGCAGGTAAAGTCAGCAAGGTCCTGAGGGTGATTGTAGGGTGTTGGAATGGCAGTCATATTCTCTGCTTAATCCCTTACCCATTTACATAGATGCCTGATAGCACATTTCTCAGATGGTTTTGACTAGTTTAGTTTCAGGCATGCAAGTGCCTGGGGATGAAATAGCACTCTTCTGCAGTGTGTGCAATTTTAGTTAGAATATAGCTGCAAGCAGCAATGGGGTGGCCAAGCAGGTCAGATGACCCAGAAGAAACTTCAGAAGAGGGTTCCGAGTACACGCAGCAAGTTTGGCGTGAATCCATCAAAGATTTGCTGAGATACGACACAACTTTCTGTTTAGCAGCTCTGCTGCGATTTGCTGTACCGGACAAACGGTTTCAAAAGTCTAAAATCATTTTGATAGTTTGTGTGAGGATTGCATTGACTATATACAACTTGACTACAGGTAGCTAGCGAGTGCGGTGTACCTGGCTTCCTTTGCGGTGGCTTACAGTCTCGCTAAACAGAGAATCAGAGGCATGACAAGCTCATCGGCTTTGGCTGGATTCGAACCTCTGACGTTGCCGTTGCCAGGACACCAACTTGTTCTAGTAAGCTTTTCTCAGTGCTGGAAATCACAGAGTTCAGTTACTTTGTAAAAATATAAGCAGTTCTTCACACTTCATAAATTTTGAACCATTGGTGGCGTTAGAGGGTTCGAATGGGAGCCATGAAACTTGGTGAAATTGATGAGGGGACTGGTCCCAAAGAGTGTGCCAAATTTCACAACTTCTGACCATGCGGTTCTAGGGGCTGCCATAGACTCCCATGGCAAAAGAAGATGTATAAGTAATATATACGTAAAAATCCTCTAGGTGGCTTCGGTGCTTGGCCACCAATAATAGGCACTTGCACAACTGTCGACTGTGCAATTCAATTAGGACTACGTGTATTTGTTCATTGAGAGCTTTAACTATATCCACAGCAACACATTTAGGTAGAGTAGGCATTGGGTGAGTTTGCTTATGCTAACATTCTACCTGAGAGGCCAATATCAAAAATGATCTCCACACAGTAGCACACTGTCAAACAAAAACCTCTCTGTGCTGAGTCCTGAAACTCTCTCATGCAGACAGTTAAGCTGATTTTGCTGCATGCTGTGGTGAAATGCTGCTGCTCAGCACACACTGCAGTGCTCTCTGCCAGGATATGATTCAGAGTATCTATTGTTTTGTACCCTTTGGTTTGGATTCAGAATGTGTATAATCATATTGTTTGCTACCAATGAACAACAAAACAAAAGAATTGCAAATAAACAAAACAAAATGTACTATAAAATGCATATCAAACTGCTTGTCACAACTAAATCTGTTCCACATTTCAAATCTAGGTCATGCATCCACTCAAGTTAGAGTTAAATAGAGTCAATCTAGAATCTAGTTTTGGACAGTGGTAGTTTGTGGCATGTTGTAGTCTATAGAAGGTAGCAGTGAGAGGTTGCTCTGTATTTTCTTGAGAATGTAGAGTAAATACATGGTGACATTTACAAGCACAAATTCAAACACAAGTTTCATGCAAGCAAGCGCACAATAACAATTAACAACGATTCAAATCATTCCATACAAATATGGAATTAGAACATATGATGCGTACTTTCCATGATCAAACGTTTTATAGCAGAAGATTATAGTTCTATCCCCAGTAATACACTGAGCAGAGACCACACCTGTGTTGATCGTGAGCCAAACATGACCCTTATGGCTGACAATTGAACAGTAAGTCGGGAGGATATTTCTCTTACAGAGCAGAATCAGTTTGCAACTGTTATTTCAGGTATATGTGAGTCTTTTGAGGTCTTTTCTTAGATGGTTATAGGCAGTGGGAACCTATTTCCACTTTGCATGTGCACCCCATATCACGTATCTCATGTCTCACTATTTATTAACTCTAATGCAGGATAACAAAATATTTGTACGTTTTGTTCAGTATATTGTTTTTTACCTGGTATCTGTGTGTCAGCTATTAAAGCTTTTTTGAAGGTGAAGCTGAAGCTTTTTAAAATCTGCATTTTTTCTTAAAAATGAGGAATTAACCTATTTCGAAAGATATGCAAATAGTACATGTTTCAATCTTTAACATGCTACTACAAATATTGATATTGAGCATGATACATTTCACAAGCACAGCAATCAAAAAGGCACAGCACACAATATTCACAGCAAGCTGGAAACACACTAAACTATTCACCTCCAGTCCCAATAGGCTGACATGGGCACCTGAATGTGCTGGAGGCCTCATATATAGCACCTGAAAGAACCATTTACTGGATTATCAAGAACTTCAAGGAGCCACATCAGTTAGATTAGCCATTTAGATTGATCTATTTCAGCAAGGTGGATGGAATCTGGCTTCTGCATTCAGTGGAATCTGCTCGTATTGCAGGCTTAAGTTCATCATCACTCATGTGCCACTCTCTGTTTGTTTGGCATAATAGTAAATACTAGTGAGATACATATAACATACGGCTATATGCACCAGGTTGAAGTTTTACATTCAAATGACTTTAAAATGAGTTGTAATTATCTTTCACATTCAGACTAGAAAAGTAGAATTAATTTGATGATGGTATGCACTCTTACAGTCCAACAACAAAAAAGAGAGAATATGTTACAAGTGATTGTTCTACGTATGTGTTACCTACCTATAGGTTTATAGAGTTGAAATACAGGTTTAGCAAGGAGGTGAGAGAAGCTAAACGACTGTACTCTAAAAAATTCCAACATCAGTTCTCAGCCAATGACTCTGCTTTTGTCTGGAAAGGACTTAGGAGATTACAAATTGTAAACCAATACGACTTGAATTAGCTTTACTGTTGCTTTGAAAGACAATGGGACAGTCCTGACACCATCCTCCGTGATACCACCCAGCAGCTCCAGCCCATCAACTGCACCTCCATCGCCACAGCAGATGCCTGCACCTTTCCACAGCTGCCCACCTCAAAGCCCCCCCCCCCTTGCAGTTTGCCTACAGAGCCAACAGGTCTGTAGACGATGCAGTACACATGGACCTTCACCTCATCCTCCTGCACCTGGACTCCTCAGGAACCTACGCCAGGATCCTGTTTGTGGACTTCAGCTCTGACTTCAACACCATCATTCCGGCTCTGCTACAGGACAAGCTATCCCAGCTGAGTGTGCCTGACTCCACCTGCAGGTGGATCACAGACTTCCTGTCTGACAAGGAGGCAACACGTGAGGCTGGGGAAGCATGTCTCTGACTCCCGGACCATCAGCACCGGATCCCCTCAAGGCTGCGTTCTTTCCCCTCTACTCTTCTCCCTGTACACCAACAGCTGCACCTCCAGTCACCAGTCCGTCAAACTCCTTAAGTTCGCGGACGACACCACCCTCATTGTGCTCATCTATGGTGGGGATGAGTTAGGGTGACCAGACGTCCTCTTTTACCCGGACATGTCCTCTTTTTGAGACCTAAAAAATGCGTCCGGCAGGGATCCCAAAATCGTCCGGGTTTTTGCCTCGTCGGATATTTGTGTTTCTCTGGGTCTTTCACAAACTAGGCTCCCTTACGTTTCACCTTCTTGCGCGAGCTCTGACTGCAGAGAGAACTGTCATAGGTCGACCGCCCACCCAGTGTTGCCAGATGCATGATAATTATCGTCCGAAGATTTCAAAACTTCGTCGCGGGAGGGGGCGGAGTCATCTGCATGTGAAAAAGATGTAAAAACGTTGTCACGGGGGAGCGGGCGGGGTCATCTGTGTGCTATACACTACCCCCGCGACAAGGTGTCCTCTTTTTCACAAACACAAATCTGGTCACCCTAGATGAGTCCGCCTACAGGTTGGAGATTGATCATCTGGTGACCTGGTGTGGACAGAACAACCTGGAGCTCAACGCTCTGAGAGCAGTGGAGATGGTTGTAGACTTCAGAAAGAACCCAGCCCCACCCACCCCCATCACCCTGAGAGACTCCCCAGTCGACACTGTGGAGTCCTTCCGCTTCCTGGGCACCATCATCTCCCAGGACCTCAAGTGGGAGCTGAACATCAGCTGAGAAGGTGATTGGGACCCCTTGGGTGCTTGAATGTATTTACTTGTATACAGGTTGCAACCACAAGATGTCAGTGTTCTGTAGGCAGTGAGTTTATTTAACTCTTAAGGAAATGTGCCCTTAAAGCAACACTATGCAACAATTAGAAACTTTTTGAGGTACGGTTTTATAGGCAACTCGTTTTGGTACCATCCTCAAATTCATTTTGATAGCATATATTCATGTGGAGGACAGATAAACACCTGTGTCTTTCCCACTAGCCATCCAGGAAATGCACTATGTAGTTCTTTGTTCCGGGCTGGAATACCCTGGGAAAATGGAAGAAAAGCTTTCACAGCATGACATTGCCAGCTATACTACCAAAAGACACCAGTTAGTGTGTTGGCAAGCTTCTATCAGTGCCAACTGGGCTGTTGGTGGTGTTTTGCAAGGTTTTTGCATGCCTTTTAGGTAGTTAGCTTGCTAGTTTTGGAACAGAACTACTTATTGCTGCTTTAATATAAGTTGTTGAATGTGAGACATTGTAAAGCATCTACTTTTCTTCAATGTAGCATCTAAAATCACAAATAAATGGTTTGAATATTATATTGACTATTATATTGATCTTGATTCAGTGATTGATAGGGCGGGTGTCGTGCCCAACTGGACTGTGTCTCCAGTAGCCTACTTGTAGATGTTGCTTCAGTATAATTACTAAACACAGATGTCTCCTTTGCGAATATGTTTTACATGGATTACTTAAGTGTCACATGTCACCTCTGAAGCTCTCTCATGTGCTAAGAGGGAGGAGCAAAGATATGACAAGAAGCAGAGAAAAAAATAATGAAAACAGAGATGGAGAAAAATGTTGACATTTACGCTCCACACACATGTTGACATTTACGCTCCCTTATCTCCAAAAATGTGGTTGACCTTTCAATTTGCAGGCAGATTAAGACCAAGCTTCATACTGTCTGGGAAAGGAGGTCATGTGGCTAAGGGGGTTGAGTCTCAAAATAATTGCAGAAAGTGTCGTTAGGTGAACGAGGCTCATGAGATGGGCAAAGTGGGATGACTAGTGTCATAAGGTGTAAAATCTTTAGTGCACTTGTGCTTTTGAGAACACAGCCTTGAACATACAAAGCAAAACTTTGATGAATACTTTGCTGTTACTGCAAACAACTGCCTCTGTTAATTCTTACATTGTGAGTTGTGGTATATATACCATGCAATATGGAGGAAGCATGTATTTCTTTTTGTGGTAGCAATGGTTACCTCCAAAGAAACATGTGCAGCCGCTTTGCATAAAAATGGCCTCACATGCTGCTACGAATATTGCACCTGAAAGAACCATTTACCGGATTATCAAGAACTTCAAGGAGCCACATCGGTTTGATTAGCCATTTAGATTGATCTATTTCAGCGAGGTGGATGGAATCCGGATTCGGCATTCAGTGAAATCTGCTCGTATTGCGGGCTTAAGTTCATCATCACTCATTTGCTGTCCTCCGTTTGTTCTGCATAATAGGAAATACTAGTGAGATACATATTGTGTGGGACACCTGAGATTTCCAGTGCAGGTGGAGAAGCCATTTCGTGTGCCAGGAAAACTAGAGGAATTCTGAAAGGAGCCTGTGGTCAGTTAATGAATAGAAGAATAGAATAGAATATATTTATTTGTCATTGCACAATTACAACGAAATTTGAGGTAGCAGCTCTCAGACACAAAAACAATAAAAATATAGATTGAACATATATATATACATATTTACACTATAAAAACACAAGACATATAACACAACAGAGAGACAAATACAGGTCAGTTTTGTGCATTGTTAAGTGCTATGATGGCTCTGGGATAGAAGCTGTTTCTCAGCCTGTCTGTTTTTGCTATGATGGTCCTAAAGCGTCTCCCTGAGGGCAACAGTTCAAATAGGTGGTAACCAGGGTGTGTTGAGTTTCTGAGGATACTGTGGGCTTTTCTGAGGCAGCGTGTTTTATAAATGTCCTCAAGAGGTGGAAGAGAGCAGCCAATTACTTTTTGCGCTGTGTTAATGACCCTCTGGAGTACCTTTCTTTCTGCTGCCGTGCAGCTGGCAAACCACAGCGAGATGCCATAGCTTAGCACTGACTCTACAGAGCAGCGGTAAAAGGACACTAACAGTTTCTTTTTTAATTTGTTCTTCCTGAGTAACCTTTTTTTTCAGCAGTGCAATGGTGTTTCTGGTCCAGGAAAGGTCCTCCTTCCTGTAATGGAATACATCCTCTCTGTCTTGCCTCTTTGGAGACAGCATTGGAATACACGGTTCTATGATTTTTTTCACCTTTTTTTTTTTAATTCAATTTGCACCTCTACAGTGTCTTCGAATAATATTTAATAATTTGGGTTTCCAAGTTGAGACCAATTTGCTACAATATAACATACGGCTGTATGCACCAGGTAGAGGTTTGACATTCAAGTGACTTTAATATGAGTTATAATTATCTTTCACATTCAGACTCGAAAAATAGAATTCATTTAATGATGATAGTATGCACTCTTACAGTCCAACCACAATATAGAGAGAATATGTTAAAAGTGATTAGTATTGTTCTATGTGTATCCTACCTATGTGTTCTTTTGAGGGTCCTCAATACATATTTTGCTTGGATGTATTTACTTGTATACGGGTTGCAACCACAAGATGTCAGTGTTCTGTAGGCAGTGAGTTTATTTAATAACTGTAAAGGAAATGTGCCCTTCAAATAAGTTGTTGAATGTGACACATTGTAAAGCATCTACTTTTCTACAATGTAGCATCTACAATCACAATTTAAATGGTTTGAATATGTACTGAGTGTTATATTGATCTTAATTCGGTGATTGATAGGGCGTGTGTCGTGCCCACTGTGTCACCAGTAGCCTACTTGTAGATGTTGCTTCAGTATAACTACTAAACACACATGTCTCCTTTGCAAATATGTTTTACATGGATAACTTTAGTGTCACATATCACCTTTGAAGCTCTCTCATGTGCTAAGAGGGAGGAGCAAATACATAACATGAAGCAGAGACAAAAAGAAAGAAAACAGAGATGGACAAAAGAAGAGACAAAATGATTACACTTCCTTATGACTACTCTCTGACTATACATGACTACTATATGACACTTTCAGCATGTCTTAAACAGATTACATCTCTGTGGTTGTTAACAGGTGCACTAACAGCTCTCAATAAAACACTTAATAAAACGCTTCTTGTATTTAAAGTCAACAGGTTCCATTAGGGCATTTATAGTGCTCTTTTAATAAGCTGATCTGCAGACGCACATTTACATCCGGATGAGGCAGCATTGATTAGAAATGAGCCTTGAAAGGCTTTACAAGTATAGATACATGTTGAGTAACTGAAAACAGCTGCTACCAGCTAAGGTGAGAGTTCATCAGAGACAAAACAGTTAGTAATCAGAGAATTTAATTTGAATCTGATCCAGTCTCAAGTTGGGCCCTACAAACAGAGCTGGGAAATATGGGATATCAATATTAAAACCATGTCAAAAATGTAACCAAGTGTTAGTAATATGCAATGCAATGAAGTCACTAACATATGATATGTTGCCAGTTTTTGGAGTTAGATACCTCTCTTACTTGCCTATTTGAAGATCGTGGAGTCATATGATTTTTGGATCTTACTGCAAGAGAAGAGGAATTTTGGGTGAGAACAATCCTTTTGTTTGATGTTTGACCAGGGCTGGATCTACAGTATATTCTTTTTGGGCTCTCCTGTGTTTCCTCTCATTTTAACTGGATTGAAGAATGACCACATGATGTACAAACCTTCAAGGGACTTAATATATGCCTTGATGGATACAATTTCTTTGTTAGTTAGATTCTTCATCTGTCGGCCATGTTTATTTCTTAATACTTGAATGTCCTTGAACTAAATTTGAGAGACGTAAGTGAAACTGTCTTGTTTTATTTATTGTTAAATTGCACTAATACAGTGTATAATAATACAGATTATTAACAGTTTGAGTTTCTATAAAGAAGCTAATTTCTTATAGTCTTTGTAGGATTTTATTGGGCTGTTTTGAGTCCCTGTGGAGGCCATGAATGGTGAAAATGACACAGCATGACAAAACGGGTTGGGTGGTGGTTTCATACCCACTCACTCTCTGAGTACACTGACTTGTTACAACTAATCCTCTAATAAAGTATTTTTTCTTGGAATATGACTTGTTTCAACTCGTGGTGTGCAACTCCAAAGGACCCCCTCGAAAACGAGATGCTGCATCTCAAGGGGTTATCCTCCAAACAATACATTTCAAATTTCAAATTTCAAACTCAAAACAGACACAATGAGTAAGCATAGCTATACATGTTTGGCATCAAACACTTTATTTGCACTGAACATTTACATTTGGGTTTAGTTACTCTTTGGCATGTGGTGAAGTCACCAGTCACATATGCAGTGTTGCAATTGTATTTCATCTTGAGCAGCTCAGCGGTTGTATCACATGCATTGCATTGCTGGGTGGAGATTTTATCCCACTCACTTTCTGAGTACATTACACTGTTTTACAGCTTTCAAACTTCCTGGAGTGGAATTGGGAAAAGCATAGGGGGTAAAGGTTAGAGGGAGGAGAGGAGTTGTTCCTCATTTAATAGCGACGCATGCCACTGGACACCGAAGAGGAGCGAGACATGGAAATGCTGCTGCCGCCACCGCCAATGCTTGAGCCGCCGCCCCCGCTCATTCCCATGCTCATGCCGCCGCCGCCGCCGTAGGACATGCCCATGCCGCCACCACCGCCGCCGCCGTAGGAAACCTGGCTCATGCCAGAGCTGCCACCATAGCCGTATCCACCGCCTCCGCCTCCGCCTCCGCCTCCGCCTCCGCCAAGGGACATGCCACCGCCTCCTGCAAAACAACATTTGATTTAGTTAAAAGGCAGACCAATAAAAAGTGCAAATGATATATGCAGCATGGTTCATTTCCTGGATTTTTATGCAGTCTTGAAATTAATAATTATACCCACCACCAGCAGCACCTGAGGATGTCTGGACGTGAACTGTTGCAGAGGCACCACCAATTCTGTAGAATGAAAGAAATATTAGGACTTTTTATTTGTCGCCAAATAAAAATAGTCAGATAATTCACTTGTAGGTATTAAACTTAATGCAGTCCTTTGTAGATGTATTATGTTTCATATGCTTACCTGGACTCCTCTCCTTCCAGCAGTTTCCTGTAGGTGGCGATCTCAATGTCGAGGGCCAGTTTGACGTTCATCAGCTCCTGGTACTCGCGCACCTGGCGGGCCATGTCCTGCTTGGCTCTCTGGAGGGCGTCCTCAAGGTCCCTGATGCGCAGCTTGGCATCCTTCACTGCCATCTCTCCACGTTCCTCAGCCTCTGCAATCTGGGCCTCAATGCTGGCGCGCTGCATTGCAATAAAAGAGTGCAAGTCAGTCAGATGGAGGTTAGTTAAACATTGGCTAATGAAAGCATATACTCTGTGGCGAATGGCAAAGAGGAAGGTAACTGACCTGTACTCGGACTGATTCAATTTCATTCTGGAGGCGGCTGATCATGCGGGTGAGCTCAGAGATCTCTGCCTTGGTTGTGCGCAGGTCATCACCGTATTGGCCAGCAGAGGACTGCATCTCCTCAAACTGTAGAAGACCAAGAGATGTTAGCATGAAGTTCCTACCCTCTGCCCCTTTCAAGAATCAAGGCTCTGTCATAGTAAGGCACTAAGTGCTGGTGCCAGTCTGATGCACTCACCTTGGCCTTGTACCATGTCTCGGCCTCTGCACGGCTGCGGTTGGCGATGTCCTCGTACTGAGCACGCACTTCGGCCACAATGGAGTCCATGTCCAGAGTTCGGCTGTTGTCCATCTCCACAATAGCAGAGGTGTCCTTGATCTGGCCCTGCAGCTCACGCAGCTCCTGTGTGAGGAAGAGAATGACAAATGTGAATGTTTCATATGAGCTTGAGAACACTGCAAATCATTTTGGATGTGACCCTGGACCCTGTACATGAAGTATGACCATCTTACTTCTTCATAGATGGCTCTGAGGAAGTTGATTTCATCCTGAATGGCATCAACCTTGGCCTCCAGTTCCACCTTGTTCATGTAGGCAGTATCAACATCCTAAAGAAGAATGAAAGAATGGGTAAGTATGTAGGTTCAGAGATTAGCAATGGGAGATCCTAGCAGAACATTGGAATAGAGTGTAAACACATTTTTCAGTTTTTACCTTCTTGAGCAGAACAAACTCATTCTCAGCTGAGGCACGCTTGTTGATTTCATCCTCATACCTGCACAAATGGAGCACAGTGTGGTCAATTTTATAGAAGTAAGAACTGAAACTCCATACATTCCTTCTATGACAGGTGGTGAACATAAATAATTGAGGCACTCACTTCATTTTGAAGTCCTCAACCAGACCCTGCATGTTTCTCAGCTCTCCCTCCAGTTTGACCTTCTCATTTCCCAGGCCGTCGAGCTGTCTGCGCAGGTTGCCAATGTAGGCCTCAAACATGGAGTCGATGTTGGAGCGCACGGTGGTCTGGTCCTGGAGGAGGCTCCACTTGGTCTCCAGCATCTTGTTCTGCTGTTCCAGGAAGCGCACCTGTGGGGACAAAATGAAACACCATTAGTCCACTTATACTGTACTAAGTTTTTCTCCAGAGGTTACACAGTACTCAATAAAAGAAAATATTTTCTTTTGTTATAGTTGTAGTAGGCTTCCTGTTCTTTCTTTAATTCCATTTAATCAGTGACTCATCAGTGTACACGATAAGCCTAGAAGAATGGTGTCATGCACTCTTGCCAGTGCATGTCTCTCTCTGTTGGATTTTGCAATGAGAAAAGCACCGACCTTGTCGATGAAGGAGGCAAAGCGGTTGTTGAGGGTCATGATCTGGTTCTTCTCCTGAGTGCGGACGGTCTGGATGTTGGGGTCGATCGCCAGGTTCAGGGGGGCGAGCAGACTCTGGTTGACGGTGACAGCTGTGATGGCTGGTGCTATGAAAGCACCACCTCCACCACCCATGCCCAGTCCAAAGCCACCACCACCTCCGCCGAGAGCCATGCCACCTCCACCAGCACCGAAGCCGCTGCCGAAGCCAGCACCTCCTCCGCCCATGCTGTTGCCGAAGCCACCACCACCACCTCCCAAGGCCATGCCACCGCCGCCGATGGAGCGCCTCATGGACACAGAGCTCATGCGGGCACCGCCACCGCCTGCCATGGCGGACTGGCTGGAGAAGCTCTTCCTCATGCTGCCGCCGCTGCTGAAGCCGCCACCGCTGCTGAAGCCGCCACCGATGCTGCCACCGCTGCTGCCACCGATGGTGTAGCTGGATGAAGAGATCTTTACGCTCATGGTTGTTTCTTAGGGAGGGCTACAGGCCAACAGAGAGAGGAGAGATAGGAAAGGACCGGAGCAGGTGAGTCCACAAAGAGGAAAGATGTACCTCTGAGTGTCTTGATGTTGGTGCGATGCCTCTTTATACTGCTTGGAGAGGGGGTGGCACTCACCTGAGCCCTGCTCTCACCCCTCCTCCACTCTCTGAAGATACTCGCCCTGCAAGTTTAACCAGCCTACGGGGGGTGCAGGCAGCCATCTGATTGGTGCAGGTAAAGTCAGCAAGGCCCTGAGGGGGATTCAAGGGTGGTTAGAATGGCATTCATATTCTGTTATTAATTCCTTTAACTTTTCACATGAAGGTTTGATAGCATGTTTCTCAGAAGATCTTTAACTAGTTTAGTTTCGGGCAAGCAAGTGCCTGGGGATGAAATAACACTCCTCTGAAATGCTGAGGCTCACCACACACTGCAGTGCTCTGTGCCAGGAGATGATACAGAGATACAGGATTTAATTTAGATTGTGTATTATCATATTTTTTGCATTACCAATTAATAGTAAAACAAAACATTCGCAAATACATAAACATGTACTGTGCAAACTTTGCTTGTCACAAAAAAGCTGTTCCACATTTCAAATCTAGGTACCTTTTATTTATCTCTATACAAGTGAATCAACTCAAGACAGAGTTAAATAGAGTTAATCTATAATCTACTTTTGGACAGTGGTAGTTTGTGGCAGGAGAAGTTTTCTTGAGAATGTAGAGTAAATACATGGTGACATTTACAAGCACAAATTCACACACAAGATTCATGCAAGCAAGCGCTCAACAACAATTAACAACGATTCAAGTCATTCCCTACAAATATGGAATTAGAACATCTGATGCATACATTCCATGATCAAACGTTTCATAATAGAAAGATTATATTTTTATCCTTCCCAGTAATTACCCTGAGCAAAGACCACACCTGTGTTGATCGTGAGCCAAACAGGATCTTTATGGCTGACATGTGAACAGTAAGTCAGGAAGACCTTTCTCTTACAGAGCAGGAACTGTTTGCAACTGTTATTTCAGGTATATGTGAATATTTTGAGGTCTTTTCTTAGATTAGGCTATTAGGTTATAGGCAGTGGGAACCTACTTCCACTTTGTATGTGCACCCCATATCACGTATCTCATGTCTCACTGTTTATTAACTCTTTGTACATTTTGTTCAGTATGTTGCTTTTTACCTCATATTTGTGTATGGTATCTCTGTGTCATCTATTAAAGCTTTTTTGAAGGTGAAGCTGAAGCTTTTTTAAATCTGCATTTTTTTTTTTTAATTGAAGACCTAACCTATTTTGAAAGAAATTGTGTTGACATTTACACTGCACACACCCTAATCTCCAGAAAAGTGGTTGACCTTTCAATTTGCATGTACCAAGTTTCATACTGTCTGGGAAAGGAAGGCATGTGGCTAAGGGGGTTGAGTCTCAAAGTAATTTCAGCTCTCCTCTACCTGAACCAGTGCAGCGGGTGAAAGTGAGAAAGTGTTGTAGGTGAACGAGGCTCACGAGATGGGCAAAGTGGGATGAAAAGTGTCAAAAGGTGTCAAATCTTTACTACACTTGTGCTTTTGAGAACACAGCCATGAACATACAACAACTTTTCATGCTTTACCCATATTATTATTATTGCAAACAACTCTTCAACTTCTTACATTGTGAGTTGTTTTATATACACCATGCAATATGGAGGAAGCATGTATTGTGAGTTGTGGTATATATACCATGCAATATGTATTTTCTTGTGGTAGCAATGGTTTCCTCCAAAGAAACACGTGCAGCCGTCATCGCTTTGAATCAAAATGGCCTCACATGCTGCTACGAATTTTGCACCTAAAAGAACCATTTACTGGATTATCCAGAACTACAAGGAGCCACATCAGTTAGATTAGCCATTTAGATTGATCTATTTCAGCGAGGTGGGTGAAATCTGTTTTCTGCATTCAGTGGAATCCGCTCGTATTGCAGGCTTAAGTTCATCATCACGCTTTTGCTGCTCTCTGTTTGTTTGGCATAATAGTAAATACTAGTGAGATACATATAACATACGGCTATATGCACCAGGTAGAAGTTTTACATTCAAGTGACTTTAAAATGATTATAATTATCTTTCACATTCAGACTAGAAAAATTGAATTAATTTGATGATGCACTCTTACAGTCCAACCGCAATATAGAGCGAATATGTAACAAGTGATCAGTATTGTTCTATGTGTTACCTTCCGATGTGTTCTTCTGAGGGTCCTCAATACATATTTTGCTTGGATGTATTTACTTGTATACGGGTTGCAACCACAAGATGTCAGTGTTCTGTATAGAGTGAGTTTATTTAATAACTGTAAAGGAAATGTGCCCTTAAAATAAGTTGTTGAATGTGAGAAATCCATTGTAAAGTACCTACTTTTCTATATGTAGCATCTACAATCACAATTTAAATGGTGATTAAATGTTATATTGATCTTAATTCGGTGATTGATAGGGCGTGTCGTGCCCAACTGTGGACTGTGTCACCAGTAACCTACTTGTAGATGTTGCTTCAGTAACTAAACACAGATGTCTCATTTGCAAATATGTTTTACGTGGATAACTTTAGTGTCACATGTCACCTTTGAAGCTCTCTGATGTGCTAAGAGGGAGGAGCAAAGACATGACATGAAGCAGAGACAAAAAGAAAGAAAACAGAGATGGACAAACAAAATGACAAAATGATATGGACCCATTATTTCATACTACACTTCCATATGACTACTTTCTGACTATATATGACAACTATAGGACACTTTCAGCATATCTTAAACAGATTACATCTCCGTGGGTGTTAACAGGTGCACTAACAGCTCTCAATAAAAGGCTTTTTGGATTCGTTGTATTTAAAGTCATCAGGTTCCAGGAGGGCATTTATAGCACACTTTTAATAAGCTGAACCGCAGACCCACATTTACATCTGATTTCCTTGTTGAGGCAGCATTGAGAGAGAATTTAATTTGAAACTGATCCAGTTTCAAGTTGGGCCCTACAAACAGAGCTGGAAAATGTGGGATACAGTATCAAAAAACCAAATGTCAAAAATGTAACCAAGTATAAGTAATATGCGATGCAATGAAGTCACTAACATATGATTTGCACCTATGTATCTTGTATAACTAGCACCAGTGTTTACCTCAGAGGAGGCATCCAACAGCAAATAAGTGGCAACTTAACACTCTCTCACCAGCTAATCACTGCCACATGTATTGCTAATTTCCAACAGCTGGTGTTATTTGCAATTTTCCTGATTTTATTGGGCTGTTTTAAATCCCTGTGGAGGCCATGAATGGTGAAAATGAGGACACAGCATGACAAAACGGGTTGGGTGGTGGTTTCATACCCACTCACGCTCCGAGTACACTGACTTGTTACAACTAATCCTCTAATAAAGTATGTTTACTTGGAATGTTACTTGTTTCAACTCATGAGGTGTGCAACTCAAAACAGACGCCCTGACTGATGACAGCTACACATATTTGGCATCAAAGACTTTATTTGCACTTCACATTTACGCTCAGGTGTGGTTATGTGTTTGGTATGTGGTGGAGTCACCGGTCACGCAGTGTTGCGCTTGTATTTCATCTTGAGCAGCTCAGCGGTTTTATCATATGCATTGCCTCTACAGACAATCCATCATACGCTACAGAGATGCAGAGCCTGTCAATCATTTGAGAGGTGCAAACTTTTCCTGACACTTAATAGGACAGCTACACATTAACAACATTTTGTGTTGAGTCCTCTGATTATTCTGTTCTGGTTAGTCTGCGACCTAGCCTGACGATGTCATACTCATAATTCTAGTCAGAATATGAGTCTGATACCGCTCCAATGTGCTGTGATTATGGGGCGTGTTTCAACCGAACCAGGAAAAAAAATGCTTCTTCGCTCAATTGGATATATCTAGAACCAATCAGAGCAACGTAGTATGACCATAACGTAGACAATGGGGCCAGCTCATACATTAAACTTTTACCGGATCCCGTAGGAAGGACGGCAAAAACATCTTTTCGATCGACAAATGCCTTGATCGCGTTTCTCTGTTCCTCTTTCAAAATGAATGTGCTGTCAATGTCTTCTAAAACAGACTCGAATCTCCACATTTCAGCTCTCCAACGGCAGCCATGTTTGTTGAAAACGAATTCACCCCAAAAGCTCTTTGGTGACGTGGTTGATTACGTTTCGGTTGATCATCTGTCCATCATCGTATAAAGCCCGCCCGGACAATTTGATTGGTCTATCTATCTTCTCACAGATTTTTCTCCCCTACGGATGTCGCTACACGATGGTAGTCCTTTGGGGGATCGTAGTCCCTCACATTGCGCATGCGTCACAGCGACAGATCCGTTTTCAATCATGGAGAAAAGCGACGAAAGCCAGTTTTTTGAAAACATGACCATTTATTTAAAAACAAAGAAGATGTCACAGTGGACAAAACAGATGAGGTGGAGGATCAAAAAGTCTCTCCCCAGTTTCGTTTCATATGTTGACGTAGAGCCTTATGCTGTTAACCGTTTACAACATAATTAAATATAACATTAAATATACCCACATTATGCGTTAAGACAAGCCCCATATGTTAACGTTTAAACCGTTTACAACATTATTAAATATTACGTTAAATAAACCTACATTATGCGTTGAGACAAGCCAGATATGTTGATGTTGATGTTGAGCCTTATGCCGTAAACCGTTTGTGTCTGAGCATGCGCAATGTGAGGGACTACGATCCCCCAAAGGACTACCATCGTGTAGCGACAACGGAGCGACACCAGACCGAACTTCCCGACCTAAAATGTTGTGGGCGGGGCTAAATTCGTCTGGCATCCAGGCTATCTGCGACCAGTACCATGAACTGCAAAGAAAACTAAACAGATCTATGCTGTGTTCTGGAAACACAATTTTTGAGTTTGTGAAAGATGTGCATAAAGTAGCTAATCGTCTGAAGGCTCAATATACCATGTGTTTGCAGGAGCCTTTCCTTATCTGTGCCTTTACCAATATGCCTCCAATGCTCAACCTGCATCTTCTTCCCCATTCATTATTTTAATGTCATTCAGTAATAGATTTCAGAGTTTTGAATTAACTTCACAAATATAACTATATAGTCATCATAGTTGTGGGGGCATAATGACCAGTTTCAGACTCACTACTAAAACTGTTCTTTGCTGAAGGCATTGTTGACATATTCTCCATAAGTTATTGTGGTCTTACACCAATAATTCATGTGACAGTTTCAGGAATTGAGATACATTAGTAAGCTGCTTCAGAGAAACCTTGGCTTCATTTGTGCAGTCTATGACATATTTCCTTATGGTTCCAGATGGCTTTTATCCCAGGAGAGGCATCAATTCTGCAGTGTGCTCTGCTATGTCCCCCGTCCCTCACATGACCCTTCTCTTCCAATAAATCTTCATGTATTGTCTTTTTTAGATATCCGATTTATATATTAGATATTAAATCTGTTTCAGATTTTAGATATTAATGTTCATCCTTGCATTACGAATCTTCTCTTTTGCTGTTTGTGTATTTCAGGGTTAAAGAGGATTAGGTGATTTTTGTTTAACAGTTTCATTTCCTATTATTTGTCTGTCAACTCACAGTTGCTCTTAGCATCCAAAGGATTCTTGCTGTGTTCCCTAGTTTTCAAAACTTTACAAAGCATCCAAACCAACCCAATACTGCTGAATAGAATATGATTGAGATTTTTTTGGTGGTGAACACCTTCACAGTGACACCTTGTTTAGGCCACTTCTTCAAGTTCTGTTTAATCAATGTTACTTAAGTAGAGGTGAACACCAACAACCAAGAACAAAGGAAATTTCTGAAGAACCAAGATTTATTGAGTGTTTTCGCATGTACATGGCTTGCTGCACATCCTAAATCTGGTTAAGACAATCAGCCGTTGCAGGATGAAACATGAAATAGTGAATGATAACAGAGAATTGCTTAAGTTCTCTGCAAGGCCCATTATCCCAGGGGAAAGGTAGAGAAAAGAGCAAATGATGAAGGTTATCACACAATTACTCCATTCAACAAGGGCCAGGATATCACTTTGGTTGAGTTGGCATAGGGCTTAGCTCCATGGGCTTGTGTTTGGAAATGCTTCAAAAAGTGGGATATGAGTTGGGAAGCTGCAACAGTCTCTGACATATTGATTTTCTGTTCAGCTTTTTAGTAATGAGATTTAAATCCGGCACCCTTTTGTATGCATTTTCAAACAGGCAAAACCGAGTGGAATGACAATATGTTTTTCTCTTAGAGCAGTAATATCAACCAGGCTGAAAGAATGGGGTCTTGACTTCCACTCTGCCGGTTTGTGCCATATCTCAGTTTATACCTGCTGATGAACTCATGAAGAACAGGATTATTACAGAATCTGGACTAGGTAATATCGAGACTAAATGAGGAACAAAACAAAGAAGGACACTCACGCACAGAGCATAAAATAAGCCACTATTCTCCAGATATAAACTTCCTTCTCAATGGAGAACACTTGTGAAAAGATCGTGCTCTGTGAGTGAGGGGAAATGATAAGAGCATAGGGGGTAAAGGTTAGAGGGAGGAGAGGAGTTGTTCCTCATTTAATAGCGACGCATGCCACTGGACACCGTAGAGGAGCGAGACATGGAAATGCTGCTGCCGCCACCGCCAATGCTTGAGCCGCCGCCCCCGCTCATTCCCATGCTCATGCCGCCGCCGCCGCCGTAGGACATGCCCATGCCGCCACCGCCGCCGCCGCCGTAGGACATGCTCATGCCAGAGCCGCCACCATAGCCGTATCCACCGCCTCCGCCTCCGCCAAGGGACATGCCACCGCCTCCTGCAAAACAACATTTGATATAGTTAGAGGGCAGACCAATAAAAAGTGCAGATGATAGATGCAGCATGGTTCATTTCCTGGATTTGTATCCAGTCTTGAAATTAATAATTGTACCCACCACCACCAGAGGATTCCTGGATGTGAACTGTTGCAGAGGCACCACCAGAAGAGATTCTGTGGAAGGGATGAAATATTAGGATTTTTCAATTGTTGCCAAATAACAATTGTCAGATAATTCATTTTTGGGTATTACACTTAATGCAGTTCTTTGTAGATGTGCTATGTTTCATATGCTTACCTGGACTCCTCTCCTTCCAGCAGTTTCCTGTAGGTGGCGATCTCAATGTCGAGGGCCAGTTTGACGTTCATCAGCTCCTGGTACTCGCGCACCTGGCGGGCCATGTCCTGCTTGGCTCTCTGGAGGGCCTCCTCAAGGTCCCTGATGCGCAGCTTGGCATCCTTCACTGCCATCTCTCCACGTTCCTCAGCCTCTGCAATCTGGGCCTCAAGGTTGGCACGCTGAATCGCAATAAAAGAGCGCAAGTCAGCCAGATGGAGGTTGGTAATACGTTGGCTAATGATAGCATTAGGTATACTCGGTGGTGATAGCAAAGAGGAAGGTAACTCACCTGTCCTTTGACTGATTCAATTTCATTCTGGAGGCGGCTGATCATTCGGGTGAGCTCAGAGATCTCTGCCTTGGTTGTGCGCAGGTCATCACCGTATCTGCCAGCAGAGGACTGCATCTCCTCAAACTGTAGAAGACCAAGAGATGTTAGCATGAAGTTCCTACCCTCTGCCCCTTTCAAGAATCAAGGCTCTGTCATGATAAGGCACTAAGTGCTGGTGCCAGTCTGATGCACTCACCTTGGCCTTGTACCACGTCTCTGCCTCGGCCCGGCTGCGGTTGGCGATGTCCTCGTACTGAGCACGCACTTCAGCCACAATGGAGTCCATGTCCAGAGTTCGGCTGTTGTCCATCTCCACAATAGCAGAGGTGTCCTTGATCTGGCCCTGCAGCTCGCGCAGCTCCTGTGTGAGGAAGAGAATGACAAATGTGAATGTTTCATATGAGCTTGAGAACACTGCAAATCATTTTGGATGTGACCCTGTACATGGAGTATGACCATCTCTCACCTCTTCATAGATGGCCCTGAGGAAGTTGATTTCATCCTGAAGGGCATCAACCTTGGCCTCCAGTTCTACCTTGGTCATGTAGGCAGCATCAACATCCTAAAGAAGAATGAAAGAATGGGTAAGTATGAAGGTTCAGAGATTAGCAATGGGAGATCCTAGCAGAACATTGGGAGAGAGTGTAAACACATTTTTCTGTTTTTACCTTCTTGAGCAGAACAAACTCATTCTCCACTGAGGCACGCTTGTTAATTTCATCCTCATACCTGCACAAATGGAGCACAGTGTGGTCAGTTTTATAGAAGTAAGAACTGAAACTCCATACATTCCTTCTATGACAGGTGGTGAACATGTCCATAAATAATGTCCATAAATAATTGAGGCACTCACTTCATTTTGAAGTCCTCAACCAGACCCTGCATGTTTCTCAACTCTCCCTCCAGTTTGACCTTCTCATTTCCCAGGCCGTCGAGCTGTCTGCGCAGGTTGCCAATGTAGGCCTCAAACATGGAGTCGATGTTGGAGCGCACGGTGGTCTGGTCCTGGAGGAGGCTCCACTTGGTCTCCAGCATCTTGTTCTGCTGTTCCAGGAAGCGCACCTGTGGGGACAAAATTAAACACCATTAGTCCACTTATACTGTACTAAGTTTTTCTCCAGAGGTTACACAGTACTCAATAAAAGAAAATATTCTGTTATATTCTGTTTAGATAAGTTGTAGTAGGCATCCTGTTCTTTCTTTAATTCTATTTAATCAGTGACTCATAACGTGAACTTTGGCATCAGTGAACAAAAGATGGGGTATGTTTGTAAATTGGCTCAAATGTTATTCTCTTGCAGGTTCAGTTCACATTCACGTTCACAAGTTTGTTTGCCAGAGTGCCAAGTGTTGTCATCTGCTGCAGGGCATAGGCCCGCTTGCTGTGCAAACAGGCAAATCTATTTCATTGACTTAATAAGACCTAGCATGTCATAAAGTGCTCTTGGAAGAAAGAAAAGAATGTCCTCCTCAGGTACAGGGGTGCGGCAGCCACACCCACACCAAGCCTCTCCCAGGGCAAGCCCTGGCAGGGATGAAAAGCCTCTCCTTAGCCGCAGGGACTCCCCTGTCAGGGTTCCAACTTTCTATCATGCCAAGATCTGTGCCTTCGCCTCCATTTTCCTAGGTTCGATGTCTTGCAACCGGGTAGGAATTCAATTTTTTTTGTAGACCACTAATTTACAGTTCCCTTGCAGATCACCAAAATAATTACAGGTCATCGGTCATGCACTTACTCATGTTTCAATGATCTAAATGGCACCTGACCAAAAGATGATCACAGCCTTTCAACCCTGCTAGAAAAGCAGGAGTGGCCCATTAATATGACCTGATATCAAGGTGTGGCAGTCAGAATTTTATTCCTGAGAGAAAACCCCTCCCCACTATCGTATCACTGTGCAGCTACTTATAGATGAATATGTTTAAGAAAACAATGCTGCTCTAGCAGACCCAGGAGACATTCACACAGCAAAGTGGCATTCATTCACATCTCGAGTTTGGAGCCAGAGTCAGTGCTGCCATGGGAACGGGCGGATAACTTGATCTCCGCCCTTATTTAGACAGAGGCTGCAGTCATAGGATCTCCCCGGGCTAGGGTTTCAACCCCCACCCCCTCACACACACACACACAGTCGCACATAATCACACACATTTTGGATTGCTGTCAGCAAATACTGTAAAATAGAGCTTTCGCTGTCATTGCAAGGAGAAAGTGTTTTGTCTTTAGCAATAAAGAGTGATGACTGCTACAGCGAGGCTTGCTGCTTCATGTATATTTTAGAATTGTGCTATCTGAATCCTATACCTTGACTTCTTCCGACAGTAAAGCAGGCTGTGAAATATTTCATGAGCATCACCTGAGTGCACTAGTGGTGAAACTAACTGGTTGCTGCTGATTTGGCTAAGTGTTGAAGTGCGTCCTGCTATGTAAAGCAGCTACATTAGTGGTTGACATTCATTTGTGCACATACTGCTCACCACTGCACTGCTTTGTTTGTTTTTTGTTTAGTTGTTTAGAACATCTCTTATTTCCCTGAGCTACTCAGTGAAGACTATCACAGGCAACCTCCTTTCAGTTGATCGATTGAGTACACGATAAGCCTAGAAGAATGGTGTCATGCACTCTTGCCAGTGCATGCCTCTCTCTGTCGGATTTTGCAATGAGAAAAGCACTGACCTTGTCGATGAAGGAGGCGAAGCGGTTGTTGAGGGTCATGATCTGGTTCTTCTCCTGAGTGCGGACGGTCTGAATGGTGGGGTCGATCTCCAGGTTCAGGGGGGCGAGCAGACTCTGGTTGACGGTGACAGCTGTGATGGTTGGTGGTATGCAACCACCACCTCCACCTCCCATGCCCAGTCCGAAGCCACCACCACCTCCGCCACCCATTCCCAGTCCGAAGCCACCACCACCTCCGCCGGAACCGAAGCCGCTGCCGAAGCCGCCACCACCACCACCACTGCTCAGGCTGTAGCCGAAGCCACCACCACCACCACCGCCTCCCATGCCACCGCCGCCGATGGAGCGCCTCATGGACACGGAGCTCATGCGGGCACCGCCGCCGCCGCCGCCTGCCATGGCGGACTGGCTGGAGAAGCTCCTCCTCACGCTGCCACCGCTGCTGTAGCCGCCACCGCCACCGCTGCTGAAGCCGCCACTCATGCTGCCACCACCACCGCCGATGCTATAGCTGGATGAGGAGATCTTTACGCTCATGATTGCTTCTTAGGGAGGGCTACAGGCAAACAGAGAGAGGAGAGATAGGAGTGGAGCCGGTGAGTCCACTAAGAGGAAAGATGTACCTCTGAGTGTCTTGCTGTTGGTGCAATGCCTCTTTATACTACTCGGAGAGGGGGTGGCTCTCACCTGAGCCCTGCTCTCACCCCTCCTCCACTGCCTGAAGACACTCCCCCTGCAAGTTCACCTGCTTGCAGGGGGTGCAGGCAGCCATCTGATTGGTGGGGAGACAGCCAGCTCTGTAAGATGAGAGGCCTCCAGCACACTCAGGTGCTCACACACTGCAGGTAAAGACAGCAAGACCCTGAGGTGGATTCAAGGGCGGATGGAATGGCAATCGTATTCTGTGCTTCATCCCTATAACCATTCCCATGAATGTCTGATAGCACATTTCTCATATGGTTTTAATGAGTTTAGTTTCAGGCATGTTTTAAATAAGTGCCTACGGATGAAATAGCACTCTTCTGCAGTGTGTGCAATTCCAGTTAGATAAAAGGCACTTGCACAACTGTCGACTGTGCAATTCAAGTAGGACTACGTGTATTTGTTCATTGACAGCTTTAGCTATATCCACAGCAACACATTTAGGTAGAGAAGGCATTGGGTAAATTTGCTTGTGCTAACATTCTACCTGAGGGGCTATTATCAAAAAGGATCTCCACACAGTAGCACACTGTCAAACAAAAACCTCTCTGTGCTGAGTCCTGAAACTCTCTCATGCAGACAGTTCAGCTGATTCTGCTGCATGCTGTGGTGAAATGCTGCTGCTCGGCACACACAGCAGTGCTCTCTGCCAGGATATGATAGAGTATCCATTGTTTTGTATTTTCTAGTAGCTCTTTGGAATGAATTCAGAATGTGTAGAATCATATTGTTTGCATTACCAATGAACAGCAAAACAAAATAATTGCAAATAAATAAAAATGTACTGTGCATATCAAACTTTGCTTGTCACAAAAATCTAGGTATCTTTTATGTATCTCTCTACAAGTGAATCAACTCAAGATAGAGTTAAATAGGGTTAATGTAGAATCTAGTTTTGGACAGTGGTAGTTTGTGGCAGGTTCTATAGGTCGCACCAGTAAGGAGAAGTTGGTCTGTATTTTCTTGAGAATGTAGAGTAAATACATGGTGACATTTACAAGCACAAATTCACACACAAGTTTCATGCAAGCAAGCGCGCAATAACAATTAACAACGATTCTAATCTTTCCATACAAATATGGAATTAGAACTAATGCATACTTTCCACTAAAAACGTTTCATAACAGAAAGATTATAATTCCTTCTCCCCAGTAATACACTGAGCAGAGACCACACCTGTGTTGATCGTGAGCCAAACATGACCCTTGTGGCTGACATGTGAACAGTATGTCAGGAGGATATTTCTCTTACAGAGCAGAAACTGTTTGCAACTGTTATTTCAGGCATATATTAATCTTTTTAGGTCTTTTCTTGGTTTGTTGGTTGGCAGAGGGAATCTATATGTGCATCAGGTGCCTGTGCATGGTCTAAATTTGTGTATGGTATCTCATGTCTCACTATTTATTAACTCTAATGCATGATAATGAAATATTTGTAAACATTTAGTTTACCTCATATTTGTGTATGGTATCTGTGTATCAGCTATTAGAGCTTTTTTGAAGGTAAAGCTGAAGCTTTTTAAAATCTGCATTCATTAAAAAAATGAGGACCAAACCTATTTCGAGTGCTATACAGTCCTTACATTAATCCTTAAAAAATGTTGTCGACATTAACACTGCGCACACCCTAATCTCCAGAAATGTGGTTGACCTTTCAATTTGCAGACAGATTAAGACCAAGCTTCATACTCTCCGGGAAAGGAAGTCATGTGGCTAAGGGTGTTGAGTCTCAAAGTCATTTCAGCTCTGCTCTGCCTGAACAAGTGCAGCGGGTGAAAGTGAGAAAGTGTCGTTAGGTGAACGAGGCTCATGAGATGGGCAAAGTGGAATGAAAAGTGTCAAAAGGTGTCAAATCTTGAGTACACTTGGCCTTTTGAGAACACAGCCATAAATGCATCAGAACATCATATGAACTGTGAGTTCGAATCAGGGAGCCTTACATAATTTGGAATAGATCCATGAATTTGAATGTCAGTGGTGAGCAAAATGAGAACACAAAAACCTGTACAGACACATTGTGCCTGGCAGGATGGGACAGGTGCAGATCACTCCCCTGATGCTTGTACATCCCCCTTGAGGCCCTGGGGCACTCCCTTATGTCAAACCATGCTCCTGTGCTCCTGTGGCAGAGAGTGCTGGGAAAGCTTCATGTCCAAACAAGGCAAAGAACATTTACCGACACACAAAACCTGCAGCGTTCTCATTTCTGTTTCTTGGTTTAAAAATGTGTAAATTGACCAAAGTGTACATAAAACAGGACACAGAGGACTGCTAAAGATTGTGGATTTTCAAGAAGAAGACGAAGAAGAAGAAGAAGAAGAAGAAGAAGAAGAAGAAGAAGCTAAGGCCGAGAGAGTAGAATCATTTTCAAGTACTTTCAAACTCTAGCTATGTCTTCAGTCATTGTCACCTAGTTATCCCAGTTTGAGGCCTTTTACAGATTTAGATAGATAGATAGATAGATAGATAGATGGATACTTTATTAATCCCGAGGGAAATGTAGGTCATCCAGTAGCTTATACACATACACATAAACACTTATACACCTCACCGACATACATACATAAATCACATATACAGTACATACACATAGGGAGAACATTCCAGATACAGGAAAGGGTCTGACCCTATTGTACAGAGTGCAATGATTTTGACAGTGTCGGTGTCCAGGAGGAAAGTGAAAAGTGATATTGTGCTGCTGGTGTGGATAGTGCAAAAAATATAATGTTCTTGTGCTTGTGAGGATGGGTAGTGCAAGATAGTGATCTTGTGCTTGTGTGTGTGTGTGTGTGTGTGTGTGTGTGTTTGTAAAGTGCAAAGAGCAAAGTGATAGTGCAGAATGTGTAAGTGGTAAAGTCTGTGCATGGGGCTGAGATGAGATGAGATGAGCAGGGGAGGGCAGACTGAGGTAGACTCATGCAGAGAATTCCATCTCCCTCCCCCTCCCCTTCTGCGTGGCGTTAAAAAGCTGAATGGCCCTGGGGACAAAGGACTTCCTCAGCCTGTCCGATGAGCATGACAGTGACAGGAGTCTGCCACTGAATATGCTCTTCTGTCTGTTGACAGTACTGTGTAGTGGGTGGTGGACATTGTCCAAGATAGTTAGCAACCTACTCAGGGTCTTTCTCTCCGCCACCGTTGTGAGGCAGTCCAGTTCGGTGCCCACAACAGCTCCCGCCTTCCTCACCAGTCTGTCCAGTCGCCCCGCATCCCTCTTCTTTATGCTGCCTCCCCAGCACACCACAGCATAAAAGAGGACGCTGGCAACCACAGACTGGTAAAACATGCGCAGGAGTTTGTTGCAGACATTGAAGGACCTCAACCTCCTCAGGAAGTAGAGCCGACTCTGACCCTTCTTGTAGATTGCATCAATGTTGGCTGACCAGTCCAGTTTATTGTCCAGATGCACTCCTAGGTATTTGTAAGTGTTGACCACCTTCACACTGACCCCCTCAATGGAGACTGGTAGCAGAGGAGGCTGAGACCTCCTAAAGTCCACCACCATCTCCTTGGTCTTAGAGGTGTTCAGCTGCAGGTGGTTGTGTCTGCACCACTGCACAAAGTTGTCCACCAGGCTCCTGTACTCACCCTCCTGTCCATTCCTGATACATCCCACAACAGCAGAGTCATCAGAGAACTTCTGGATGTGGCATGACTCCGTGTTGTAGGTGAAGTCCGATGTGTACAGGGTGAACAGGACAGGTGAGAGCACAGTCCCCTGTGGAGCGCCGGTGCTGCACAACACAGTCTCAAACTGTGGCCTCTCCGTCAGGTAGTCGTGATCCAGGATACCAGGTGGACGTTCACACCCATCTGCACAAGCTTGTCGCTCAGTCGGAGGGTCTGGATGGTGTTAAAGGCACTGGAGAAATCAAAGAACATGATTCTCACAGCACCTTTCCCCTTGTCCAGATAAGAGTGAGCCCTGTGCATTAGGTAGATGATGGCATCTTCCACGCCCAGGTCTGAGGTTGTGAAGCAGCAGTCGTTCCATGGTCTTAGATATGTGTGATGTAAGAGTGACTGGCCTGAAGTCATTCAGCTCACTGGGGTGCAGCTTCTTCGGGATGGGGATGAGGCAGGATGTTTTCCACAGAGCAGGCACCTTCCCCAGTTGGAGGCTCAGGTTGAAGAGATGCTGCAGAGGCTCACCCAGTTCCACCGCACATGCCTTGAGGACTCCATCTCCATCAGGGCTGGCTGCTTTCCTGGGGCGCAGTCTCCTCAGCTCTCCTGTGACCTGATCCGCCGTGATGGTGGGGGGGGGAACATACAGCTCTACCTTTCTTTCATCATCGCACCGACTCCTCAAAACTCACTGGAAAATAATTTACCAACAGCACTGCTTGAACTTTAGCAACACAGACAAACCAAAATTGTCAGCATAAAACATTAAAATACGCTTTAAGTTAATCTAAAAGTAGTGCCAGCACTCAAAGTTCAAGGGTCTGTCTGGGGTGTCCAGGTAGGTCTGTAATGTTTCAGCGCTGTGCGCGTCAGTCCCGTTCCTTCGGGACACGGCCAGGCAAGCCGGTCTTCTAGTTCTCTGAACAGTCACCCACGGCACAGCTTGGTCAGGGTCAATGGCCTGCAGTCACTAAGCAACCCTCTCATCTGGACCAACCTTAATGCATGGACACCCAGTGTTAGACAGTACTCAACAACTACATCAAACACAGAAAAAGTATAGAGAGCCCACACCAAAAAATATCGCGATCACCAACCTTAATGCACGGACACCCAGCGTTAGACAGTACTGCCATCAGCTTGTAAACACGGGTAAAAATAGGAACAATGCGATGCGAACAACCTAGAGTGAGGAGTGGCATAGTACTATGCACCTGTGATTAATAAGTGATTATGCTACACACGTGCGGCAGAAAAGGTTTGTGTTAAGTGCTCATTTAGAGTGTGCCAATCACCACTACAATCCTGTGAAACACTACACGCCACTCAGAGCACACCGTGAACCACTGCAAGCCACCCTCAGGCCCAAAACACCATGTTACACACGCACCAATTTATCAGTAATCTCAAGTAATCTCAGTAATCACATCTACAATGTGAAAAAAACTCAAAGAGCTCATAACCAGAAGCTCATAACCCTCACCTTAACTGAAAACAATCTGAAAATGTCCATCAATTGTAGCATAGGCTGAGGTGACGATTCCCGTCTATCAGAGATTTCCATACCTTGCCCACCATCCACACCTTGCACCCTCTCCAGGTGGATGACAACAGACTCTTATGTCAACAATGAGAGAGATATTGGCTCACTGATCCATCTCAACAGAATGCATAGTGAAAACCCTGAGATGTGCCCCAGACAGGTAAAGTGTGTAGTCACTACATACAGTGAAGAGCAGGAAGATGAACTGAAATGAAAGAGCTCTACAGGTGCCATATAACAAACCTTTATGACAGTACCTGATAAAGAGGTACATAAGCTGCAGAAATCAGAGACAGATGAAGAGTTAGCTTAGTCGTTAAAACAGAATACAAGCCATCAACACACACACCTTACCAGCCATATTCAGTAACACTGGCACAGTGAGAGAGCTGACAAGGGAGGTCCTAATATTAAGGTCAGGTCAGTGCATGGTCACTTTCACTGAATATATGGAAAAAGGGGTGCCAGACTACAAAACATTATCTAATAGTCTCTAGTCAATAGCAGCAATACGTGTAAGTTGCAGGCAGGCTGACTACAATGGTGATCAATTTCTATTTTCTAATGCAAAAATCCGACATAACAGACATAGTATGACAATATAAGGAATATGGAAAGTTAAGATATTTGATATTTTGGATATTTTATTGTGTGACATACTTTAGTATATGCATTTATGGGACATATATATCTGCCAGAGCTTCATCCCACCAGCAAGCTCCACTGGCTCGGTCCCGATCCACATCCCCTCTCCGTTCTCCGGCTCACCCAAGGCCTCTAGCAGATTCCTTCTCCAATGTTCCCTTGCCCTGGAGATGCAGCCCCATCGGTTCCCCTCTGAAAGATCCAGAGTGGCCATGTCATCTCCCTTCTCCAGGGTAAGGCTCTCCAATGGGCCAAATCTGTGTGTCTGTAACCGAGTCCTTCGAGGAGGTGTTCGAGCTGCTGGTAGGGGATTCCTCTGTCCAGGAGAGGCTCCAACGACTCCACCAGGGCCGATCCTCCATAACTGACTACACCCTGCAGTTCCGTACCCTGATCGAGCCTCGTTGATCACCACCTTCAGACACGAGCTGGAACCCTCTGTGAGGGACCGGACGGTCACCCCACGTTGTTTGGGAGGTTGCGACTGGACTGGGTGGTGTTGTTGGGAAGAAGGGTGCAGGAGATGGTGGCTTTCATATAAAAATATTCTTCTTTATTTACATGGGGATTATTTGGTGTCCACCCCGTAACATGTATAAACAATAAACAAACATGTCTACAAAAACACAAAGATGGCCGCACTTAAAGTGCTACAAACACTAAGGCGAAATAGGCATATTCTTGAGGCACCGATTCATTATTCACTGATTCACAAGTTCACTAGGAACATTTCACAGAGCACAGGTTAACAAGTTCAGAAGGAACATATTCAATACTTAGGTTCAGAAGGAACCTCTTCACAGCACAGGTTAGTAAGTTCAGAAGGAACATATTCAATACCTAGGTTCAGAAGGAACCTCTTCACAGCACATGGCTAACAAGTTCAGAAGGAACATATTCAATACTTAGGTTCAGAAGGAACCTCTTCACAGCACAGGTTAGTATCCACACAGCTAGACACCAATACACTTAACCTCACAGCAGGTAAGTGTTTTCCAGATTCTTTCAGCCTCTCATGCCTGCCTTCAAAGTTCTCCCATGGCCATCTCAAGAAAGTCTCCCCTCATGAACATGAGGCGCCCTTTAAATAGGGGCCGCCAGCTGAGTTCACTTGAGCCAATTTGGCCTCCCGGGTCCAGCCACTAGGGTGGGGGAGCCCGGATCGAACCATTGTGGTGGGGGAGTCCACACCAGGGCCAAACTCCTCATGAGACGGTGAGAAGGGGAAGAAAATTTCACTTTCTCACACCCTCACTCCACCTGAATCTTTCAGGATACGATGACTCGGTTGGGCTGGAGAGGTTTATCCAACTCGCCATCCGAGTCGCTCACCGCAGAGAGAGCTGCCTGCAGGATCTGTCTTGCTAGCCTGCCGTTCCACGCTCCTCACCGCAATCCCATCCTAGCCATTGCCCATGCAGGTCGACTTCGTAAGACTCACTCCCACTGAGCGGCACAGACGACTCACCTTCGGCCTGTACTGTGGAGCTGAGGGACACGCCCCAACCCAGTGTTGGGAGACAGGAGAGGTGGGGGCAGGACTGTTTTGGCTGATGCCTTCCTGCCAAATCATCGCACAGGTCCCCCACCACTGTAGAGAGCCCCGTTGATAAGGTCAGTCAAGACATTCCGTCCCAATATCATCACTTACGCAATGTTTTTGCCCTCAGAAAGCCTCAGAATTACCACCACACCGACCCTGGGACTGCTCTATCGACCTGCTACCAGATGAACCAGTGCCCAGAGGAAGGATCTACCCCCTCGCATAGCCTGAACAAAAGGCCATGGAGGAGTACGTGGCATAGTCTCTATAACAGGGGTATATCCGCCCATCGACCTCTCCTGCCGCTTCCAGCTTCTTTTTTGTGAAAAAGAAGGATGGGTGACTTTGGCCCTGCATTGACTACCGGACATTGAACAAGATAACGGTTAAGTATCGCCATCCCCTTCCTCTCGTCCCGTTGGCCTTGGAGCAGCTGCAAGGAGCCAACATTTTCACGGAGCTAGAACTCCGCAGCGCATATAACCTGGTCCGAATACGAGAGGGGGACAAGTGGAAGACGGTGTTTGACACCCCTAGTGGCAACTACGAATACTGAGTCATGCCATATGGGTTGGCCAACGGCCCCTCCGTATTCCAGGGATTCATGAACGAGCCGATCATCGCCATCATGTGTCCTTCGTCCTCCAAAGGCTTTGTGAACATCATCCCTATCTGAAGGCGGAGAAATGCTCCGCTCACAACGAGAAGGTCCAGTTCCTGGGGTACTTCAGCTCCGCCTCAGGCATCTGCATGGACGAGGGGAAGGTAGCCGCTGCCCACTACGATCAAGGAGCTGCAGATATTTGTGGGTTTTGCTCATTTTTACCGTCTGTTCATTAAGAGCTATAGTTTAATAACGGTGCCCCTGACTTCCCTCCTTATATCCAAGCCAAAGTCCCTCCAGTGGAGTCCGGAGGCTGATGCAGCCTTCGACCTGCTCAAGCAAGCCTTCACAACCGCACCCGTCCTCACTCTCCATGACCCTAACCTACCTTTCGTGGTTGAGGTGGACGCGTCTAAGACAGGGGTGGGTGCGGTCTTGTCCCAAAGGCTACGTAAGCCCCCACATCTCCATCCATGTGCCTACTACTCCAGGAAATTCACCCCGGCAGAGCAGAATTACGATATTGGCAACCGGGAACTCCTAGCCATCAAGCTGGCCCTCGAATAGTGGCGCCACTGGCTCAAGGGGACATGTGTTTCTGGTGCTCACGGACCACAAGAATTTGGAATACCTCTGTGAGGCCCGGAGACTCAAACCCCGACAAGCCAGATGGGCCCTTTTCTTCACCCACTTCAGCTTCTCCATCTCCTATCGTCCAGGGCCCAAGAATGTGCTCTCAGATGCCCTCTAAATTCCTCCCCTGGGCTGAGTACGCACAGAGCTCCCTCCGGCAGGTGACCACAAGCCTCATGCCTTTCCAGTGCGTACTCGGCTACCAACCTCCACTATTCCCCTGGTCAGGGGGACCGTCCAACGTACCCGCCGTAGATCATTGGTTCCAGCAAAGCGAGAGGGTCTGGAACAAGGCACACCACCACCTCCAGAGGGCACTCCGATGTCACCAGGGGCAGGCAGACCAAATCCCAACTACGCCGTGGGACAGAAGGTCTGGCTTTCCACCAAGGCCATTCGGGTGAGACTGCCCTAAAAAATCGAATTCCTCATTTTATTGGCCCCTTCACCGTCTTACAACAGATCAACCCCGTCACCTACAAACTGCAGCTTCCTCCTCACTACAGAATTCACCCCACATTTCATGTATCTCTCTTAAAACCTTACCACACGCCGGTCACCTCTCCCTATCCTTCCTCCTCAGGGCCTGGTGTAGGCGAACCCGCTTTGCCGCTCCCGTTGGATGACGGCCCGGTGTACTCCGCAAATAAGATCCTGGGCTCCCAACGCTGTCGAGGACGCCTCGAGTATCTCGTGGACTGGGAGGGCAACAGGCCAAGGTGGCTCAAGTGCTTGCACTTCTGCCTCACAGCAAGATGGTCCTGGGTTCGATTCCCGCATGGGGCGCTGTTGGTACTGGGGGCAGGTTCTCCCCAGGCCTTCGGGTATCAGGTGGGCTATCTCCCGGGCCTTTCCGTGTGGAGTTTGCATGTTCTCCCCGTGTTCACAAGGGTTTCCTCCACAAAGAACCCCAACAGAAAAACATGCAGAAGAACAGATCGCTCTCCTGTCCGTCCCTGACCAAGACTGGACATGAGCGCTTGGTATAAAGGCTGCCCACTGCGCCTGGCTGCCCTTAAAGAAGGACAGCTCGGATGGGTTAAAGGCAGAGGACAAATTTCACCGGCGACCTCCTCGGCATGAGTGTGTGTGTCCTGTGTCGCCGCCCATTGCACGTGTGTATTGCTGTGTGACAACATTTAACAACTTTGACTTTGACTTTGAAGAGCATCCAGATCACCCAGCACCCCCAGGTAGGGAACGACGAGGCGGAAACTCCAACGTCGTGGGCCCCGGCCCTCAGGGGCAGCTCATGCCAGCGCTGAACCCTACTCCTGCCACGCGCCCTCTGGCTACAACTCAACCAGCTCCGTCACATTCCCAGTCACCTGAAAACTAATCACGGACACGTGTCACTCCACTACTTAAACTCCTCACTCCCCTCACTTTCCTGTCTGGCCTCGTTTCGAAAGGACTACATTCCCGATGACTCAAGCTTCAGAATATACGCTCCCTGCGTTTGTTCCTGTCTAGGACTCCAACCCCAAGGTTACGTATTTTCTCTGCGTTTCATCCCTAGTTTCTGTGCTTCCCAGTTCCAGCGATTGCTCCCAAGTTTTCCGTGTTCTCCTGGACTGTCTTTGGCTTGTTTGATATCTTCTGAGCGTTGTGTTTTGGCCTGAAACCTCTGACCGTTATGTTTTCTTAATTACATCTTCTGAGCTGAGTTAAATCCCATACCCTTGTGTTAATTCTGTTTGTCTGCCTGTGATCAGTTTTTGTGTTGTCCCCGTTATTCCCCTTTGCCCCTGTTCTGGCTGCTTCAAATAAACTCTGCCATCTCAAGTTATTGTGTCGCCTGAAGGTCCTGACAATATCCATGGTAAAAGAATATGGAAAATTAAGGTAAAAGATATTTTTTGTGTGACATATATACTGTATATGGTGTTTATATATATACAGTTTTTTGCAAAGATTTGGGCACCCATCTGAGGTTGCATGTAAATTTGCTCTGTCTTTATAAGAAAACATCACAACAACATGTCATTCATTTTCTAAAGAAAGCTGGAAAATGTGATGTTTTTCACACCAAACTTCTTAATGTAGCAGTTTTTAGTTGTATGAAATAAAATTGAATGTGAAAAATAAGCTGTGCAAAAATGTGGGCACCTTTTTAAGTGTGTTGATTTGAATACCTGTAGTCACTCAATGCTGATTGTCCACCAAGGACATCCAGATGAGACTGCCCTCCAAAAAGCTAATTCCTCGTTTTATTGGCCCCTTCACCGTCTTACAACAGATCAACCCCGTCACCTACAAACTGCAGCTTCCCCCTCACTACAGAATTCACCCCACATTTCATGTATCTCTCTTAAAACCTTACCACACGCCGGTCACCTCTCCCTATTCTTCCTCCTCAGGGCCTGGTGTACAGTAGGCAAATCCATTTTGCATCTCCTGTTGGGCCCGTTGTACTCCGTAAATAAGATCCTGGACTCCCGACGCTGTCAAGGTCGCCTTGAGTATCTCGTGGACTGGGAGGGCTACGCTCCAGAGGAAAGATCCTGGGTCCCTTGCAAGGACATCCTGGACGCAGCCCTCCTCACCTCTTTCCACCAAGAGCATCCAGATCACACAGCACCCCGAGGTAGGGAACGACCGAGGCGGCAATTCCAACGTCGTGGGCCCCGGCCCTCAGGGGCAGCTCCTGGAGGGGGAGGGGGGGGTAAATGTCACGCCGGGCTGAACCTTCCTCCTGCCAAGCCCCCTCCAGCTACAACTCAACCAGCTCCGTCACATTCCCAATCACCTGAATGCTAATCACGGACACCTGTCACTCCACTACTTAAACTCCTCACTCCCCTCACTTTCTTGTCTGTCTTCGTTTCGAAAGGACTACATTCCCGATGACTCAAGCTCCGGACTACTCGGTCCCCATGTTTGTTCGACTCCAACCCCAAGGTTACGTATTCTCTCCGCGTTTGATCACTAGTTTCCGTGCTTCCCAGTTCCAGTGATTGGATAGGCTGTGCAAAAATGTGGGCATCTTTTTAAGTGTGTTGATTTGAATACCTGTAGTCACTTAATGCTGATTGTCCAGCAAGAACATCTAGATGAGACTGCCCTCCAAAAAGCGAATTCCTCGTTGTATTGCCCCCTTCACCGTCTTACAACAGATCAACCCCGTCACCTACAAACTGCAGCTTCCCCCTCACTACAGAATTCACCCCACATTTCATGTATCTCTCTTAAAACCTTACCACACGCCGGTCACCTCTCCCTATTCTTCCTCCTCAGGGCCTGGTGTACAGTAGGTGAACCCATTTTGCAGCTCCTGTTGGATGAGGGCCCGGTGTACTCCGTAAATAAGATCCTGGACTCCCGACGCTGTCAAGGTCGCCTTGAGTATCTCGTGGACTGGGAGGGCTACGCTCCAGAGGAAATATCCTGGGTCCCTTGCAAGGACATCCTGGACGCAGCCCTCCTCACCTCTTTCCACCAAGAGCATCCAGATCACACAGCACCCCGAGGTAGGGAACAACCGAGGCGGCAATTCCAACGTCGTGGGCCCCGGCCCTCAGGGGCAGCTCCTGGAGGGGGGGTAAATGTCACGCCGGGCTGAACCTTCCTCCTGCCACGCCCCCTCCAGCTACAACTCAACCAGCTCCGTCACATTCCCAATCACCTGAATGCTAATCACGGACACCTGTCACTCCACTACTTAAACCCCTCACTCCCCTCACTTTCTTGTCTGTCTTCGTTTCGAAAGGACTACATTCCCGATGACTCAAGCTCCGGACTACTCGGTCCCCATGTTTGTTCGACTCCAACCCCAAGGTTACGTATTCTCTCTGCGTTTGATCACTAGTTTCCGTGCTTCCCAGTTCCAGTGATTGGATGAGCTGTGCAAAAATGTGGGCATCTTTTTAAGTGTGTTGATTTGAATACCTGTAGTCACTTAATGCTGATTGTCCACCAAGAACATCTAGATGAGACTGCCCTCCAAAAAGCGAATTCCTCGTTGTATTGCCCCCTTCACCGTCTTACAACAGATCAACCCCGTCACCTACAAACTGCAGCTTCCCCCTCACTACAGAATTCACCCCACATTTCATGTATCTCTCTTAAAACCTTAACACACGCCGGTCACCTCTCCCTATTCTTCCTCCTCAGGGCCTGGTGTACAGTAGGCGAACCCATTTTGCAGCTCCTGTTGGATGAGGGCCCGGTGTACTCCGTAAATAAGATCCTGGACTCCCGACGCTGTCAAGGTCGCCTTGAGTATCTCGTGGACTGGGAGGGCTACGCTCCAGAGGAAATATCCTGGGTCCCTTGCAAGGACATCCTGGACGCAGCCCTCCTCACCTCTTTCCACCAAGAGCATCCAGATCACACAGCACCCCGAGGTAGGGAACAACCGAGGCGGCAATTCCAACGTCGTGGGCCCCGGCCCTCAGGGGCAGCTCTTGGAGGAGGGGAGGGGGGGGGGGGGGGGGGGGGGGGGTAAATGTCACGCCGGGCTGAACCTTCCTCCTGCCACGCCCCCTCCAGCTATAACTCAACCAGCTCCGTCACATTCCCAATCACCTGAATGCTAATCACGGACACCTGTCACTCCACTACTTAAACCCCTCACTCCCCTGACTTTCTTGTCTGTCTTCGTTTCGAAAGGACTACATTCCCGATGACTCAAGCTCCGGACTACTCGGTCCCCATGTTTGTTCGACTCCAACCCCAAGGTTACGTATTCTCTCCGCGTTTGATCACTAGTTTCCGTGCTTCCCAGTTCCAGTGATTGGATAGGCTGTGCAAAAATGTGGGCATCTTTTTAAGTGTGTTGATTTGAATACCTGTAGTCACTTAATGCTGATTGTCCACCAAGAACATCTAGATGAGACTGCCCTCCAAAAAGCGAATTCCTCGTTGTATTGCCCCCTTCACCGTCTTACAACAGATCAACCCCGTCACCTACAAACTGCAGCTTCCCCCTCACTACAGAATTCACCCCACATTTCATGTATCTCTCTTAAAACCTTACCACACGCCGGTCACCTCTCCCTCTTCTTCCTCCTAAGTAGGGACGTGCACAGGAGGGGGGTAAGGTTGCTCGGGCAACTGCCCGTTTGCCCTCCTCGACTAAAGTTGCCCCTCCGAAGGAAATATATATTTTTTTAAATAGTGCTAGGCTGCAGAACTTTATGAAGGCCTAGATAAAATAATCGCGGAATAAGCGTCCAGGGGACGGGGGCGTGGCAGCGGAGGTTAGTGAGAGTTTCAAGTGATATAGGCAAAATATGCGTCCAGGGGATGGGGGCGTGGCGGCAGCGGTTAGTGAGAGTTTCAAGTGATCTAGGCAAAATATGCGTCCAGGGGACGGGGGCGTGGCGGCGGCGGTTAGTGAGAGTTTCAAGTGATATAGGCAAAATATGCGTCCAGGGGACGGGGGCGTGGCGGCAGCGGTGACAAAAATCAACGTGTTGCCCCTTTTTTCCAGGGCAGAGCAACTGCCCTTCAAAATCCCTGTGCACGTCCCTGCTCCTAAGGGCCTGGTGTAGGTGAACCCGCTTTGCAGCTCCTGTTGGATGAGGGCCTGGTGTACTCCGTAAATAAGATCCTGGACTCCCGCCGATGTCGAGGCCGCCTTGAGTCTCGTGGACTGGGAGGGCTACGCTCCAGAGGAAAGATCCTGGGTCCCTTGCAAGGACATTCTGGACCCAGCCCTCCTCACCTCTTTCCACCAAGAGCATCCAGATCACACAGCACCCCGAAGTAGGGAACGGCCGAGGCGGCAACTCTGACGTCGTGGGCCCCGGCCCTCAGGGGCAGCTCTTGGAGGAGGGGGGGGGTAAATGTCACGCCGGGCTGAACCTTCCTCCTGCCAAGCCCCCTCCAGCTACAACTCAACCAGCTCCGTCACATTCCCAATCACCTGAATGCTAATCACGGACACCTGTCACTCCACTACTTAAACTCCTCACTCCCCTCACTTTCTTGTCTGTCTTCGTTTCGAAAGGACTACATTCCCGATGACTCAAGCTCCGGACTACTCGGTCCCCATGTTTGTTCGACTCCAACCCCAAGGTTACGTATTCTCTCCGCGTTTGATCACTAGTTTCCGTGCTTCCCAGTTCCAGTGATTGGATAGGCTGTGCAAAAATGTGGGCATCTTTTTAAGTGTGTTGATTTGAATACCTGTAGTCACTTAATGCTGATTGTCCACCAAGAACATCTAGATGAGACTGCCCTCCAAAAAGCGAATTCCTCGTTGTATTGCCCCCTTCACCGTCTTACAACAGATCAACCCCGTCACCTACAAACTGCAGCTTCCCCCTCACTACAGAATTCACCCCACATTTCATGTATCTCTCTTAAAACCTTACCACACGCCGGTCACCTCTCCCTATTCTTCCTCCTCAGGGCCTGGTGTACAGTAGGCGAACCCATTTTGCAGCTCCTGTTGGATGAGGGCCCGGTGTACTCCGTAAATAAGATCCTGGACTCCCGACGCTGTCAAGGTCGCCTTGAGTATCTCGTGGACTGGGAGGGCTACGCTCCAGAGGAAATATCCTGGGTCCCTTGCAAGGACATCCTGGACGCAGCCCTCCTCACCTCTTTCCACCAAGAGCATCCAGATCACACAGCACCCCGAGGTAGGGAACAACCGAGGCGGCAATTCCAACGTCGTGGGCCCCGGCCCTCAGGGGCAGCTCCTGGAGGGGGAGGGGGGGGTAAATGTCACGCCGGGCTGAACCTTCCTCCTGCCAAGCCCCCTCCAGCTACAACTCAACCAGCTCCGTCACATTCCCAATCACCTGAATGCTAATCACGGACACCTGTCACTCCACTACTTAAACTCCTCACTCCCCTCACTTTCTTGTCTGTCTTCGTTTCGAAAGGACTACATTCCCGATGACTCAAGCTCCGGACTACTCGGTCCCCATGTTTGTTCGACTCCAACCCCAAGGTTACGTATTCTCTCCGCGTTTGATCACTAGTTTCCGTGCTTCCCAGTTCCAGTGATTGGATAGGCTGTGCAAAAATGTGGGCATCTTTTTAAGTGTGTTGATTTGAATACCTGTAGTCACTTAATGCTGATTGTCCACCAAGAACATCTAGATGAGACTGCCCTCCAAAAAGCGAATTCCTCGTTGTATTGCCCCCTTCACCGTCTTACAACAGATCAACCCCGTCACCTACAAACTGCAGCTTCCCCCTCACTACAGAATTCACCCCACATTTCATGTATCTCTCTTAAAACCTTACCACACGCCGGTCACCTCTCCCTCTTCTTCCTCCTAAGTAGGGACGTGCACAGGAGGGGGATAAGGTTGCTCGGGCAACTGCCCGTTTGCCCTCCTCGACTGAAGTTGCCCCTCCGAAGGAAATATATATTTTTTTTAAATAGTGTTACGGCTGCAGAACTTCATGTAGGCCTAGATAAAATAATCGCGGAATAAGCGTCCAGGGGACGGGGGCGTGGCAGCGGCGGTTAGTGAGAGTTTCAAGTGATATAGGCAAAATATGCGTCCAGGAGACGGGGCGTGGCAGCGGCGGTTAGTGAGAGTTTCAAGTGATATAGGCAAAATATGCGTCCAGGGGATGGGGGCGTGGCGGCGGCGGTTAGTGAGAGTTTCAAGTGATATAGGCAAAATATGCGTCCAGGGGACGGGGGCGTGGCGGCAGCGGTGACCAAAATCAACGTGTTGCCCCTTTTTTCCAGGGCAGAGCAACTGCCCTTCAAAATTCCTGTGCACGTCCCTGCTCCTAAGGGCCTGGTGTAGGTGAACCCGCTTTGCAGCTCCTGTTGGATGAGGGCCTGGTGTACTCCGTAAATAAGATCCTGGACTCCCGCCGATGTCGAGGCCGCCTTGAGTCTCGTGGACTGGGAGGGCTACGGTCCAAAGGAAAGATCCTGGGTCCCTTGCAAGGACATCCTGGACGCAGCCCTCCTCACCTCTTTCCACCAAGAGCATCCAGATCACACAGCACCCCGAAGTAGGGAACGGCCGAGGCGGCAACTCTGACGTCGTGGGCCCCGGCCCTCAGGGGCAGCTCCTGGAGGGGGAGGGGGGGGTAAATGTCTCGCCGGGCTGAACCTTCCTCCTGCCACGCCCCCTCCAGCTATAACTCAACCAGCTCCGTCACATTCCCAATCACCTGAATGCTAACCACGGACACCTGTCACTCCACTACTTAAACCCCTCACTCCCCTCACTTTCTTGTCTGGCCTCGTTTCGAAAGGACTACATTCCCGATGACTCGAGCTCCGGACTACTCGGTCCCCATGTTTGTTCCTGTCTACGACTCCAACCCCAAGGTTACGTATTCTCTCCGCGTTTGATCACTAGTTTCCGTGCTTCCCAGTTCCAGGGATTGCTCCCAAGTTTTGCGTGTTCTCCGGGACTGTCTTTGGCTTGTTCGATATCATCTGAGCGTTGTGTTTTTTTAAGTACATCTTCTGAGCTGAGTTAAATCCCATTCCCTTGTGGTAGGCCCATCTGTCTCCTCAGATTCTGGTAAATCTCTACCGCTGCACCATTGAGAGCATCCTTAAAGTACCAACTGCATCTAAGTATGGTATGGCAGCTGCTCTGTTGCAGACCGGAAAACACTGCAGAGGGTGGTGAAAACCGCTCAACGCAACACCGGTTCCTCACTCCATTGAGGCTGTCCAGAGCAAGCGATGTCTGCGCAGGGCACGCAGCATCGTCAAGGACAGCTCACACCCCAGCCACAGACTGTTTGTCCTCCGTTCCCAGACCAGCAGGTTCAGGAACAGCTTCTTCCCGGCGGTTGTCACCCTGCTGAACTCTGCACCACGGCGATAGCCCCCCCCCCCCCCCCCCCCCCTCTCACACACACACACACACACACACACACACACACACACACACACACACCTCCTCCAGTGACTGTACTTCCTCCCTCCACCCTGGCTTGGACTGCCACACACCCTAACCCTCCTCCAGCCACTGAACATTTCCCACTTATAGTGTATTCATATTTATATCTAGTTATATACTTATCTTGCTCATAGTGTATTCATCGTACTTATATCATACCATACCTCTTAACTTACTCTGTATATAATATTACTACTACCTCATTTACTTCATTTTTCTTATTTTCATTTCCACATACTTACACCTGCACTTTTTATATACTTATCATATATCATACACATCTCATATCTACACTACTCACTTCTATTGCTGCTAGTCTTGTATCAATACTGTTTATATTCCATCTTCTCTTACTGTACATATCCTATTTATTTACATATTCCACTTCATATGCACATACTCTGCACTTTTACTGGTATTTTGCACTTCTGGTTAGATGCTAAACTGCATTTCGTTGTCTCAGTACTTGTACTCTGTGCACTGACAATTAAGTTGAATCTAATCTAATCTAATTCTGTTTGTCTGCCTGTGATCAGTTTTTGTATTGTCCCCGTTAATTCCCCTGTGCCCCTGTTCTGGCTGTTTCAAATAAACTCTGCCATCTCAAGTATTTGTGTCGCCTGAAGTTCCTGACAATATCAATAGTAAAAAAAATATGGAAAATGAAGGTAAAAGGTATTTTTTTGTGTGACATACTTAGTATACTTTAGTATATGCATTCATGGTACATATATAGGTTTGGGCACCCCTCTGAGGTTGCATGTTAATTTGCTCTGTCTTTATAAGAAAACACCACAACAATATGTCATTCATTTTCTAGAGAAAGCTGGATAATGGGATGTTTTTCAGACACACATTCTTAATGTAGCAGTATTGAGGTGTATGAAATAAAATCGAATGTGAAAAATAGGTTGTGCAAAAATGTGAGCACCCTTTTAAGTGTGTTGATTTGAATACCTGTAATCACTTAATGCTGATTGATTGAAACACAAAATTATTTTTTGTTTAGCTGATTGAACCTGAAACTGCAAATAAAGTTGCAACCAATTATGAAAAAGTTCATTTAACATAGCTAATTACTAGGTGTGCTTCTCCTTCATTCTCTGTTGGAAAGTAGCAACATGGGAACCCTTCTAATGACCTAAAAACTAAGATAATTTGTCAATATGATTTAGGAAAGGGATATAAAAAGTTATCAAAAAGGTTTGAGGTGTCTGTCTCCACAGCCAGAAATGTAGTAAGAAAATGGAAAGCCACAGTAACAGTCCTTGTGAAGGAAAGATGTGGTAGGTCGAGAAAAATATCTGAAAGGCAAAGATGAAGAATGGTTAGAATAGTCACAGACAAATCACAGACTATCTCTAAAGAGCTCCAACAACAACTTGCTGCTGATGGTGTCATCGTACATCGTTCCAAAATCCAGCACACTTTGCACAAGGACAGCCCAATGGAAAGGTAATGCATAAAAAGCCTTTTCTGCATACTCACCACAAGCAGAGTCGCTTGAGGTATGCAAAGGCTCATCTGGACAACCCAGAATCATTTTGGAATAAAGAGTTGTGGACAGATGAAACAGAGAAGTTATTTGGTCCCAACCATAAGCGCTTTGCATCACAGAAAAATAACTTGCTGCCTTCTGTAAAATTTGGGGAAGGGTCCTTCATGCTAAGGGGCTGTGTGGCTAGCACAGGTACTGGAAAACTTGTCAAAGTTGAGGGTCGCATGGATTCCACCCAGAATCAGCAGATTCTTGGGAACAATGTTCAAGACTCAGTCAGGAAGCTGAAGTTACGCCGGGATTGGATTGGTTTCAGCAGGACAACAACCCAAAGCATTGTTCAAAATCTACCAAGGAATGCTTTGAAAGACAAACAGATTATAATCTGAAATAATGGTAATTATCAGGGGTGCCCAAACTTTTGCATAAAACTGTATGTATCAGTGGTAAAAAGAAAGCATATATAACTGTTGTTTTTATAGGCTTAGGTTTCTAGGCTTGAGTTTGGATACCTGAACATATTTCCGTATTATGACAATTGAAATGTCACTAAAGCAACTCATAATCAAATCATAACGAGCTGGGAGAATGCTATTGCAACATGCTTGCTGACTGAACTAACATTTAGACCCAGTTGTTTTCAGTTTTTCTGACCTTTAAACATAACAACGAAATGATTATGTGGTTCCTAATTGTAAAGTGGAACAACCACCATTTGGGCTGTACATGGTGAAACTTGCTGTAACAACTCATTTGATAACCTTTGAAGGGACACATGACATTTAGTGCTTGTCAGCACAGGTGAAGGTATGTTCTACTCACTGCAGAGGAGGAGTCTCTCAGTCATATATGGTAGAATACTACGTGAAATGCGGGCCTATTGTGACAGCTAAATGATCCTCCTGAGCCCTGTGGCATTACATTACTTGCTCACTTTGCAAAAAATTAATTTAGAAATGCTAGTTTCTTATCTTACACACCTTTGATTATTCCCTCTCAGCGGGCGTGTGGTTGATCAGTGAGTGCCTGAAACTCCCCACCCTCCCGTCACCTCTTAGAAGCTCCAGGCTCTCCTGTCATTCCAGTCAGGTCATCTCAATTTACCCACACCCTTCTTTAAGGTCAGACGCCAGGATTAAGGAACTGGTTGTGTGTGCCACACTGGTGGAGGGAAGAGATTAGCTGAGAGGTTGGAGGAATATTACGTTTGAACAGGCTTTCCAACCAGGTTTCTCAAAGACCAACCCTCTGTGAAAGTTATTTAACTACATGAACCTGTTGACTCTTGTTGTGATAGGCTGGTTTAAGTTTGGTCTTTCATGACTGAACAGACATGGCAAAAACTACAGAGTTAAATGAGAAATAAGCACCAAGTAAATTTCCTGCATGTGAAAATATTCTTGGCAAATACAATAATTCTGATTCTGATGCAGATTCATCACAGTTCTCAGGTTTTCATTTGGAAAAAAAGTGTTGGAAAAATAAAACTACTACGCTACAACAAAATGATTTACACTATTGATATGAATTACATTATGTGCACTCTATGTTTAAATGTGTATCAAGCAGGGGCGTAACTATAGGGGGTGCAGCAGGTACGGTCGCACATGGGCCCGTGGGTCTTGGGGGCCCGTAGCCGGGGCCCATAGACAAATTTATGTCAATCTAAATAGTCTGAATAGCCAAGTCGCATTGCCAAAAATACTGATGTATACCCATATTCAGCGAAATAATTACACTGCCAAAAATAGCTACAGGTAGTTTAGTGATCTACCATGACAGTTTCAAGTGTTAAAGGCTGAATATGTGTGCGGGGGGAGGGGGCGTGGCGGCAGTGGATACTGCCACTGACTAGGGATACGGCAGTTACCCTGACAATTTCACAGTTTTAAGTGTTATAGGCAGAATATGCGTGCGGGGGGAGGGGGCGTGGCGGCGGTGGATACTGCCACTGACTAGGGCCCGTCATAATAGCCTGCACCTGGGCCCGTCGTAAATACGTTACGCCACTGGTATCAAGTATAGCACACATATGGATGTGTAGAGGGTGTCGGGGGAACTGTCTGCATGGTGGCTGAGGGCTCCCCACTGTTTCTCAAGAGGCTGTTCATTCTTAACCTGAAATCAGCACATTCTCCAACAATGCGTTACTTTACAGTATACCAGGAGCTATCTTTTGGGCCTTGGCCATGTAGGCAGGCGCAGATGACTGACCAAACATGACTAAATACTTCCGGGCCCCCAATTCTCTAATTAAAACAAGATATATTCCATGGGGAAGTGCCACAGATGATTTAGTGTGACAAAAGGGGTCCTTCAGATGTCTAAGAAGAGAATGCAAAACTTTATTGGTATTGTCTTGAGACTTGCTCAGGTTTATGCTGTTGGTATTGTACTGGCAAAATAAACCTTTTTTGCTCCACACTCTGCCTGACTTCTGAAGTTTTTAGCAGATTTTTCCTGAACAACCAAGAACAAAGAGTTTTACTCAGAATTGAAAAGTGTTTACTTTACAACAAACCTACAAATCAGCGACGACACCCCTTACTTTCACTCTTTGTGGCACACAAATATACGTACTTATTATCAATTTAGGGTCTTGATCAGTCTAAATTGGTTGACTGTGTGGTGGCAAAACCTCCTGGAATAGGTAAGTATTTTACCATTTGAGCTGAATCACTGGTATTTGACCTGCAAAGACAGCTAAACTCGTGTAACAATGTGAAACACATAGAGGGACATAAGGTAGCATAGACATATACATAATGAAGACATAGATATAGAGACAGACATAAAGCATAGCACATAAAGACAAAACAAGTCTAAAATGTGGCTTTTCTGAGCTAAGTAAAAGGAGCTACGCACTACTAAAATTATCTTTTTTTATACACAAATGAAGGTTGAATGAATCTCAGTCTGATGAAACAGTTGAAATAATCTCAGTTGTCATAGTCTGAGGCTGGGCAAAACTGGGCCAGGGCCAATCCCTTGAAGGTCAAATCATTAAATGTCATTGGTATCTTCCGGATTAAGTGAGTCAGTTCTGTGAAATGATGGCGCCCTCATTATAGGTTTACATTTTCTGGAATGTATTAAAGTGTATGACCTTAATTTCCTTGAGGGTGTGTTTGTAGTATTTACACAGTATTTGGTTATCAGAGACTACGATTTGTACAGACATATTTAGCTTCTCAATGACTTGTTAATTTCATGCTTTGGATTTGATGACAGTTTCTAATGCGCATCTCTTTCCAACTCTGTTACCATGTAAATCAAGTATAATTATGTTGTCAGAACACACATCCCTGCCCACACACACACACACACACACACACACACACACAAACACACACACACACACACACACACACACACACACACATACATACGCACCACAAGTACCTACCATGATCAACATGGTAAGACCAGTTATACCTCTTTTGACTAAGAAGAGAGAATGCAAAACTCTGCTCTGCTCACACAGACACACAATTTTCCATTTTTTATGTCACAAAATATCCCATAGTATGACCATTGATTGATGGGCGCTACCATTGTTCTCCACATTTATAACTTACATTTACATATATGTATACAAGATAATAATAATCTATTAGAATAGTATGTCTCTTTAGACTCTCCCCTGCAAGGTGTTGCTGTCCTTTGCTTCCTTCAGGTCATGGGCTCTGTGAAGTACTTTGAGACAAGGTATATTGTATATTGTGGGTGAATTAATGAAGCTGAATTGAATTGAATTACTGTATTTAAGAATCTTGAGCTTTAAGAGCTTGTCTTTGCTTTTTGGTGATTAATGGTAAGAGTTTTTTCATAGTCATTAATTTGAAGAGCCACATAGTTGTGTGTGTTTCTTGCTTGATGCTGATTGCCCAAACCATAGTTCAGTACATTCCCCCCCCCCCCCCCCATCATTATTCAATGAAGCATTTCAAGCATTTCAAGGGGCATGATAAAATATGAGACAGTGTCAAAACATTTAAACCTAAACTTGAATATGCATGCACACTGCATGCACAGATAAAGTCCCCCAGAAAGATATATATGACAGGACAAGATCACAAAAAAGCAAAAGAAGAAAATGTGTTCTTAAAAAATTCACTACACAGGAGGTGTATTTCATTTTTTTTTCTGCCAAAAAATTCCACTCATGCTTATGCCTGTCGGGCATATGGCACACAGAGCAGAGTCTGCTTTCACTTAAAACGTAGAACTAGACACACCTTCAAATGGTGATTTTGCATACAAGCCTTATTGTTTTGACAATGTCTGTGGAAAAGTCTCCGTTCTATTAATGTTATCTAGCATTAAAACACACACACACACACACACACACACACACACACACACACACACACACACACAAACACACACACACACACACACACATACATACATACGCACCACAAGTACCTACCATGATCAACATGGTAAGACCAGTTATACCTCTTTTGACTAAGAAGAGAGAATGCAAAACTCTGCTCTGCTCACACAGACACACAATTTTCCATTTTTTATGTCACAAAATATCCCATAGTATGACCATTGATTGATGGGCGCTACCATTGTTCTCCACATTTATAACTTACATTTACATATATGTATACAAGATAATAATAATCTATTAGAATAGTATGTCTCTTTTCTTCCTCTCTCACTTTGGACTCTCCCCTGCAAGGTGTTGCTGTCCTTTGCTTCCTTCAGGTCATGGGCTCTGTGAAGTACTTTGAGACAAGGTATATTGTATATTGTGGGTGAATTAATGAAGCTGAATTGAATTGAATTACTGTATTTAAGAATCTTGAGCTTTAAGAGCTTGTCTTTGCTTTTTGGTGATTAATGGTAAGAGTTTTTTCATAGTCATTAATTTGAAGAGCCACATAGTTGTGTGTGTTTCTTGCTTGATGCTGATTGCCCAAACCATAGTTCAGTACATTCCCCCCCCCCCCCCCCATCATTATTCAATGAAGCATTTCAAGCATTTCAAGGGGCATGATAAAATATGAGACAGTGTCAAAACATTTAAACCTAAACTTGAATATGCATGCACACTGCATGCACAGATAAAGTCCCCCAGAAAGATATATATGATATATGAAGATCACAAAAAAGCAAAAGAAGAAAATGTGTTCTTAAAAAATTCACTACACAGGAAGTGTTGATGGTGCCTGTATTTCATTTTTTTTTCTGCCAAAAAATTCCACTCATGCTTATGCCTGTCGGGCATATGGCACACAGAGCAGAGTCTGCTTTCACTTAAAACGTAGAACTAGACACACCTTCAAATGGTGATTTTGCATACAAGCCTTATTGTTTTGACAATGTCTGTGGAAAAGTCTCCGTTCTATTAATGTTATCTAGCATACACACACACACACACACACACACACACACACACACACACACACACACACACACACACACACACAGTCCCAGAGCTGAGCCAGAAACTGCAAGTTGTGGGTGTTGGCTCATTAAAACGTATTCTGTCTGGGTGTAAAACTAGTGCATGTGACAATGAGAGGACTGGCCGCTCTGGGAAGGCCCCCACCAATAGCACAAGGAATAGAACATCTTTCCCTGTGAATAAGTCAATATAAGGCAACGTGGCTCTGTCCACTCACTAGAACTAGACACACCTTCAAATGGTGATTTTGCATACAAGCCTTATTGTTTTGACAATGTCTGTGGAAAAGTCTCTGTTCTATTAATGTTATCTAGCATTAAAACACATACACACACACACACACACACACACACACACACACACACACACACACAGTCCCAGAGCTGAGCCAGAAACTGCAAGTTGTGGGTGTTGGCTCATTAAAACGTATTCTGTCTGGGTGTAAAACTAGTGCATGTGATATATATATTATTCTATTTCTATTCTATTATTCTATATCTATTATTCAATACATATAACAAACACAGTAACCTTATCAGTACACTTCATACCCACTGAGCTTGTTCTACATTGGCTCTCCATTTTTATCTACTATCAGTCTTGTATATACCATGTGGTGTGCATCATGGAATCTCATATGCATCATGTATATATTCTACATGTATGCTAATGTGTTTTATCCTGATACATGTACAGATTAGATTGGATAGATGTTATACAAAACTAAAACAATAATCTCTTATAAGGAGGAAGTGAAAAGAGAAAGAATATAACTCTGCTCTTTATGACCTGTTAGTGCAGACTGTAAACATTATCTGTCACTTTCACCATTGTTTAAGTCACAATTACCTAACACTACCATTAGCTTGAGCATCAATCTGAACCTTTAAACAACTCAAGATAGTATGTTAGCCTCAGGTTAAACAATGGATCCCTATTGCATTAGCTTGCCAGTGTAAATAATAAACAGACTTTAAAGTTGCAATATACTATGGGTATTATACATACAATATGTAACAGAACATGGTGAAATTTCTCCCACATTTGAGATGACTACTCAAACATCAGTATGTGATAGAACTTGCCCTGTTTTCTCAACATTTTCTCATAGGCTTTTTTCCATTCATTGTCATGGTGACAAAACCAGTTCTATGATATGCCTACAGGGCCTTTTATGCTTGCACTGAGAAGCGCATTACCATTCATCCAACTACACTAGAGGCTATTTTGGCAGTGTGTTACTACATGTGTTATATAACGTGCCATTCTTTTTTTTTGCATTGAGCTCAGTGAAGACACACATATCCTTTGAGAGACTTTTTTGAGACAATTAAATAGATCAAAAAGTAATACAAGAATGGCCTGTTCATTTATATTTTAATGTGTTGATCTTTTATCCATTTAACCGAAACCATTTAAACTGTGACTCTGCTCTTCTAAAGTCCCTCTGAATACTGCAGCCAAATCGTAAGTGTTCACCTGAGCTGCTGATGTTATCCTTTAATGCTAAATGAGGTGTTCCAGGGGAGGTAAAACTGCCCTCATGTGTGTCCCCGTTTATGTAAAGTAAACTACCTAATAGTTGTGCTTATCTGACCCTTTCTTCAGCTACTTCACTTTGTCTCACTTTGAACTGTCTAAAGTTGCCCTGCTCATGGTTTCCCTTATGTACTATTCCATTCACTCATTTCTTTTTCTGAGTCACCTCTGTCCTATTACAACCAAGCCCTTTCTTCTCATCAGATGTTAATGGTGCCACAGACACTTTCTGTTAACTGCCTTCTCTTGGAAGGCCTCCAGGCCCACTCATGCACACCTGCCCCTGTAAAAAATGCCCCTCCTTTAGAGATGGTGCACCGTCCAAAAGGTCCATAAAAGCTCACACCAAATCTCCATCTAGCCTAGAACTACAGGCCAGTCTCACACCTTTCTTATTCAAACAACTTGTTTTCAAACAACTCTACACATTCCTCTCACAGATTAATCCATTTGAGTCAAACCAGTTGGAGTGACCATTCCACCTTAACAGCCTGTGGCAGAGACCCTTACGTAAGCAAAGGCTGTTGCTGGACCTGTTGGTAGCCTTGAAATACAAGGGCCTTGAAATACATGAGTTCTTAGCCAAGGGTCCTGAGAAAAATTAACCCCCCACCCCCACCCCCACTTCCAAGGTGTTCTCGGTTCACATTGCATGTCGTTATCTTAAAAATGGAGAGCACTGCTCACCAAGCCTTTCTTGCTTTTGTTTGTTTAAATATTTTGTAACACACAAAACAGACAGAGAATGACATATATCAGTCATACTTATGTTTCAGTTATTTTTCTGCATATCACATTGGTCAATCATTCTTGTGAACCTCTCGATTTTTAGGTGCTCACAGATTTGTATGCATGTGTTCACATGTTGCCTGAGTTGTGTTCTACATTCCTATGAGAAAAAAATCAGCCAGTCATAAAATCACTGCACTAGTTAGCTTCAGAATAGATTTATTATCACCTCATAGTCATGTACCTGAACATACTATGTCAGACACATCCAGTAGATCCCTGAGGTCTTCTGGCACCGTTCCAAAAGCCAGGACCAAGACACATGGAGAGGCCGCTTTTAGTTTCTATGCTCCCAGCCTTTGGAATACTCTGCCAGAGGACCTAGGAACGGCTAAAACTGTGGAAACCTTTAAGCGAGATCTTAAGACATACCTCTTTAATCTCGCCTATTATTCTCTGTGATAGTTATCTGTTCTCAGTGGTCTGTAGTGGCTCTGTTGTACATATGCATGCGCGTGCTTTGTAATATGTTTGTACTCACATTATATGGCTTTTGTATCCCTCTGGAAAATAAGTGTCAAACATAAGTGTGATTTTGTAGAGCCACTTTTGATCAGTTGTATTTCAAGTGGGGCTCGTCTCCATGGCTAGAAAGCATGCTACAAAGAGATGACATGCTCAGATTTAATGACTGATAACTTATCCTCATCCCAAAGTCTGAGAAATAGGGAACAGAACAGAACAGACACAGCAAAGCAGTGCCAGTATATGACAACTATGGCGTAGTGACACCAAAGATGACATCCAAATGTGCACTTACTAAAAACCAGTCAAACCAAAATTCTTCTGTGTTTCCTGATGCATGGATGTCTAATGTTACAGTTTCACCTCAACAATAGACTTGAACAAACTCAAACAAACCCTGTTCAGAAAACTCATGCAATGAAAATGTGCAGACCATGAATAATCACATTAACAATGACTTGACCTTCTTGTTGGAAGGCCAAACAACATAAGAAGCCTTGAAATCCTCTGAACAATTGGGGTAATACAGTTGCATGCCTGATGCATCAAGTACGGGAAATACTTTGCATGCTCTTGCCGCACCCAGCTGATGATTTATGGAGCGGTTGTCAAGTTAAGTTTTGGTGCCACCGCCCACTCATAGAGGCTCCAAATTGGTGGGAACTACCCATATGCCAGACTGGCACAGTGGTGTCACTTACCCAAAATCTTCCTGACTCATCCTGTGTCACTGTTTTGGGAAAGCTCAGGTGCAACACCTATGTATTGTAGGTGCAAGCTACTGTATGTAGTTTTCATTTTGACCAGTGACTTCCCTGGGTATAACATTACAGGGATTTATTCAAGACAGAAAAATTGTATGGTTTTATATATAACTTACTCTACATGCTAGCTCAAAATCCATGATTGCATGACTGGATATCCTGTTATGTTGTTAGGTTTTCCACAACAATGGTCACAGTGACATTTTGACTGGAGTGTAACTTTAAAATGTATAATGCATTCTCTCACGGTGGCAGCCTTATTGCAAGACCTTATTGCTGCCACAGAACAAACATAATCCTTTTTTATAGAATTAGCACACTATGTGATACATCTTAAGATAAGTCTTTGAAGTTGCACAGTGATAGATGGGCGTTGCCATGCAGACGCCATGGCATGGTGGTTGGATCTTGTTATCAATACTAGTACTGTCATCAGATGTTGATCTAGTGAATGGGGATAAGTAGGTTTTCAGCATCCTTTTGATAGTAAGGTGGAAGTTTCGCATGTATTAAGCCTCATTCCCACATGGGCCGCACCCTAAGCCTCTCCCAAGCCAAGCATGAAAGGGTGTAGATGTGCAGCCTTGCCTTGGCATGTGCCTTGCTGGAGGGCAATTCACAACCTTTCTACTGCTTTGCAGGTCTGGGTTGTGTATCGAAGCTGACACAGACGTTTGAAAACCAACCAAGCAGCCAAGAGCAAGCAGTTAGTTTGAAAAAGTACTCAAGTCAAGAAACTGTTTTATTAATCAAAAAATGCATTCATTTCTTGCAATTCTGGTGAAAGGTTGTTTATATTCTCCACCTGATCTGCACGTAGAAACCATTGGCCTACACGTACCCAGCCCCACCATACTGTCATACACTTATTCTACCCCATACTCTAAGCTAGTATTTTCCTGCAATGTAAATAATTGCCACCATCGACATGTTTTCTGTTCCTACTCTACTAATCCTTGTAATTTTTTTGTTTGGCCGCTATATAAATAAAATTGAATTTAATTGAATATTTGAGCCTAACAGCCAACCAAATTGCACCCTTCTTTTCCATGCTCCTGAACCAACTAATCGATGGCTTTAATACTGTATGTCTCAGTCCTAGCCACATTGTTTTCCATTTACACAGCCAGGAGTGTGTCCGAACACCAGAACTTTTTTGAGCACACACAGAAGGAACAGCTAGAGGACTGTGAGGAGCAATTTGATGAATTTGACAAAAAGTTTATGCCAGACGAAAGTTCAAACCAGTCAGGATAACAAAATGTGTATCTACTGTACATCAAAACTTCTTCACTGCCAGAGCCACTGATACACATACGTGAGAACCTAAACAGCATGTTCTTTTTACCAGAGGGCGTAAACACTAAATCATTCCATTCTCTGACAGCGAAGCTCTGTCATGTCTCACAGTAACCCCTTCAAACAAATTCACTTACATGCAAATTTTCACTGAAAGATCTGAGAATGCCAAGCGTATAACTATTTCACTGGGGTCATTTCCCTAAAGGTCAAACACTGGGAGGAACACATTTGAAGGGGCTACATGTGCAGTCATGCAGGGTGAACAGAAGTGACATTCTTTAGTATATTTAAACTTTGTGCTGTGGAAAATACTTTTTGCAAAGCTGTGTGTGAATCAGCATTGTTCTGCACAAAACGCATTCTGATGTCAAATCAAATCAGAATGATTCATTATTTGATTCATCCCCTTAGCATCGCTGAGCTCTGTCACTTCTGTCTTGTGAAAATCTACTACTTCAATCAAACATCTTGTCATTAGAGGCAGTTCCCTTGTAACACATGAGCCCCCCCTCCTGGTAGTGACAAGAACTCTCAAAAACTCGGACAGTATTGTATGGTTGATTTCTTGTATTTTAGATCATGTAAAGAAACCTTTTTTTATTAGACATGGCAATATAAGAGCTGGTGTTTGGGATGATGGAGCAATAAAGCTATAGATTTTTAGTAGAGGGTCATGGTACACAACAATACCGCACATCTCCATGGTAACAAATTACAAACCCCAGATATTTACAATCTGCTTGTGATCTGATCAAGCATAGACAAGCCCACAAGACACACTCTATAAATAGACGTCCCGATGAACACGGAAGATTTTTCTTTTTTAACAGAAACTGGAACTCACCACAGCTGGCTTTGCAAAACAAGATATAACTGTGCATTTGAACAGAATGGACCATTTACAGTACATATACAGGTATTCCTCATTTTCTCTGGATTTCTCTAAAAAAAAAAACAACTGATGAAACACTACTTACTTATGGAGTAGATTTGTCTTTCTTCTTTTTGAATTGTAAGACTTTAGCCAAAGAAAGACTTCTAGGTGAGTTGGTTGTTGACTTTTTAGATGTTTGCTTTCACAACATTTTACAACATGATGCAGTTGTGATGACATTAAATGTATTCCAGCTGTGGGCGGCTGAATGAAATAAACTCTTCCAACATGGTGATACATCTGGAATTTTCATTCATAATGTCCAATAATGCCATAAACTTTATAATAATATGAATATTGTCGACAAGATGTTGCACTATACAATTAATTGTAATTTGGGTCTATGCCTCTGTTCACTATGCCAATTACTAATTGCATAAGTAACAAGACTAAGATTGGAGGGCGATAATTCCGAGAGGCTTTTTCAAAGACAGAAGACAAGCATACAATGTCATAAAACATGACAAATGTTGGTTCAGATACAGACAAACATCTTAGGAAACAAACAAAATATATTTGCTGCAGTCTGAGAAAGTGGCATCACCATCATCACCTGTCATTAATTTCCTTTAGGAAGCTGCAGTCTCAGATAGGTATAGGTATATCTTAAAGTTATACATTATATACAATGTTGAACCATATCTTGAGATCACAGAAGTGACAGATGAGAAGAGTTAAAATATGTATATCCTCAGGTCATTTGTTTAATAGCCCAGAGAGTAGGGTAAAAAAACAATTAGCTCAATATAATTTTCTACAGAAATACACAGTTGTGGAATAAACAATAGCACATTTTTAAATGTTTTTGATGAACATATGGGACAGCCTTGATTTGTACCAGTTTGCACAACAAAACATTTGTAACGAAATATTCATACTTTTTACCCAATTCTAACTTTTACCCAAATCAAAGCTAGACACCACAAACACAAAGAGGCCAATGAAAAATCACTTTAACTTGACCTTGAAGGATCTAAACCCCAATTACTAAATCATCTGCATAGGTGATTCCTCTTCATTTGTATTCTAATCAGCATCATGTGTCTCATTAAAAGACGTCTTACCAGAACCATTTTGCTAGGTAAGCCTCCAAAAAGCACGACAGTGGCCACAAGCCATTCTTGGATACTTGGTGGAGTACCTGCCATCGACTACAGAACAACAGCGTTGAATCAATGCATATCTGAACCAAAAGCTGAGTTTTGCAAAGATGATGTTTGCGGCTGGGCTGTCATTAAAAAAAAAAAAACATTTGTAATCTAGGCTAATAAACAAAAATGTACACTGTATGGTCTTATTAACACACAACTTGCAGCCATGACCAACTGAGAAAACAAATGGAGTCATCTTTTACTCTTTTCAATGCATCTGGAAAGGTTTCTTTTTGGAGAAGCCAAAGGAGGTGTTAAGTCTTCAATGTCTGCAGCCAAATGTTCATTATGGTCATGGTGATGTGATGGCAAGGGATGCCATGTCATGGTATTCATTGGGTTCAATGGCAGCTCTGTGCCTACGTGAAATATGCAAACAAAGTTCAGGTTCTATGGTGCAGACATGATTCCTTCATGACATTAGAGAGTGGTTCCAAGAACATGAGGATAAAGACACATGCCTTACATGGCCTGTGCAACCTTAACGGAAGGTTCTGGAGCACCTAGCGCAAATAAATGTTCATCTCCTTCCTACCCCAAAGGACTGGAGACTATCCTTGAGGAATGGTAAGTCTCCATTATTCCACTTCATGCAGTTCTTATGACAGTATTGTTTGAAAGAAGAATGTGTTTTGAAGGGGAAAGGACATTACGTTTTTGTAGGTTATTTTGTCAACCCCTGCATGTCAAACTATTTTGTGCATAGCCTCTATTGGCTAGTCAGTCGGTAATAGCTTGTTTTGATGAAAATTAGGTTGTAGCTCGTTTTCTACCTTACTACAGTTGGAAATTAGAATCTGGGAATATCTTTACCAAAGTCTTATTTACCCTTAAAAACCTTTAATACATTTATTGAACAAACCAGGACTGATCAGTGTTTTTTTGGTTGCTTTATATAATATAGATAGTGAATACAATTATTTATTATTATAATTTTATTTTTAGTTACTCTGTCTGAGTCAGGGTAGAGGCCACCTGGTGCCTGAACAATTACCATTGTCCCATTACCGCAACCATGGAAACTCAACCCCAGCTGGTCACTGGTTACATCAGGGAAACCTAACAGGCATCATTACAGCTGCCAGTTAACATTTCTGTCTGTCCTCTCTCCTACCGAGGGTGCAGGGTGACAACAGACAATATCACAAATACAAAAGTGTTAGAAGACAATTGCAACTTTCTCATTTTTACAAAATGAGATTTTACAAATAAGAGAAAAGAATTGACCATTCCTCCTGGGTGAAATAGATGATTGCACATACTGTACATAGCCTCCCAATATTTACATTCCTTCCGCATACTGAGAGAAAATGCCGCATGACTTTGATTAAGTAATGTATTACCAAGTTGTTCATGTGGATCCTCATGACTCTAGCTACTGTCAGCCGGAAACGCCTCTTCTTCCTGAGGAGACTGAAGAAGTTTGGCATGGACTCAGTCATCCTCACTTATTTCTACAGATGCACAATAGAAAGCATCCTGACTGGTTGCATCACAGTGTGGTATGGAGCTGCACAGCCAAGGACCGCAAAGTCCTACGCAGTGTGGTCAGGTCTGCTGAGTTCATCATCGGCAGGGAGCTCCCAGCCCTGCAGGCAGGGATGGATTAATGAACGGGCCTACCGGGCCCAGGCCCAGGGGCCCAGGGGCCCATGAGCTCAGGGGGCCCCTAGGCCAGAGCCTCTGCGTGAAGTCGCTGTTATGTATCTCTTATTTGTGGTTGAAAAAGGTGTATTTTATTCATTTGCTAATGGCTTTAATTGAGTGTACCTGTGCTGTGTTAGAAAAAGCTAGATTAATGCGACAGTGATCAAGCCTAACTTCTTGGAACTGCTGAGGATACCTTATGCTATATATACCCTCAAAATGGCAAACCTGTCTCTGTCATGGTTTTCATCATTTTTAGGGGGAATCGTCAGTAGCAATCTATAACAAAATTATACTGTATGCTTATCTTACATACACTATAGAAACTATTAAAAAACGATTCAATTAAATTAATAATTTCTTATTTTCTTTGTTATTTTTGTCATATACAGATATGCAAAGATGATTGCTGGGTAATATGTATCTTGTCCAATGTCAAGTCTCTATTTGATCATGTGATGAGACGATACGATATAGCTAGTTTAGGCGCAGAATCTGAAAGTCAAGACCTACAAGCAGGCACAGTAGGCTACACCTGCCGGACGACGCCTTTCAAACATAAAAGTGGTGATGCATGATTTGATATTTCAGTGGACAGGATAGCCAGCCCATTCAGCCTCTCCTGCCCCATGCTGCCCCTCAGGTAGGTCTTAATCCGTTTCAAGTTGGAAAAGAGTCACTCGGCTGTTGCCCTGTCACATGTAATGTCAGAAACAATAGCAGGGCAGTGCACACCTCACCGAAGGTGGATGTTACAGAGTAACATAGCCAGCTAAAATAGCCAAAGTATCTAATTCGACCGTAAAATCCAACACATTGCGTTGTGTTTGTGTGTGCGTGTGCGTGCGTGCGTGTTTTGCGGGCGCACAATTTTTTTTTTCGCGGAGGGGGGGGGGGGGGCCTTCAAAATATCCAGGCCCAGGGGCCCGTGGTTTCTTAATCCGTCCATGCCTGCAGGACACCTATCACACACGATGGCTCAAAAAAGCTGGCAGGATTCTGAAAGTCTGCTAACATCCATCCTTCAGACTTTTTACCTCGTTGCCTTCTGGCAGGCGTTACCGAAGCATTCGGTCTCGTACCCGTAGACTGGAGAACAGTTTCTTTCCAAGGGCCATCAGGCTTCTAAATGGTCAGTGATACACTCTCGCCACTTTCTGACTTGCCACTTTACACACTGTCACTTTCATCTACTGTTTGCACTATCGGTAATATTTGTCTTTAGGTTAGTATAGGTTCATTAGGCTAGTATAGGTTATTACAAGTGTATATTAGTAGGTTTATTATATGTTTATCATATGTGTAATTTATGTTCAGAGTTCTTATATGTCATGTTATGTTATGTTATGTTATGTGGTGTTATGTTATGTTATGTTATGTTATGGTAGGTTGTTGTGCGGTGTCTTGTCTTAAGAATTTCAGTGCCCAGTCTGACTGTGTTGTTCTGTGCATCTGACAATAAAAGACTTGAAACTTTTGTGTGGAACAGCTGCTGAGAAGGGCACAAATGCCATGACATCCTCTTTATTCTCTTATTTTAACATAATTAGTATATTAGTGCTGTCAGTTTAACGCGTTATTAACGGCGTTAACGCAAACCCATTTTAACGCCGTTAATTTTTTTATCGCGAGATTAACGCGATCTTTTAAAAAAAAAAAAAAATCTTTATTTTTTAAAAAATCTTTATTTTTTTTTTTTTATTATTTTTTTTAAGATTAACATTATTTTTGGCCTCGCAAACTGTGTAGTAGGCTAACGTTACGGTTTGAGTGAATGGTGAGCGCGATACGGCGAAATGGATGATAAAAAGCTTCTGAATGGAAAGTTTACTTTTAAAAGTTGTGTTGTGCAAAAGAAGCGAGCTTCACTGTTGTCTGAAAATGTCAACAGGCAGCTGGCTGAAAGCAAAGAAGTAGTAGGCTTACCTTTTATTGGTAACCTAACTGTTACAGTTCATTGTTTCTGAAATAAGAGACCTGACTGCTATGTTCCCAGCAAACTTGGAAAAAAGAAAATATTAAGCCATGGTTTAACTGCACTATAGGCTGAGTCCTTGTTTACCTGAAATGTGCACTTTATAATTTAATTTTGTACCGCCCTGTTTGGCAATGTTGGTTTTCAATCAAATAAAACATTTGCATAAAGCAAGCCAATCCGCTTTTCCATGTTGATAAGGGCATTAAAATAAAAATAAAATGATGGAAAAAATACATAAACGAAGGGACATTTAGAATAGATAAAAAATTGCGATTAATCGCGATTAATTTTGAGTTAACTATGACATAAATGCGATTAATCGCGATTAAATATTTTAATCGTTTGACAGCACTAATATATATGCATTTACATAATATCATTATATGCATTTCAAATCAGATTTAGTCTCTTGTCATTAAATAAAGACAGAAGTATGTTTATTTAGAATTAGATATAGGCTTGTAAAGACGAAACTTCCTAGACCAATGAGGGAATAGGCGTCTAGAAGGTTTGGGTGGACTCGTCTTTCTCTTTGCCTTACTGAAAAAGTAACAGTTATTAAAACACCTTTCTTATTACGCTCATACTTCCTCTGACTCCATTTTATGTGTCTGACTCCACTCTTTTGAGGAACCCAGTCTAAGCTCCTCACTTTACTGTATATTTATACCAAGTTTGTAGGCTGCACCTACGGTCTGTATTTGAATTTCCTCTCTTACTCATCATTAGCGGGTTTCAAAGGAATAGTCTTTTAAGGATCTTGCCACGGCCGGCCGATTCCAAAAGGCAATTCCACAGTCATAACCTGTAATCTAGTTCTGTGCTAGCTCAGAGGTCCTACAGTGCGGTTAAGGGGCATTTCTCAGCTTGTTATAGCGACGTGGTTCAGTTACAGAGCGCCAGACTGTTTGTCCGCTCTCAAATATGACCATTCGAATTCAGTGCAGAGGCTGAGCTGCATTCCTATCTCTATATTATATAATTAACAGTTCACTGCGGCATGTCTAGCCCAGATGATTTTAGCCAGGAACCTCAAAGCGTGTTGTCCACTTTTCGTTCTGTAACCAAATCCTAGTCAGACGTTACCGGAACACCGTTACCTGAAGAGCCTTCAAACTAAGACATTCAAAAGAGGTCACAGTGGGTCAGAATTACCAATTTATTACCTCAGGTACAAGTGACTACTACCAGTTACAAAAACAAGTCTAATGTGAAGAATATAAGTTTTTAAATACCACATGAAACATAAAACCATTTAGAGAACATGAACATACCTGGCTGCTTAGAAGTGGCTACTCACACGGGTGTGAGGGAGATCTGAAGACAGAATGCTCCAAGTTCTTTGACTGTCTTACCCTTAAGTATCCATTTTAGTCCTGCATCTGGCCTAATAATTACCCCCATAGATAAGAGGTTTCCCAAGATGAGAATCACACATTAACAACTAAATGGAGGGAGTTCTCACCCAAAATTGGGGTGAGCCCCCTCCATACCTTTGCACTCTCACGGAGACCAGAATTATCAGGTCTCTGATATCTATGTTTTAATTAATATATACAGCTGTAGAACTGAGACCATTTTCCTACTCAGACTGAGACCATTAAAACGAACCCAAACATGACAAAGAAATCATCTTACAATGCGATATTTCACTTAAGCACTCTTCACATTCATTCCTCTGCCCCTAGTTTCACCCCGGCATGGAAAAGCACAGAGAGAGAACCAGACACATAGGTTTGAGATAAGAGTCTCTGCAGAGAGTGGGAAAATCAACAATTGGGACAGTGCATCTCTGGAATGTTTGTTGGGGGCACCATAAACCAACACCTAGGACCCACCAAATGAAAAGTTACTAGTGGAAGAAGTCCATCTGGGATTTTCCACTGGCCAGATCCATTTCTGCCTTACAGGCTTCTCTCTCACTCTCACTTACTCGCCACACGGGTGGTGTCTATTGCTGTTACACTGCTGCCATCTAGTGGTTGCCTGTAAACCACACAAGATCAGAGTGCCCAGGGATATGCAAAGGGAGAAGGACCGAACACAGTACAAATACAGGACAGAAGCAAATGCAGTGCCGATATTTAAGATGAACATCTAATCAAATGACACCCCTGAATGAACACCAGAGCGCGCATATACAGCTATATGACTACGAGGACGAGAGTTTTACTGAATTTGTCGACAACTGTAATGGACTGTACCTTTAAGTACAATAGATCAACAGTGTCAACATATTTGTATACGTGGTGTACGTAACTCACGAATGAAGTGTACAAAATCACAAAAGTTTTAAAAGGAAAAGGTGAAATGACCCGGAAATGAAACATTTATGTGTTGTTTATGCTGTATGTCTCTGACAGAGACAATGAGGCGTACTAATTGTTACTTTCAGCTACATAACTATAAAAAAATAGCTACCCATATACAAGATAATATATATATTAAATACCTCGTAATGTAATCTTAATCTCGCCGTACAAATAAAGTTTCATTTTATTTGATTTGATTTAAAGGAACCCAATTGAGGAATCTTTGTCTCAGCTCTGATAGCTGTAAATGTTTGACCACAATTTTAAGACAATTCACTTAAATTGAGTGTTTCAGGTACTCTCCCTGTCTAGGATACTTTTATTTGGGAAATACACTTTAGAGTAGGCCTGCTTAAATCATAAAGAAAGTTCTTAAAATAACTAAATGCTGTGTGTTAAAAAAAAAGACAGTCAGTGAAAAGTGCCAGTTCAGTTGTGATTTTAGGCTACAAAAATTACAGTGATAAGACTTGCATCAATCATTTTCTAATTTTGCTTGACTGCTGAAACTTTGTCGACAGCTAAAGCTACATTTATATGGTATTTTAGTCAACATACTGAGACACATAACCTGTATGCCTATTATCTGGAATTTTATGTTATTTGACTTATAGCAGTCGAAAACCTTCTGTCATTTATTGTCAACAAACGTTTATGGTGGAGAGTTGGATACGCCCGTTCACAAGGAGAACATCTTGACACAAGACCTGCATGCATGTAGGTTTGTGTAACATTTTGCCGTTCTTAGGCAACCCTTTCCCATTTTGCTATAGCCTGATGAAGGTGGCACCCTGCGTATTTGAGTGGCATTACAAGTTTTGACAATTTGTGACCCATATCGAAGACGTTTTTGGAAGAGTTGTAGTTATCATAAACAAAACATGAATTGGTGTCAGGTGCTTTAGATGTAACTACGGTGCTTCTTCCATAGGTCGGACTGCCCACTACCCTATGCAGCTGCACTGTAGGCCTATTTACCTACTTTTTGTAAAGTCTGCTGTTGCGATTCAGGTTTTGTATTTTGCTGTAAGCCAATTCCTGCAATCAGTCAGGTGTATCTTTGGCTTTTTTTGCCTAAAATACACGTCAGACTGACTTGGGATGAACAAAGACACTAAAACACAAGGAAGATCACACTAGGGGCATTTATATATTACACTGACTCCACAGCGCCTATTCAAAATACATGTAGACATTAACATAAGAGGGAAAACACGAAACACATAAAAAATTCAAACACTAAAACAGATTTTACAGACATAGACATTCTATGCTATGAACACAGGGAGTACGTTACATAAGAAACGCAACATGGCACATGCATTACTCCCGGTACACGCCACACTATATCTTCGGAATCTGCCTTTTAAGCTACTTTCACTGTCAGAACTGTTACAACACATTTCCACGTAAATGAATACCAACGACCAATGTATTGTGAGAATCATAGTTGTAAGAGTAGGCCTAGACTTATTTCAGCTACACGTTTTTGCTACACTTGGTACTTGGTTGGTCAGGATATGGTTGGTCAGGACAAAAAGCTAAATTACACCAAAATGAACCAAGGCCAAGGCCAGTGACTGTTTTACTTTGACACTAGATAGATTTCATGTAGAAATCTAAATAATCATCTAAATATCAAAGCATAATTGAAAGCATCACATGTTCTGTTATTTAATGGCCTGGGCCTTTTCATTTCAGGCCTACCATTTCATTTAAATATCATTACTATACTGATTTAGTTTCTGGAGCTGTTCTGCTGGAATATTTGCTAGACTGCTTTGCTTTTAATATATCTGGTATATATGGAGTAGAAAGCTAGTGGTATGAGGCCTTTTGTGAAACATTGTCTCTGTTTCTTTATTTACTTATGTGCACGACAAAATAACACCACAGACTCAAAATACTCTAAGTAAACATTTATTTTTGGTAAAAAATACACCTCCTCAGAGAACAGCATTCACCGAACTATGAAGGGCAGTTTTTACTTTGCATCTGCCAAGGCACAGAAAGAAGACTGGAACCAACACACATCATGGCCATGGCCACCTCTGCAAACTCTACATATTGAGCTCTTCCTTGCCAAAGACAAAGACCAGTTCTGTGCTTCACAGGTTTGTGCAAGAATGTTTACACACAGTATTGTTCTGGTATTTATCTTTGAGCTGTCTTTAGTAAAGATGCTTAGCTGAGCGTAAGGCACTGTGCGGGATAACATGTTTGGTCCCTTTAAATCTTTGGTCAGAGTTAGGCTTACTTCATTACAACCTGGTTTGTGAAAGTATACTTGACTTTAAACTTGGTATGTAACAGTGTTGAATGGTAAGAAAAGGGAGTGAGTGAAAAAGCAACATTACTGGGGAAAATGTTAGGGGCTAACTGCTCAATCCTGGACGACCTCGGAGGACTCGGACACCACTTTGCCATCCTTGGTCTCAATCATTTTAATGACGACACTCTTCTTGCTCTGAGTGATACTGCTGTCGCCATAGCCACTTCCAGAGCTGAAGCCACCACCAGAGCTGAGGCCACCACCACCGCCAGAGCTGTAGCCACCGCCAGAGCTGAAACCACCGCCAGAGCTGTAGCCACCGCCAGAGCTGTAGCCACCACTACCACCACCATATCTGCTTGAGTAGCCGCTGGAGTAGTTGCTGTGTCCACTACTAGCACTCTCCATTGGAAATGAGCTGTAGCTTGCTGTAGAAAAAAATATAGAAGGTTAATTACTGAAGACACATATTGACGACATAGTATAAATGTATCTATCGTGCTCCTTTATATGACAAAAATAAATAAATAGTGACTTGACTTACTGCTCTGTTTAGAGATGTTGATGCTCTGAATTCCGGTTGCCAGTCTGCAAAGAGTTAAAGGTAATACATGTAAGTAATGTGGATTGTTTTGGAGAGGTAGAACAGGGGAAAAGGTGGAACCAAATACTCAGTGATTCTGACCCCTCGGCCCTGCAATGGAAGTAGTCTCACCTGTCCTCCTCTCCCTCCAGCAGTTTTCTGTAGGTGGCGATCTCAATGTCGAGGGCCAGTTTGACGTTCATCAGGTCCTGGTACTCTCGGATCTGGCGGGCCATGTCCTGCTTGGCTCTCTGGAGGGCGTCCTCCAGGTCCTTGATGCGGCCTTTAGCGTCTCTCACAGCCATCTCACCGCGCTCCTCAGCCTCGGCAATCTGGTTCTCCAGGTTGGCACGCTGATGATGAAGACAAAGAAACATTTTATTCAAGGTACAAATGTGTCTGTAAATACCGCATGTGTTGTTGCTATTAATAGACTGTTATGTTGAAAGTATAGCTTCTTTCACCTGTCCTTTGACTTGATCAATCTCTGACTGCAGCCTCTGGATCATGCGATTGAGGTCAGCAATCTCTGTCTTTGTTGATCTGAGGTCGTCACCATATTTGCTGGCAGATGTCTGCATCTCCTCGTACTAAAAAGGATAGGAGAGATTAGATCAGATGTGAAAGTACCAATTTATCTGCTACTGTTTGTATGATGACCAGGTATCGACCCATACCTTGCTCTTGTACCACGTCTCAGCCTCAGCCCGGCTGCGGTTGGCGATGTCTTCATACTGGGCACGCACTTCAGCAACGATGGAATCCATGTCCAGGTTACGGCTGTTGTCCATCTCGACCACAACGGAGGTATCTTTGATCTGAGCCTGAAGCTCACGGATCTCCTAAGAAATAAAAAAAAAATCCATATTAAGGTCAAGCATAGCTTTGCACTCAGTGATGGCATTATAAAACAATAACAATAACAAACAAATAACAATACCAAACAAACAAATAAACAATATGAAGATGTAAGAGTAAAGGCCATAGAGATTTACCTCCTCATAGATCTGCCTGAGGAAGTTGATCTCATCTGTCAGGCTCTCCAGCTTGGCCTCCAGCTCCACCTTGTTCATGTAGGCCTCATCGACATCCTGAGAGAGAAAACAGTACATTAGTAAATGACTCATGGCCATAACCCTTCCATATACTCCATTAAACTTGTAGATGTTGTATCTGTATTCCAAAAGAGTTGCTGACCTTCTTGATGAGAACAAAGTCATTCTCACATTCTGTGCGCTTGTTGATTTCATCCTCATACCTAAAAGTAAAAAAAAAAGAAAAAGTTAGTTTTAAATATTATTTGAACGGGATATGCAGTTCATTGACTCTTAATGAGGAAATGCACGTCCTTGAGTTGGATTTCACTATATCACACATCAGGTTTTTTCACTAGAGGGAGACAATGTCATTCCACTGTGTGAGTCAGTGAAACTTGAGCATATATGGCCTGAGGTGTTTCCTCCTATTCTGTAATTTGTTCTGGAAGTCCCAGACAGATTATGAACTCATCCCATATTTCAAGATCAACGGCTCAAAAGGCATGGCACTGTGCCCTGTTGCCATGAAGCCATTGGAGTCATTTGCATTTGGCAGACAATGCTGTTTGAGCATGTAAAATGGGTTTGTCCTTTGTGGAAGTGATATACACTGGAATGGGCATGTAATGACTTCATTGTGCCATGCCAGCACTGTGCTGCAAATGCCAGGAACTGAATGAATGAATGAAGTGCAAAACTGAACAGACATAAAACTCCCCTCAGAGGGATTTTGCATATGGCGACTGTTCGTCAGTGCAAGCAAAAGCTCCTTTGTCCTCCTTTCCAAGACTGGAAGGCACATAGCAGAGGAGTAATAATGTTAAACTGTTTCCAGCCCCTCAATCAAGTTTTTTCCGTTCCTTTATTTACAGCAACTCATTTAGTCAGGGAACATTTGAGGTTTTCCAAATGTGCAAGTTTAGCACATTTTGGCAGTCTCTCATCCAAAAGAGCTTGGAGAGAGAGGGGAGCTCCAATTACAGGGCTGACTCACTTGTTCTTGAAGTCCTCAACCAAGCCCTGCATGTTGTGAAGATCAGCCTCCAGCTTCATCTTGTCATTGCCCAGGCTGTCGAGCTGTCTGCGTAGGTTGGTGATGTAGGCCTCAAACATGGAGTCGATGTTGGATCGGGCGGTGGTCTGCCCCTGCATCAGGTTCCATTTGGTCTCCAGCATTTTGTTCTGCTGTTCCAGGAAGCGGACCTACGTGGGCAAAAGGAGAGCACATGCTTTTTCCATTTTCTCTTGAGGATGGATGAATCACACACACTCGTGCCTGCAACAGATTTTGGCAAACCGCATTTTTTTCCAAATTGGAATCGCCAAGTACAAATAAACAGATTTTGGAAATTCGCTGGCAGACTGGCAATTGGTCCACAAAAAGCACAACCACATGTTAACTGTACAACAGTCTGCACAGAGTTCTGGGTGTAGTCCAAACGGGACGTTGTCCAAATGTTTGAGTGTGTGAGTGTTTCCAAGGCAACTGTGTTTTTTTCCAAGGAAACTGTGATGCATATCCTAACAGGAGGGGGGGGGACAGGGGAGTATGGGAAGAACTGACTGAGTTCAGCCACCCCACCCCCCACCCCACCCCACCCAACCCGGACCCCCCACCCCACCCAACCCCCCCAGTTTTCCTGTTTCAACTGGACATTAAGGGGAGGGTAAAGAACAGAGGGACTGAGAGAAGCCCCTAAGGCTACACTAAACGTAGATAGTGGTGGATGAGATAGCATGAAACAGTGCAATAAACAGGGTCATCTAGTTTTACAGAGCCCGGGGACGGGTGATGTCTAGCTGTCCTTTACAATGAAAAAGTAATGACCAAAGTAAAAACTCAAGCAAATAGTTTCATGCAAAGCCAACCAAGTATGAGGGGAATAGAAACTGGAAGTGAGCTCTGAGGGACTTTGATTAGTCCTCTCTGTCCAAGAGGAATTGACTGGTTATGTAACCACACCTCTGGTATTGGCCTGAACATGAAACCAACAGCCCTGTTTAAATATTAACTCTCTTGACCAGTTTCTACGGAGAGCCAACAGCGAATGGAGAAATACTTCATATCATCAAGTCATGAAACACATGACTGCAACGTGTCATCTCCAGATTTGGATGCTTTTTTAATCTCTTTTCATTTGGCTGCAAACGCATGAAGAAATGATTCAGCGTGAAAAAAGAGCCCATTTGTGGGTAAGAACATCTTGAAGCATTTTGACAAAAATGAACTCCTTTTTCTCTCTTTTATGTAACGTATTTCATATGCAGGGAAAGGCCCTTTTTTGGGTGTGGACAGAGCAGGACTGCCCTTCCCCCTGGGTAAGCCCATTCCCAAGGTGAACCACTACATACTCAGCAGACACACCCTAGACACCCACCCTAGTAGACATCCCCTAACAGCAGAGAAACCATTAAAACAAGACTCAGAAGAGGAAGCCACCTCGCCCATTTTACTTCACTCCATGACTAAAAAGTCTCTCTGGTGTACAGCTAGGTGTCACACTAGACCTCTTCTGCATTTAATTACACCATTGCCCTGATGCAGTTATTGTTACACGCTTTCACTATACTTCTTTCAAGTTAACTTCCTTTTCAGTAAAACTCAACCTCTGTGTATGTTGACGACATATTATACTAACACATATTACTGTCATAGTTCTCTCTAGATTCTGAAGCGTTTGCATTGCCTGACTTTAATAATCAGGTATATTGTGAGCTTTTCGGAATGACACAGGAAACAACCAGACATGGAGGTGTACATACCTTGTCGATGAAGGAGGCAAAGCGGTTGTTGAGGGTCTTAATCTGCTCCTTCTCCTGAGTGCGGACAACCTGGATGTTGGGGTCGATCTCCAGGTTGAGGGGCGCCAGAAGGCTCTTGTTTACCTGGACAGCTGTGATGGGGGCCACATTACCGCCACCCATGCCCATGCCCATACCCATGCCCATGCCGCCCCCCATGCCCATGCCGCCCCCCATGCTGGAGCCCAGGCCGTAGACAGAGGAGCTGGAGATGTAGCCACCTCCACCTCCACCCATCCCACCTCCCATGCCAGGTTGTCCATAGGAGCTGCGCACGCTGTAGCTCTGCCTCGCCTGGCTGGGTCCGGCGTAGGACCGGCTGCTGAAACTCCGGGGAGCCGTCCCGGAGGAGGACGACGAGACTTTGTAGCTGGATTTTGTGTAGGACATTGTGGAGGCCGCGTTGAGACAGAGAGCGAAGGGGGGAGTGGGTTTGCCTGACTCTGTACTGGAGTAACCCGAGCAGATAGAAAGACCTTCAGACTTTCCTGCTCTCTATATCAGCCAGCAAGGGAGGTGGAGTTAGGGGGTTGGGCCGCTCCAGCCAGGGCTCACAGTGTAGAGGTGGGAGGAGGGGTGGAGCTGCAACTCAACACTCTTCCCTACTGCCTGCATTGCACACAATGCACCCCACCCCATCTCTATGGTGTAAGTTTTGTCTGTTTTGTTCAAGGCTGTTTTTTTTTTCATGCAGATAGTGGATCTAAGTTTAAAGTAGCCCATGACGTGTGGGCTATTGGTTTCTCATGCCAGCACTGAGCTAGGTTGCTGTCCTGAAGTAAGACAAGACCTTGTAGTACCACATTTTTGTAAACTAATGACCATTCCAAATGCAAACACTAGACTACTGTGTTTTCTATTCTTGCTTGAATGGTTTTTGTTGAGGGAAAACCAAGTACAAAATAGGTTGTGTCAATGGATGTGTAGTGAGATTATAAATAGCGTTGATGAAACAATAGTAGGCATTTGTGGTGATGTTGTTACAGCTTATTGTGCTCAATACTTAGGCTAAACTACAAGTTTAAATTGATGATGTTGGTTGCCATCTAAGTTTGGCGAGACAGAAAGTTAACAGTGCACTGCTTTCTACAGTGAATGGGAAATGTAGCTGGTCCAAATATTTGTCACACACTTGTTCCCTTCCACGTTTGGAGTCTAGGCACACTAGGCAGACCCTGCTGTTCTTGCCATGTATTATTCTTTCTCCCTGTATACCTCTTCTTTGGTCGCTGCCATTGTTAACTGCTGTAACAATAAACCTCTGGGTGTGCTCTCAGGCCGGCATCCTCATCTCCTCCCTCACCACCCTACCTTGGCGTGGCTTGTGAAGTGTTGTGTGCCATTAAGTATATTTATGAACTGTGGAGTGTGTTACCTTTGGAGTGAAGTAGAGACAGTGCATGGTTCATTGCTGACGTCTGTCCTTATCTGGGGATTAAGTAAATACAGTGGAACAGTGCTTACTGTGCTGAGAAAAGGTTTTTTTGGGGGGGCAAGTCAGATTCATTTTCTATTTAGTCCTCTATTGAGGTTCAAATGTGTTGCATTTGTAGTATTTTGTAACGTTAGTAACAGTAACTCCAGTAACATTACAATAGTAGGCCTATTTCGAGCAAAACCAGCTTTCCCTGCAATAATTATCTTTACCAATAATTGGTGCATATATATATTTCTTTTTAAAGTTTATTTCTAAGTTGCAGCTTCAGTTTAGAATAGATCTCTCTTTATAATGAAATGCATATTAACATTACTACTGGCTATTGTTAGCTGCTTTCTTCAAGTGTTTGTTTGTTTGTTTGTTTGTTTGTTTGTTTTGTGTTTAAACCACAAACATGAGGAAACATCAGCACAGTACTGCCTGTGAGCAGGCCTACACATCGCTAACCACTCACCATGTATGATCTGTTACGTCATAAACACTGTCGCTCTCATAAAAGTGTCAGGTAACATTCCATGCCTATCTCGAAATCTCTGGGCAAACAAACCCTGCCTCTTCCTTGTGAGCGTATTCTCCCACCACCTTGTAAAGTTGACTGATTCATCAACTGTGTTTAGTATTGTTACACACACTCTCACTGCTGAGGACCTGGAGGTACATCACCGCCTGAGTCAGAGATGTTCCCACATTGTCATATAAACTCTTTTTGAAGATTATTGAACAGACTACCCGATTTTTTTTACTGCGTGTACTTTTGACTGCATGTGACTGTTTACAAGGAGGATCAGTGTTGAACTTTGACCTGTGGGGCTGAATATAGGTGTCTGAGTGTGTGTGTAGGTGTGTGACAGCTCAGGCGGAGTCAGCACCTCCCTTCTGTATGATCACAGTTCCACAGCACTAGTGACTAGTGAGATGTGACAGGCCCTCAGGAGATGACGTATTATCACTGAAAAGTGCAAAAATGGAAACTCTCTGTGAATTAAATGACCAAATTTGTACGTTACACATGAACAAATTACACAAATTTTGATTTGAAATACCTTATATGGACCGTGGGCCCTACTGTTGGGAACCTTCAGCCGAATGAAACTGCAAACTGCATGAAACATAAGCTTAGTTCTCAGATGGCACACTCCCTTTCTGTTACAGCCTCTGGATTACTTATCTCACATGTAAACCCACTGAACTCAGACCAGCCCCGGCACACAAGTCATGCACTGAGATGATAAACTATTGACTGATTTAATGGTGAACTCGTGCTGAATTTTTGTCTTATCTCATACACTAAAATGAAACCTGTTTTCTGTGCGGTACTAGTTAGAAAGTGGGCTGTCTTTTTGGTTCTTTATAGTCTGACTCTGAAAATGTAGTTTATCACTGTACCACCTGTGTTTACTTTCAGTTCAGTGTGAGCCGCTCTCTCCATGCTTGACGTGCAGCTCTCTCATTTCCCATTGCAGTTCCTTCTGCTGCCTAAGTCGTGACCACACCCGCGCTGTCATGGCAACGGTGTTACAAAATCCACACACACATGGCTCTAGTGTGTTGCGCCGCAGCCTGACGCACACATCCTGCGGTGGAAAGTTAGCGGTGTTGCCATGGAGATGCGGGTGAGGGGAGTCAGACATGACATGTAATTATCTGGAAGGATATAATAAGATAAAAGTATGATGCACCAAAGCATGTGACAAAGCTCACTCAACTATGAGGCCCTCACTTGTCTGAGCAAGAGGAAGCTTGCAAGGGCACGCACACAGCCTAATGAAGTGACCATATAGCTGATGTGACCCCAAGGTAGTAAATCCCTCAGCTCACGACCTGTGAGTGTCTCTGCACATATGTGTATGTGTGTGTGTGTGTGTGTGTGTGTGTGTGTGTGTACATGGGTATGTTTTGTGTACTGTGTTTCTGTATAAGCAAAACTACGTAGAGGTACTTTGATCTATTGTCAAAATAAAAGTCTGCAGACCAAGTCCCATCATCATCATTCTCTCTAGTTACTTACTATAACGGACTTCCATCTCATCCTCAGTCTATGGACACAAGGGCCAGCAGGAGTCAGATGCGTATGAATCAGTGAAGAGCCTTAGTCAAGGAAGTATAATTATGTGTGCGAGTGTATCATTGTGGAGGGTTACAGTGTCTTTTTCATGAGCCTTAAGCTAGTTTGACTTTTCCATGGGCGTTTTGGAGAGAATGCCAAGCGACATTTGGAAATGGGTGCAGAAGCATTTGAAAGATGCCTGGAGGCATTTCAAAGAATCTCACTTTGTTTTTTAAAGAATGGTTCAGTCTACACAATGGTTTCATATTTTTTTTTTCAAATCTGTAAAAGATTACCTTCTTTTTTGCCTGTCATTAAATTATACACAAAGGTTTATTTTTCCCATGATACATGTAATTGTGTTTTTATGATACTCAAAGTAGAATTGTCCCATTTTAACAGGAAATGTGTTTTATTATTGTACACTGAGACTGTAGCAGTGAACATAATGCACTGATGCTCTAAGAGGATGTTGTAGATCATTCTTATTTTCACAAAGTCTACAAAGACAAAGTATGGAGAAAAAAAATGTGACACTATTCCTTAAACCAATTCAGCAGGTACCATCACACTGGTGTGTTTAGAATGTTGTACAATGAACATTCCAAAGAATATCTGGGTATGAATGTCACATGGAATTTTAGTCCCCCTATGCAGAAGGCATCTGATGAAGTATATGACAGTCCATTCCCTTGAGTCACCTTTACCTACGTACACCTGCAATTACAGCTTATCACAGAGAAGGGCCCAGCGTGCTTTGCATCGCAGACCGGGGAGGGATCCAGCTCATGTTGCAACCCTGGCTGGTCCATCCACGGTGTGGCACTCCCACGAAACCCATCTCTCGCAGTGACACGTAGAGGATGGCTTTGCCTCCCCCCCCCCCCCCCCCCCCCCAGGTCCTGTTTAGTTTACAAACATGGCTTCCCATCAACAACACTTGCCCCAGAGCCACCGTATCATGTTCCAGAGAACGGCATGAGCAGACAGAAACGCCCCCTCGGGCCGCCTGTCAAACCTGTCTGGCCGTAAACACACTTTACTATAATACGCTCACTGCTTGTTAATTCACCCCGCGGTTTTTGAGATTGTGTGCCTGTGTTACCTGCGGCCGTGTTAAATGTGCTGTAAGTCTCAAGAAATACATTCATCCAGAAGATTAGCCATAAGGCACTTAGAGCGCCTTGAAGGAGGCATGCCATACTTCCAGTTCTGCCTTTCAGCGATGACTCCGCCCTGCCTTCTACTGAGACAAACTATTATCTCTGGGAATGCATCCCCTGCAACCATCACATCACACCTCTCATAATCTCATCTTACCTTTATCATTCTCCACTCCTGAACTACCCTTCCCTCCCTGTTTTCTAACTCATTGATATACAGCCTTTGCAAAGGATCTATAGTAGGTCATGAATAATGGCCTGAAACATGTCAAGTTGAGCTAAATCTGTGTAAAACATATTTTTAAAATACAACAGCCAGTGGAATGAACCTAGTAAATCTGGCAAGAAAGATGCAAAGAATCTGAAATGGTTATTTGCATTATTTTATTTTCAATACAGACTAGTTTCAACAGATCCCAGTTACTTCTCAAAAGTGACCACATGCCAACTGGCCTGTTGTCATCCATGTATCCAATCTTATTTTCAGTTCAGAAACTCCTTAAAACTCATAGAGCACTTTCAGATCCATTCATTGAGTGCTGCCATCCACATAGCTATCATAATACATCATAGCGTTAACCTTAACTGCACTCCCAGCTGAGAAAACATGTTCAGTTTTGAGAGCTCTCTGTCATAAATGATACGAGTGTTCAGTGGGGGAGGTTTTCGGAATTAGATTAACAGAGAAATATGTGACATCAGGTCCCCACATGATGCAATCTATTCTCGTCTTACACAAACATCGCAGAAGGGGCCTCAGCGTAAGGGGGCTGTGTGGCCACAAGATCGAATGCTGTTGCCTGGACATGATCACTACACTCATGACTTCCTTTTCCTCTCAATGTCTGTTTTTCCAGTGGAGATCCACTGGAGTGTGGTGTGCTGATCATGAGGAGAAACTGAAGAACAGGATCTGCTTTGTGGTCTACTAATCACCAACTGATTTCGCTCTCACAACATACAGTATTACCAAAGAATTCAGATAGCTTGGCAAATTTGAACTAAAATCCATAACACTGCTTTGGTCTGGTCTTTCAACACATTGCTTTGTCGTACTTGTCTGTCATTTCACAAGTGTTTGTTGGTTGGACTGTGTTTCAGTCCAAAGATACCGTATATTAGATTGTAGGAAGGGTCTTTGTGTTCAGTTTTGTCCTACCATGCTCTTACACATTGCTCACTTCTCAGTCCTCCTCAGACATAGAAATAGAAGCATTCATAGCATATAATCAGGATTACCACAGACCTATTTATCAAAACATCAAACAGCACACGGAAGACTGCAAAGAAAAGCACCTGCCTGCGCTCATAATGTGTTATTATGTGAATCTTATCTGATCTGCTGCGACTTGAAGTATGGGTTTGGCAATCGCTGACAGGGTGTGTCTTTATGTGTGTGGGCGTGTGCATTTGTGTCTGTGTCTGTGTGCGTGAGTGTTTGTGTAAGTGAGTGTGTTCGGATGCAATGTGTGCAATGTGTCCAATATCTCAACTCTTTGCACTCCATTCATACAGTAGACTGTAGCCTTAATAGGGTGGTGCTGATTGAAGTTCCGTCAGCGTATTCATAACCGCACCGCTCCGCAAATATAAAGTTTGCTCAGCACAACATGGCACCTGGTAGAAGTGCTCAGGAGAGAGCATCAGTATTTATAGTAATTCGCACCTACACAGATGAGCCAAAACATCATGACCACAACACAGTGCATCACACACTTGTGTTTATGGGGCGGTGTGGCTAGTGACTGCTCATGCCAGATACCAGACATCATCTAGAAAGGTTTTAGAGTGTTCATGCCTTGGTGAAGTTTTGGTCATCTGTCTACCAACCTCTTATAACTGGAGTGCCATGAACAGACAATGATGTAGCAGGTCAGTCATAGTCAATAATAATCAAGGCTGAGATTTCAATGGATGGTTCTTCGGTTCTTCGGTTCTTCGGTTCTTCGGTTCTTCGGTTCCTCTCACAAGCAAAAACACAGAGCCCCTTTGTTTTCACTGAATCCACAGAATCTATAGTATTCTGTGAAGATTGCATAGGTGTTGAGTACCAACCAAAGTAAATGTTTGTCTGGGTGTTGACACTAGGGATTTAGGTAATACATTAGCTCCTAAAAACTCACAGAAGCCAGCAATGGTGAAGCAAGACTTTTGTTGGTGAAACTTTCATGGGACAAAAAATAATGACTGGGGTTTTTTCGATTCAATGTCTTTTTTGGAAAAATCCCTTTGACATACTGTGACAGTCACTTCTGTCTCTGGAATGAATATATACATTTTATCTTTCTCTTATCAATTATTGTTTACACAGTTCATTACCCGAGGCATTGTTGAAGTCACACCCTGAATGGTTCACACATGGTGTTAATAGTTATACTGCAACCTTATTACGAAGACTCAAGTTAAAGTTCATAAAATGAAAGCAAAGATCCCAGTTTCCCCTTATCTAGAAACAATCCAGATCATCAGAAGTCTGTAACATCATACCAATTGTCTTAAACTGAATATAGTGTATATTTGGCAGAATGAATACAAATATTGGATTCATTTTATTACACTTCTTTTTTAAACTTCTCCAAGCATAAATTATAAGCAAAGCTGAAGTCTACAGACTTGGTGAGCCTCTCCAGGCTTTCATCACATGTCCTCTGAAAAGGAATCCTGTGATAATGCTAGGGATGGTCCTTATTGGGCAACAGGCCTGTCAGACGTTCAGTTTCAGTTCCAAACAGGCCAAAAGTGTCTGTCATTTACGGGAACTGCTGTATAAAAAGGAAAGTCACAGCTACTGCCAACTTCTTCACAGTTATTATTTTCCCAATTTGTTCTCATGTTGCCAACCATTTCTTTCCCAGAAGTCAGCGCAACACCATAGGCTTTTGTCCGGAGCCCTTGAGCCAGAGCTGGTGAGTCAGTGCATTTGAAAGACCCTGCAGGTATGATGGCAGAAGAATGGAATGTAGTGGACAGAGAGGAGGGGTTGGAAGGGTGGAGGAAGGGTGGAAGAAGGGTGGAGCATGGGTGGGGAATAAGGGAGTTTGGGGGTGGGGTGAGCATTTCTCTCTTTTTTTTACTCTGGAGAGTGTTTGGGCTAATGATTTATGGTCTTTTGGGGGAAAATGTGTGGTGTCCAATTCCTCACCCTCATTCCTCATGCCTCTGTCCACAAACAGCCTCTCTCTTCTTTTTTTCCTAATCCGTGGGTCGAGAGCAGGGGTTACGCTCCCGCCTACACATGCCCAGTGGACTCACTCATCGGTGTTGCAGAAAGTCTGCTTGTGTCCCACTGAAGTCTGACTAAAGAGAAACGTTTTCTGATGAAAGGTTCAAAACTTGACAAATGTCTTTCTCTTTCTCATCTAGTGACTTTGAAGGCACACTGGTGGGAGAGGGGGAATGCTAAATTCTGTGTAATTATTCTGAGGTTGTCATGAGAGTACTGTGAGAGGTGATCTGCGTGCTTGCAAGGGAGAGGTTGACTGAGCCTGAAAATTCCATTGTGTTGCCGAATCAAGATCTTATCATCTACAAAAAAACCTCCAAAGTGTTTTCCAGTGTCCCACCCTCTCCTGGATTGCATAGAAGAGCCTGCCTCTCGCTCAGATTTGGGCGACATTTTATGTACATATTGTCATGGAACTCTACCATAAAGCATCAGAACCCTGTGTAATCTGTTTGGTCTTGCTAACCATACTGTGACCACATTGTGATTACAAGCTGTCAACTCATGAAGAGGTCAAAAGGTTATATTTTGGGAAAAATAACCATTGCCAAAATAGCAGTCAAAATTAATCTATGTTTCTTCCTTCCTTGTTAACAATAACAAGTGCATCGTTTGGGTTGTTGACGGATATTAAGAAGTTTAAGAAGCCCCTGTGTCTCAATCCTGGGATATACCGATAGCGATACTGACCAGCCTATTCCTAATTGTATGCGCAGCCACGCCTCAAACTTTGGGTACTATTGAGTTTGACTGGTACAGTTGTCTGTCAATCATTCTATTCTGTTCTCTTAACAGTGTCATATGAGTTGTTCGTGTGGCGATAACATTTCTTGATGATATATAGTGAGTTGTATTTTGGGGATCATATATCTATATTTTACACAGTTAGAGAGATGTATTTTATCGCACTGCGTAATGTTTCTAGCACTTTTAAAAGCTCTCAAATATGTCCAACTCACTCTGGTAATGTGATGGGAATTGCAATTTTCCTCCATTCACTACAACCTACTAGTGTATATATAGGAGGAAAATAAAGAGAGCTTTGGTGCCATCTGCACACTAAGAACCAAGACATTCAAAAAATGTGTGACACACGGAGAGCTGTTAATCTTTCCTAACTAATTTATTTATGGTATTACAAGCACCTGAGCATTGTCATAAAGCCACACCCTACAATACTGCTCTGTCGAAAGGCAAGGGACTAGCTGATAAAACTGTTTAATACAGAAGGTCAGTTTTAATTAAATATGTCAGTGAAACAAAACGGATGGGAACACACAGGGCAGTGGATGCCCAATGGAACCCACAGTGATATTTGAAAGTTAATCTGGTTAGTGAAAACAGCTGGAAATGTTTGCACTCGTTTTTTCCTGAGGGAGCATAACATACCGTGCTGAAGCAGACACATGCTCATTGTGAGGCCAGATTGAATTGATAAACGTGCTAATTAAAAGGAAGAAACATGTACATAAATGATGACTGATTAGTCATCACCACACATAGCAGATAACACAGACTCTGTTGATGTGTTTATCCAAGGTCATTTGGGTGGTTTGGTATTGAATGAATTTCTGAGGCCGTTTCATTTTTGTAATTAATTGTTTTTAAATAACTCGCCATGCACAAAGCATTGTCCAGAGGCGATAGAGTTAATCAGCCAGACAACTATTTCTCTCTTTTTTTCCCCAGAAAGTATGCATGCCGCCTCAAAGTTTCTGGAGAGACAAACGAGAGAAAAGAAAGGGATTGCATAAGACTGAGAAAGAGAGGGGGAGAGGCGGGACTGGCCGAGGGAATCAAAATGAGAGGAAAGGAGAGGGAGAGGGAGCCAGGAGAAAAAAATGATTAGGAACAGGAATGAGGAGTGGAGAGGCTGAAAGGGAAAAGGACTAGGGCAAGAAGGAGTGAAACACTGAACAGGACATGTGGAGCCTGTTATTTCCTTCACTGCAAACAGGCATTGTTCCCATGGCAGCTGGACACGTTTTAAAAGGCTGGGTTAGGCGTCTATCCCCCGTCTAGACTGTTTGTTTTGGAAATACTGCGAAAAGAGTTTATTTGATCAGGTGGCATTTGATGAAAAAGGTGGGTTTCCACCCATTTTAATATTTGGTAAAGATATATTACACAATGAGTTACTCTGACGTAAATTGGAAACCATACGCTGCAGGTATGATTAGTCAGATTAGGGGAGGAAGGTCTGCTACCTAATCGTTAAGCACCTGCAAGACACACTTCTCCCACCTGCTGTTATAGGCAGGAACTGCTTTGCCAAAGCTCACATGAGGCCATTCACATGTATGTCACTGTACATGTATATATGGGTAACTGTATGCATCATGTATAGATTGTATTTCATAAGAAACCTTTACTGAAGCATGAACTACATAGGAACGTCTACACATTTGTTGTCATAGCAATGCACGGGTGATTCTGGAATACATATATTACAACCAGTATAGTGGCGGGGGCATAGGAAAATATCTATGTGTTAAGGAGAAGATGGAAAAATGAACACCAACATTTTATCTATACAGCATTAGGGTGATCAATAGCTGTGCGGTTGTTTCTGCATTATTATCAGAGCCACATCAGGAAACAGGCATCGCAAACCTCTTCTGCGTTCAGAGATGACACACACACACACACACCTGAATAAACAAATCAGTAAACAAAACAATGAGTCAGCTGTGGAAAGTTTACATATTATTTTCTTCTTGATCTCAGAAAGGCTCCCCATAGTTGAGTTATTCAACTGGTGCACACAGTAGGTCTGTGTTTTCTCTTTTGATTAAGTACACATGACAGATAGCACCACCAGAAAGGACAGAGCAGCTAGTTTAAATAGAACTACACAGTGTCAAAGAAACTAAACTTTCAAACATGAATAATTCATTACATTTATTCAAGTATTTCAATTATATCCATTATTATTTGCAGTGGTCACATTAACACATTTCATTTCATTCATGATTTTGTTTGTTTAAACATCCTTCTCCTACATAACACGTTCACCTCATTTGACTGAAGCCATTACAATGCAAGTTGTGCTTGAAAATAGGTGTGGAAAAGTTTACAAAATAAATGTTTATGAGGGCCAGAAGTGTTTCATAAAGGCTTGAACAAGCGAAGTTTCAGCAAACCCCCGATGCTCCATGGAAAGACTGAGTGTAGCCCTGACGGAGAGAGAGGTACGCATGACAAAATGAACACATGCATGACAAATGCAAACATTGCTGGCAACCCAGTCCCCATATGGTCCCTGCTTTGTCTGTTGGTCAGGAAGGAAGGAAGGAAGGATCACTTTACACGGCGATCCTCTAGAGTAACTGCTAACTTGTTAGCAAACACCATGTACATGTGACATGTACTCACACAGTATGACACACTGGACATTCATATTTTCAAGGGGACTTGCATGTCCCAAAGGGCCTGTGCATTCCAATTGTGAATTAGCACCAATTACAGCCTGATATTTTCTTGTAACCATATTATAAAGGGGCAATATTCGGTCATTGACATTAATGTGTCTGTCAGTATCGGTGCAGCAAACTTAACAAATGTTCAGTTTGGCACCGCTCATATAAGAAAATAGAAGAATGGAAAAACACATGTAGGGGTTAGAGGACTCTCAAACTATGTCATGCACCCTTGGATGATCTCCCAGAGTTCTGTTAGCATTAACCATCCCCAATGGTGGGGAGGGGGGGGGGGGTGTTTGAACCATGTCCTCCCTCTGTTTGGTTCTTATCTGTCTCCAGTGTTTGTGTAAACACGCCACATTCCATCAGGAGATGGGGCCCTTAAAGGGAACAAAGTACTGCTTCTCAGCAGACAGGATATGTAGTCGGGTGATGTGACAGGGGGGGCGGGGAAAGAGGGGGGTTTGAAATGGAGGTCAGTGCTCCACTTTTTGAATGGACTCATCACTGATTTGACAGGTTGCTTGACCAGGAATTCCTTGACCAGATTAAGGATAAGCCCTGCGCTAAAGCCAAGCGAGCTATCTCCTTGCCGCAGCTTGTCGGACACCCGTAGAAAATTAAAGGGACATGGGCCAAGCACTTGAAATCCACCCCCAAATGGGTGCCCAAATCCATAATTAGGGAACTTTAGACAATAAAGAAAACCTTTCCGTGCTTGTTTAGTGTTCCTTGGTAAAGCAGACAGTGTGAATTGATGTGATAAATGTGGCTAAAACAATACTGTATAGTCTATAACATATCGCTCTTTGTGTTTTCAGGATCCATTGGGAGACAGACCTAAGGAGTGACATCCGCTCAGCCCAGATGACCTGAAGCCATATAATATTCCTTCCAGACACATCACCTCATAGCCAGACTGATAATGGTTTTTCTTTCAGTCTCTCTAGAGAAACAGTCCCCGAGTGGCAGAGCTGGTACTCCTGGTCGCTTTGTTTGGTAGTTGCTTAGCAGGCAAAAAGAGAGCATGGAAAAAAAAAGTGACTGATACGTGGTCCTAACACTCCCCCAACCACTTTCGAACATTCGTGCTGACCCTAGCAAACACATGAGGAATTTCTCTGACTATGAGCAAACAGGGACGAAGGCCAAGGTGGGAGAAAAGGCATAAAAAGAGATAAGGAATCCTCCTATGAGGGCTGCGCTGGCGTAGATGGGTACAAGCTTGCCCGTCTTCATCTCACTGCTGAAGCATCCCCTTTGTGACACAACACTTCAAGAATCTTTATTGGCCCTATAATGAAGGATTCAAAATGCCACTGGATGAACACCAGCGTGTCTCCAAACTGGGAAAGACCGGTTACTAACAGCTGTGTGTTGTATGTGTTCCAGCCCTGCCAAACATCAGTCAGAGTCACCCCCCACACAGTGGACAACTCCTTCATCTCACTCCAACACTTGAAGAGAAAAGAGAGGTCCCCTTCCCTTGCCACTTTGCATTCTTGCACAGTTTTGAAACAAATGCCCCGTTGTGCCCTCGGGAGAACTGACAGTAGGTCTTTTCAGGCTCACAGACGGTTGCTTGGTTTACCACGACAGTGATCTACAGTGGGAGGTGCCCACTGTGTCTGTGTGTGTGTGTCTGTGTGTTGGTGTGTGTGTGTGTGTGTGTGTGTGTGTGTGTGTGTGTGTGTGTGTGTGTGTGTGTGTGTGTGTGTGTCTGTGTGTGTGTGTGTGTGTGTGTGTGTGTGTGTGTGTGCTCAGGCCCTGAGTCTCTGCGCTCTGTCTTTCAGACAGAAAAACAATAAATCAAGGGGACTCCCAGTTGTATCTTGCACACAGTTGTGAAGATGTGGTGGTGAAGCTTCTTTCTCACATCCCGACAAGGATTCCAGAGCTGCAGAAAGGGCACCCACCATGACTAAAGTTACTTTCCCACTAGCCTCAGAAGATACAAGGCTTATTTATTATTAATAATAATAATAATAATAATAATGCATCACATTTATATAGCGCTTTTCAAACTTCTCAAAGACGCTTGAATTTAACATGAGATTATTCAATTACTGTATTATTGTTATTATTTAACATGAGATTCGTTTTAACTGGTACCTATGGTAGTGCGTGCCGGTGTGGATTTCATGTATTTGTGCTCAATCGAGGGTTTTACATTTTTAGACTTCTGTTGTGAAGAAGGGCTTGCGCTTTAGGCCTCCTGTAATCTGCCTCAACTAGAATCTGCATGACTCACGTGATGATAACCATCACGCCAAAAGGGTTCCCAGACAGTGGAGAATCAGCCCCCATCTCCTGTTTTCCATCTAACTTCCTTACTCACTTCCAGTCATCTCTGCTCTCTCACGCCCTCATGCAGTACTGGTGGGAGGGGTTCACGTCTAGTCTCATGCACTCCTCAGCCCCTAAGGAATCTTGCACACACCTGCTTCTCACTTTCCCACCCTGTTGATTTCATCACGCACAGTTTTAATGCACCTTCTGGAGAACAAGTGTTTCAACAATTCCTGGGAATGGGTGTCATATACAGTAGCTGGCCTTCAATAAGTCATCCCATCTGTGTACAAGGCACCTTGTTTGCTATTTTGAATTGTGCTATTTATTATTGTTTGATTGTCCTGGAGGAAATCGTTTTGTCTGTCAAGGACTTGAGTGCTACGTACAGTACAACATTTACAACCTTAATGCTATTTTCTTCAAAACATTTTCACACAGGCCATGACATGTTATTGAAATAACAAAATAAAGGCCACCTTTACACTGGAGACTTCTCCCAAACATGCCTCATGATCATTTGGACACTTCTAACCTCATTGAACGAACGCGTCGAATGAAAGGAGCCTGTGTGAGACCACCATGTTACAGAGGATGGGTAGACTTCCATGGCCTCACTGGCCCAGAACAAGTAATCGCTACAGTCCGGCAGCTTTGGTCGCCAAGTACTGATGAATCCCTGCCTTTGAGAGAAGGCCCATTCTTGTGCCAAGACACGAGGGGGTCTTGCCTTACATGGATCAAGGTCAGACCACAGCTATTTCAAATGGCACAGAGTGTGACTGTGGAATAAAAAGGGGCCTGTAAAGTAATTGGGTAACTGCATATCAGCCTCCCTATGGCCATAACTCCAGAGACATGACTCACTCCCTCACCTTGAGATACTTCATTGCTTTGTCAACACTGACGTGTGAGCTCATGGGACATCACTGATAAGGGCCTGCGTGGGCCCCCCGGCTGAAAACTTACCTGAGAGGACACCTGATTTGACAGGCCAGACACAGTATGCTGCTGACTCAAATGAGTGGGTTGTGTAATGGTGTCACACAACTGTTTGGGGCCTGTCTGGGGTTAATATGAGACAGGAGAGATCCAGGAACTCAGTCACTGATTAGCTAAGCCATTTGTTAGCTTTCCATATAAGGTGTTGTCGATCTTTTAGGGCCGAGCAGTGAATGACGAACAGGGGCTCCACCTAATGAATGTTTAAACTCACTGACTAACATTAGAGTGACAGCTTCTCATTGCTGGTAGCTGAGGCGTGGCATGGTCCCTGATAGCCTTTCTTAGGACTCCTTTGTAGCTTATCGTGGCTCCACCATTATGACTGATATGGGGAGTCAAGTAAAGGAGTTTTATGTACTACACTTTCACTTCCTTACCAGTGAGGTTTTTTAAGGCGAACTGGGGTATACGTGTGTGCATGAATGTGAATTTGTGTGTGTGTGTGTGTGTGTGTGTGTGTGTGTGTGTGTGTGTGTGTGTGTGTGTGTGTGTGTGTGTGTGTGTGTTTGTGTGTTTATGTGTGTGTGTGTGTGTGTGTGTTTATGTATGTGTGTGTGTGTGTGTGTGTGTGTGTGTGTGTGTGTGTGTGTGTGTGTGTGTGTGTGTGTTTATGTATGTGTGTGTGTGTGTGTGTGTGTGTGTGTGTGTGTGTGTGTGTGTGTGTGTGTGTGTGTGTGTGTGTGTGTGTGTGTGTGATTGTGTAAGCACATTCAGAAGCCCTTTGATCTGATGATGAGATAACAATCTAAACTGTCCAGACCAGACCACCTGCATGATCTGCACAAGCCTGCATAACTGACAGGAATGGATTCCTGATAGAAAATCAAAGATGTCAGGAATGGACCTTTTGGAATGGAGAAAAACACAGAGGGCTATCTCCTCTGGTGAACTACTCATTTGTTGGGGGTTAGGTGCTAGTTTATTGTGTCCCCAACAAACATTCTCACCCCCCTGCAGAGACTCTTATCTCAGACCTCTGTCTCTGGTTCTCTCTTCGTACTTTCTTCGTACTTTTGAAACTAGGGACAGAGAAATTAATGTAAGAGTGTTGAACTGAAATGTTATATTGGAAGATGATTTCTGTATAACTCATTTTAATGGTCTCAATCTGAGTGGGAAATGGTCTCAATTCTACAGCTGTATATATTGATTAAAACATGGTTATCAAAGACCTGATCATTCTGGTCTCTGTGAGAGTGCAAAGGTATCTCTCTTTGGAGGGGTTGTTAATGTGTGATTCTCATCTTGAGAAACCTCTTATCTATGGGGGTAATTATTTGGCCAGATGGAGCAATACATGTTAAGATTCCAAGACAAAACCGGTTAATTAAAAAGTAAGGGAGGAATTCATATTACAGACGATAGGTGTACAAAAGAATGAGTTGGAGATCAGCCTGCACAACCAATAGCAAGGTAGCATTTTACATTAAAAGCTAGGAGCTAAGGCTGTGTTCCTAGTAGAGTGGAGTCAGACAAAGAAAATGGGAGTCGGATTAAATATGGTTGAACTAAGAAAACTGTTTTAATAAATGTTACGTTTTCAGCAAAGCGAGGAGAGAGACGCATCTACCCAAACCTTCCAGACGCCTATTCCCTTTATTGGTCTAGGAAATTACGTCTTTACACTCCCTTCACACCCATTTTCTGTTTGGTCAGTTTTTGTTTCACACATGATAGATAAAGGCTCCAAATATCATACCCTAAAAGAGATTCCACATTGGAATGGAGTCAAAGATTTTCCATTGAGAAAGCAAATGTGCATCCTAATGTTCATCAACTTAAGACACATTTTGACATACAGAGAAATTGATGAAAAGTTATTGTATTTTTGGAGTACACCATATTATTATTATTATTATTATTATATACTGTGTATATGTATCAAGGAAAAAAGGAAAAAAATATGTTATTGGGCTCTGACATCAGGCATTCAGAGATTCCTCTGGAAACATTCCTGTTTTCAATCAGTAACAGCAAATAGGAGCAGGAATATTCAGCATCTAGGTGTGATTCTTAAAATTCAGAAGTTTTTCTCCAAACTTTCAATTGCCTTGGAATGTTCATTGCAATGAAATATGGACTGGCGAGTAAAAGATGCTGAGTTGAATGTAGTACTATCTAATTATTATTATTATTATTATTATCTAATCTTATTATTATACAGCATAGCCTTTCTGAAATGTAAGTACACAGAGGGAAAAGCCCCTACATGAAATTGCAGGGGGGCTCCGGTTATGAGACTAAAGGATGTTTTCCTTCTCCCTCTTGTGTGCTCTCCCTGCTTGTGTACTTAAGAGCTAGGCTGATTGTTCTTTTGTTGGCCTCATATCCTTACGAGGGTGGAGCACAACATATCCGCTCAAGTAAATGATAGTTTGGAAAAGGTGTATACATTTTACCTAAGCCTTTGAAAGAGTAAAATTTTCCACCAGCTCTACTATTCTATTTTAATTTCTATACTTAAAGCCATATAAAAACACGCCTGATAGAGATGGGCAAAGTCTGGGAGGAAATCCAAATATTTTTTTTTCCAAGGTTTACCACTAGACCAAACATTTGTCTGCCAATAAGAGTTCTTAAGTAGGAGCGATATTTCTAAACCTGTATGAAAAAGAGGCAAAAACAGTGTCATTTTAACAGCTAAAAGTGTATTTCATTTTTATGGCTCATTCATTGAAGTAAGACAACATTTCATTTTGTGTAAAAAAGTGTACACATCATCACTACCACTTATTTATGTATATTCTGATTCAACCGGAAAAAAAAACAGTTTGTAAAGTTAAGGAAGCACATTCAATGTGAAAACTACTGTATTTCAAAAATGTTAGTAGAAGCCAGCCACCCAGACACACTCATGCAGTGGAGGAGGAGGCCGGCATGGGTGGACAAGGACAGAGGGAGGGGTTAGGGTTGAGGGTGGGAGTGGCCCTGGAAGGCGGGACTGAGCCAGTGGTTTCCAGCCAGGCCTATAAAGCCGGCATTTTTGCCTGCCTCCCTGTCCTGTTTGTCTGTGTGCTCCACTCTTTACTGCCGCGCTCGACTCTCTCTCTCACTCACCCACTCACCCAGCCACCATGAGCACGAGAACCTCATACTCCGTCCGCTCCAGCCGCTCCAACATGCCACTGGCTCAGACCTCCATTACCCGCACCTCCATGGCCCCTGCCTACAGGGCATCCAGCATCTATGGCGGAGCAGGGGGCCAGGGCGCCCGCATCTCCTCTGTGTCCTACTCTGGGGTGCGCAGCGGCGCCCCAGGCTCGTCCTCCAACTACTCCATGCAGGTGAGCGGCAGTGATGCAATGGGTGGCATCATGGGCAACGAGAAGGGGCACATGCAGAACCTGAACGACCGCCTGGCCTCCTACCTGGACAAGGTGCGCAACCTGGAGCAGGCCAACAGCAAGCTGGAGCTGCAGATCCGTCAGGCCCTGGAGAAGAAAGGCCCTGATGTAAATGACTACAGCCGCTTCCAGGCCATCCTGGACGACCTTCGTAAGAAGGTAAGTGGACATGCTGGGGTGGGGGGAGGGCACTGAAATTCTTCTGGGCATAAGGGGTGATTTAGTTTCAGTTCTGGTTGGATGCTAGCAGAGAACCAAGTGGGAGGGATTTGTCTTGATAAATGGCCCATGAATGTGACATGAGACATTTCTGTGGTAAGAAACAGACCATTGCTGGGAAACCTCCTCATGATGGGGGTTTGGGGGTCCTAGATAAACACGGGGGGGTGGAGTTTGCGGGGCCAGAGGAAGGAGGAGATGGAATTTAGATTGCTGGTTGATAGCCAATCATTATCAGCAAGGGCCCAGGGATCAACAGGAAGTGCTTAGTAGGGGGAATACCTTTGGCTCCTGTTCCCCCCTTTGGGCCCTGCCTGTGGCCGACATCTGTGTGAATATGCATACACTTCCTGTATTTATCTTTTCTGTGTTACACATCCAGACGTTTATTTAATCCCAGCGGCTGGAAAATAGCTGACTTAAAGGAGTGTATTTTTTTCCACCCTCAGACGAGAGGAAATCTGCTGTCAGAGTGCAGCTGTACAGAGTGAACATTGTTTCAAATAGCTAAAGAGGGTTTTTTTTTTTTTTGGATGATTTGAGACAGAGTTCAAATTTAATCAGGACCCTGTTTTTTTTTATAAGTGACAGAAATAGGGAGAGCATGAACATAATAAGCGAATCACATGAAAAGGATTGAGGACTAAAATATGGATTTTACAGCACAATGTTGAGAATTACACCAAAAACCCTGCTCCTTACAGTGCTGTTACATGCAGGGTGTGTTCTTAGGCTCGATGGATAAAGTCATTTATAATTTGACATTGCACCAGAAGCTGATGTTGACTAATTGTCATGCTGCAGTTCAATCCATGTTTAATTACTGATTCATACAGTCTTAAATCCCACTTTATCTGAAGTCAAGTACCCACCCAGGAGATGAATCATTTCTGTGGAACAATTCTATATTCTCATGTTTTTGGAGGCGGAGTCATTGGAAACACATCCTCCTCTTTGCCATGTCAGTTCTTATGACCTCAAATGCCTTCCCTAATCTATTATTATTATTATGTGACATAATCTACCCAAGTTCCTCCGCCAGACACAGAAGCAAGGTCTTATCTGAGAGACTGATTGTCACAACTTGCTTGTTCTTGCCCTGGCGATACCACTGTGTGTGTGTGAAGCCTCCTGTCTCTCACCTCTCACAGGCTGGAAAACAGGAAGCCAAGCCCTGACCTCCACCCCAACGTCCACTAGTCATGTTCAGTACACATCATGAGCTTTCCCACAGTAACTGGTTGCCTGTTAATGATTAGCCCACGGACCTTCTCCTGTATGTCCTCTCCTGTATGTCCTCCTTATCAAAGCAAACATGTGAGCCTGTGGAAAATGATCCTGCTATCATCATCCAGAATGCCACATAGCCACAAATTCACACTTTGATGTTGCTGTATTAATCTAGCCAGATTGAAGAAATCAAGCCGTTTATAAATTGAAAGTTCTTTTCTTGTGCCGATTGAGTAGTAAGTCAACACTGACATCATGTGTAGACTGACAGGCGAGCTATGAACATAAACGGGGAGTTTATAATGTACACATCATCCTCCGCATGGAAGACTTTATTATGTGTGCAGTCAGTTGCTGCAGTTGCTAACAGTCTCTCTGGCAACAGGTGTTTGATGCCACCCTGGACAACTCCCGCTATATCCTCCAGATTGACAACGCCCGACTGGCCGCCGATGACTTCAGAGTGAAGTGAGTCCTGCTCGGTCACATTGATATGATACTGTACCAGCCTCCTCTGTGTGTCCAGACATGATCTGACTTTCACCATCTGTGTCCACAGGTATGAGTCTGAGCTGTCCATTCGCCAGTCAGTGGAGGCTGACATCGTTGGCCTGAGGAAGGTTATTGATGACACCAACCTGAACCGCATGAACCTGGAGAGTGAGTTCGAGTCCCTGAAGGAGGAGTTGATCTTCCTGAAGAAGAACCACGACAACGTAAGCATTTGGGACTGTGGGACCAACGTGTACCCAAACCCACTTCAAATGTTGCTGTATTAACTTTTTAATTTGACTCTTTTTCCACAACAGGAAGTCATGGAACTGCGTAACCAGATCGCCCAGTCTGGAGTCCAGGTAGATGTGGATGCTCCAAAGGGCCAAGACCTCGCCCTGATTATGGACGAGATGAGGGCCAAATATGAAAAGATGGCGCTAAAGAACCAGGAAGAGCTCAAACAATGGCATGAATCACAGGTATAAAACAGAACTTTACTTGAATACTTGCCCTTGTGATTATATTGCCATCTATTCCTGCTATTCACATTCAATTCAGTTTGTTTCACTAGCTAGATTCTCAGCGATGCCCACATCAGGAGAGACTTCTCATGTCTTTTCTTTTCGCATCTCTCCTCTGTTCAGATCACAGAAGTTCAGGTTAAGATGACACAGAGCACAGAGGCCCTGCAGGGTGCACGCGCAGATGCCAACGACCTTCGCAGGCAGGTTCAGACACTGGAGATTGAGCTGGAGTCACAGAGGAGCTTGGTAAGTACCGCCAGCACAACATGAGACACTTCCTCCCATCAGTTTTTCTTCCCTTGACGTTTTCACACCTGATGGATTTTCCTCCCCTTTCATCTCCAACAGAAAGGATCATTGGAGGGCACCCTGCATGACACAGAGATGCGTTACAACATGGAGGTCGAGAGCTTGAATGACGCCATCCGCCAGCTGGAGGCCGAGCTGACGCAGCTGCGCAACAACATCCAGCAGCAGACACACGAGTACGAGGCCCTGCTCAACATCAAGATGAAGCTGGAGGCCGAGATCGCCACCTACAGACGCCTCCTGGATGGCGGGGACTTCAAGTAAGCGGCAATATGAAAGCCATCTTTACAGGGCCATTTCATAGATCTCTATGAGGGTAAGATTCCTTTGACTTACCCACTGCCTGTAAAGACCTTCATTTCAGCCTCAAACCATCCTAATCCTGATCCTAACCTTCATCAAAACATCCTAATCCTGATCCTAACCTTCATCAAAACATCCTAATCCTAACCATCAAAACATCCTAATTAGGCTGCATACGCTACAGCACGATCAAAAACGAATACGAATCATCCAAAACTGATGACTAATGGTTTGAAAATTGTTTTCTCACTGTCAGACTTGAAGATGCCATGGAGGACCAGAAGACACTGAAGACAAAAGTCACAACAGTCACACAGACACTGGTGGATGGGAAGGTGGTGTCCTCAAGCACAGAGACCAAGGAGAGGCCATTCTGATTCACTCTCCCCTTACCAGCACAACACAAACACCTCATGGTCCACCATTTACAAAAATGATTTCATAACTTATTACACCTTTGTTTCTCTTACACACACACACCCCCCCAATTCAGAAGGCAAACATCCTTATACTTATAAAAATATAATTGAAGATGTAATGATACAATTTGATTTGTTTGAGAAAATGTTTCTTTTTGGAGCAATTTTTGTAACTCTGCCATTGTTATCCCAACCATGTGTTTCACCAGTGTTTGCTTGTTGTGTTGCCCTGTGTCTGTCTGTTGCCATTAAAAAGCAAATGCATCTAAAAAAAATCTTGAATGTTTCATTTCAATTTAAATCACAAAGTATACATAACTATAAAATAGTATCACTTAAATTCATCCACTCCATCCACTCTTAAATGTATCTTACTATGCAGTGATCAATAACATAGTTTCTAGCGTATCCTGTATTCTATAAAACATGCACATAATTAAAATATCAATACATGGTTAAACATTACTTTCTTTGTGAGACAGAGGGTTCAAATCTTGTTCCAAAGTCTCGATTCAAAATTAGTTAACACTATATTGGTTTCTTGGAAAGAAAAGCAAAGAAGAATGGGAAAAAAAATTGCACACTTGACCTGAAGACTTCGAGAGGTTCAACTGCAAACAAGTTTCAAAGTCACACATCCATCCATCCATCCATAAAATAATAGAATTTACAAGTATGGAAGTGCATTCAAGTATGCCTGATGTATTGTGGATGTTTAATGACCTTGCTCCTTAGATACAAAGAAACTATATTCCAGCTATTCCAACAATGTCCTGACTTTTGTTGAGCAACAAACAGAACACCATGGAAACTTTTTCATGACAATCAGGCAGCGCACCAGCTCAGGTCATCTTTCTGAAAAAGAAACATTTTTTAAGACAGTACAGTTTAACCTCCTAATCCAGTTATCCATCGAAAACTCGGATGAGTCACTAAACAACTCAGCAGCAGTAATGCAGACAGGTGTGATATCCTGTGCTATTAGTGTTAGTAACTGATTAGAACATGTTACCCCATATGACACCATGAGCAACAAGGAAACCCAAGAAGCTGCATTCATTTAAGGGAGGGGATGTCCAGATCAGGGTCCTCTACTGCATGAAGCAATCAGACATCGAAATGATCTCTAGTCTGATTAACGTAATCACACACTGAAACTTGTATAATGTTGCACTGACCTGAAACCATTATGTAAGCTGTTCTATTACTACTCCATTAGTAGCTCTAGCACTTTTCTCTGTGAAATATGCAACATAAATAAACTTGGCTCCTTTGCAATACAGATGGATACTTTATTAATCCTGAGGGAAATTTAGGTCATCCAGTAGCTTATACACATATACACTTATACACCTCACCGACATACATACAATTAAGTATGAAACACAAAACTGTTGTACTCAAGTAAAAAAAATGCATGATAATCTATTTATGAGTACTTTGATTTTACTAGGGAAATGTCCGAGAGAATGAACTCAAGAAACTAACTATTATTTCACAGTAATATCTTACAGTATATTCCCTTTTACAACTGACCACAATAGTCTTTGCCAATGCAGCAAGATCCGAAGTCCTTGAGTGTAGTGTAGTGATATTCATCTGAGCATACAGAAAGCCAGTTACCATCTAGACTGGTCTCAATCTCCTGACAAGTTTATGTAGTTCCATCCTCGAGTGGGAAAACATGGCCATTAGGCACACCTCTAGAACTAGCTATGCAAGATTTATCAACAAAAAACAAGAACACTTAAACGCCTTTTGGCATTATGGAACTTTGCACCAGCAAGCTCTACACAGAACTCTGGGGGGACATAAAAGGTCAAGGAAATGGAGATTCCTCCCAGAAACAGGGAGAAACTCATGCAGCACCTGCAGAACAACCATCTCGCCTCCTATCTGGAGACAGTGTACCACCTAGAGCGACAGCAAACGGGAGTTTAACATCAAGGACGTGCTGGAAATGAGGAGCCTGAAGGAGAATGACGAGAGCCATTACTACAACACCATGATGGACCCGCAGGCTAAAGTAGGAATGAACGTTCTAATTCCATGCTGCCAAAACTAGCCAAAATACATGAACTCTTGTTCACCAACATCACCCAATCAGGGGTCCAATAGGAAGTGGATGCTCCAACTGGTCAGGACATATCTAATATCATGGAGGAAATGAGGGCAAAATATGTGGTGGTTGAGAATCAAGAGGAAGCAAATGGCATAATGCAGGTATTATAACACATCTTTTAGCATCTTTTTTCCAAGAAGACCAATACAAAGGTACAAGCCCTGCTTTTTGCTATTGTGTTTGGGAATGGGTATTTAGATCACAGAGGTATGTGTACATGTGACACAGAGCTCAACCGCACTAAGAGACAGAAGTGAATGTCTGAAACTCAAAGGATGGAGCAGTTGCTTAAGATTCTTCTAGAGTCAGTGAGATGTCTGTTAAGAAATGTTGTCTACCTCTCAGCACTAAATGGGTCTTTTCTGTGAAACTAGGGGTCAATTGACCACTAATTGTTATGACTGCAATCCGGAGGATAGCTAATGCTTGAGATATACAGCAGTAAGAAATGGATAGTTACAGAAAGTAATTTGCTTTGCTGATTCATGTTGATAAACATTTGGCATGATGCTGTACAAACTCTATACCAAAAGAATGTCAAGTATGTCATTAAAATCCACATAGAAATTATGTCAAATGTCAGCTACTCTAATGTTACGAAAGCCTGAAATGAGATTCAGGGTTGGATGGCCACAATGGAAAGTGAGTAAAAGTAGAATATGGATTTTAAAATAAACTGCAAACTTGTAATTCATCACACAACTCCAAATAACACTAGTAGTTAAATAGCCAAAACTGTTGATGCCTTTCATAGAATGTTTGTGTAGGTGTGGGCTTTGTTGTCCTAGTGATTTAGCATGAATAGACTCCTGGGATGCTCTATCTGAAGACCTTGAGCACTCAGCAACTTCATTTTCAGCTACGCAGCCTATTTGCAAAGGCTCCTGCAGACCGGTTTTTATGCAAAACGCTTATTATGGCTTTCAAAATGAAGGGAAGCCGCGAGCAATGCGAAGTGTCTATGTTTAGAAAGTTCCACTGTGGCTCTCTGTGAATGGAGGGTTTGTGGTCATATGTGATGCTGAGTTTCCACTGGAGTTGTGCACCTCCTTTCTTTTCAGAGTCCAGGCTCCAGGGAGCTCTTTAAGGTGGGGACGACGTGCACTGGCACCACCCTGTCAGCCATCACTCAGGCCCTTACTAATGGAAAAGAGCCATCAGAGCCTAGGGATGGTAATTGATGGAGACCATCCCTTCACATGCTGTTAACGTTTGAAACTCGGATGCCCATAAAGGTTTCCAACGAGCTGTATCTATTTCCAGTACCCAGATAATGTATTTCACAGAAACCTTTCTATTCAATCACTTGATTGTCTTGTCTGAATTATTTCAGCCTTTATACTGTAGCTTAATTTACGCTCTCTTACAAAAAATATTCACAAAGTATATAACAACATGGGATCTAAGTATGTAACAACACAGTTAAGACTGCACAGTGAAGATGTTTGTCAAACTGATGGAGGAACCTTAGTGTCAAGGGGTCCGCATCACAGAAAGGCAAGTCACACAATTTGTATGTATGTTGGATTATTCTAGACATAGTCTTTCAACATCGTCATGTCTGTTTTTGTGTAATAACCCCAGGAATTTGTTGACAGAGAGGGGGGTTTCCGTTTTCCACCATTCCCCTGGTGCTGGTAAAGCACATTATTCCCACGCCATTTTACAGCATGACTCATAGACGACTAGCAATGTGTTTTATAATGATGTTTTTTTTCATGTCTTGTGTATGAGTCTTTCTGAGGATAACTTAAACAGGTCACTTGACGTGGCCTTACACTGTAGCACTTTGTTTGGATACAGGCTAACCAGGGGTGTGGTGGAGGGGAAACGCTGTTTACGCGGCTTTTTAATTAGGAAACAGCTTTTACTCACTTATCAATAGGAAAGTTAGATTCAGAAATATACCTCGTTGTTCACTGCATTAGGCCTACAAGAGCACACGCACACCACGCGCCTTCCTCTCTCCCCCATCACTCCTCAGTGTCCCCATGCAAGCTAATCAATTTCAGGTGCTGTAACATGCATGAACCCAGTTAATAAGATAATATTAGATATTAATGAGGACTGTGGCCTACAGATTGATGCTCAAGCAAGCTGTTTTCCATAGAGTTAGCCGGCTAATAGACACCATTACCTAGGCAACATATCTGAATCAATGCAAATCCATTGGGAACCTAACATGAATTTCCATTTCCATTTGTGCTGGACATGAACTTATTTCCATGCTGAATGCACTTGGAGTACAGAGCGGGAGGCAGACAATTGAAAGGGACAGAGACACAATGAGTTAGAAATTGAATGGGACAGACAAGGCACCGCTAACCTACAGGACAAAATGTATCTTAAGCACCATGTTTTTATCCATTAAAATGTGACAATGTAGGCTAAGGTGACCATATTTCTGAGACAAAATCCGGGGACATTTTCAGTTCAGACATGTAAACACCTCCAAAACAGTGTAACGTTTTATCTTTGTAAACGAAAAACGGGGATTGTCCCCGGAAACCAGGGACATCTGGTCACCCTAATGTAGGCCCAATTATAGTCTGTACAAAGTAGAGAGACTTAACGTTGCCTTTGTTGCCATAGTGATATGGGCGAGCGGTGGTGCCGAGCATGCAACTGTGTAGGTAGGCAGTGGGAGCGCTATGTGCAACTGTGTAGGGTCAGGCTATAGGTAGTTACAGTTACAAGTTCACAACAGAAGCCATATGATGAGAGAACAGTCAAAATAGTTACAGAATCTACAGTAAGGCAGTAAGGGTAGTAAAAAACACAGAGCAGACACCCTGCTGCCAAAGGCCACTCACAGATAGATCAACTAACGTAGCCTACTTTGGAATATTCACTGTTGATTGATTGCTTACTTAGCCATAATCGGTATAAAACCAAACTAGCAAATTATCATTCAGATTAGGCCTAACACTGCTATTACTACTACTACTACTACTACAAATAATAATAATAATACAAAGATTATATGATTTGGTTTCAGAGGTAGTGCAGTGCTGCATAGAGGTTAGGTAGTTTATCCACTTTTTTAATGGCGCATAAGGGTGTGTCCACGGGCATGTATAGTTGACCCACATCTTTCCCCACCACACCACTGAGGTGAACTGATCTCTGGCAATTGTTTGTTCACTTTCTTTCACTTCCTGAACTCATAACAATGGAACAGTGGCATATAAAATTCCACAGAAATAGTTTGGGCACTATAGCAAACCAGCAAAAAATAGGCCTAAACTTGCCCGATGGTTCTTAAAGTTCACACCACAGCAGTTACAGTGAAAATGTATAGTTATAACGTGGGCTATTAATGAGCACGGTGCTTTGTAATGAGTTCTGTACTGCAGTGAACTGTACCTCAGAGTAGCGCTCCCTGTTCAGAGCTGGACGCCTAGCTGTTCTTTGAGATGCATCAGTGAGTGAACAATAGGCTTGTAAGGACCACATGCCTGACATTCCTCTACGGCAGGCTCCTTGAACAGGAGATTATTCTGCCCCTGAACTCCGCCACAGGTGGGTTTTCATAAGCTGGGTTGCTCAGTCATGCAGCTGGACCCATGAATGTGGATGCGTGACAAGACTGCAGCATTTCCATTTGTGTCATAAACAAATTCGGGATTCCAGCGCTCGCACCCGCGGTGTAAACAAGCAGGCACTTTGTGGTCGGTTCATACATTTTCAGAGAACCAATGATTAAAGAGGGCACTCTATGTCAGCTGAGCACTTTGAAAATTAGATGATCTTGGTGGTGTGAACATCTGAAATGATTTTGTCAGTTTCCCCTCTGCCCTGTTACAACAGGGTTCCTGGTCAGATTCTAAAATAACCAGCCTGTAATCACCATCTCGCTGTGTGTGGATGTGCGTATGGTGTACCTGTGTGTGTGTGTGTGTGTGTGTGTGTGTGTGTGTGTGTGTGTGTGTGTGTGTGTGTGTATGTGTGTGTGTGTGTGTGACTACGTTTCCTTATTGCTTTGTGAGTCATTCCTCTACTGGCAGGGGATCCCCAGAAGCTGAGCGGAGCCATATGACTTGCAGAAAAAAACTTGGAAAAAAAGTCTAGAAGTTTCAGAAACCACAGTTGGGCCGTTAGTTTTCCCTCTGTGCGTCATTTATCCCGTTGCAGCTAAAATGAAAAAACCACACACACCAACCATTTTAGCATTCACCATCCTAAAATTGCCCTGTAGAGAGTTGGGTTTCCCTAGCAACCAGACACACAAACCTTCTGAGTTGTCATGACAACTTAGTTGTGGCAAAACTATGGCAACGAAACACACAAAGTTATACATTATCAAGCTATTCTTCTCCCTAAAGAGATGGTATATCTTACCAAGTATGTTTGTAGGCTTCACCCATGACCTAAATATCATTACAAAAGAAATACATAGCAACTTATTATCATAGGTATTAAACATTGCATTGTATCAAGGGAGTTCCTGTAACCCAAAATATATTCAGATTTTAAGATATTTAAAAAAATAACAGAAAAAGTGTTCCTCTAAATACCAAATACATGCTAACAGAATGTGTCAATGATTACTGTGACAGATGGTAGTTTGTAGAAGGCATGCATGAAGGTATTTTGTAGATGAAAGGGTCAACGTCTGTGTGGGGCAAAGGGTTAGATCCTGCCAGACCAAATCTTACGCACACACTGACCTTTTGTAACTGCTGAATTCAACACATTCTTCTACAATCACCAAAGAGATACTGTTACGTGTTGGGTATGGGTTCCTGTATCTCACACAATCCATGACACATATAACTGCTGAGACTAAATGCACATAGACATATAGTGCCAAATGTTATTTATTCCCGACACCCACCCACCCACACACACACACACACACACACACACACACACACACACACACACACACACACACACCTAATTTGTAAGGTCAGAGGGCACTTATATTATATATATATCATGCCCAGGAAAGTGCTTTTAAACCCAGCTGAGGTTTTAGGAAGGATTTTGCTTGAAACACCAAGCAGATTCAAACCTGCCTCAGTTTTGTTTTCCCATTTTCCACATTCCTTAAAAAATAAAGCCGAAGCTTATCTAAAGATATCGTCTGACACAGAGAAAAGACACTGATGCGGTCAAGGAGGGTGGCTAAGGTAAGGGTCAAAAGGTAAACCAGGGGCCTTAATTTCATCTACTGTATTGTGTTTGGATAGCAGCTCTTATCCTAGTCCTCTGGTTATCCCTCTAGTGCCCACTCTCCAAGAAAGGTAAGTTGTTGAAACTGAATGAATTCATGATGGACATTTGTTGAATGTTTTTTTCTGTCGGAGGAAGAATTTAAATGTACATGTTTCTACTTGGAACAATTAAACATTATTGCGTAAAACAACTGATATTCTTATCAAAAACCGAACATCAATATTGGACCAAGTGATATTCTTATCTAAAACCTCTAAAAGCTCAGTCCACAACTTACAACTTACTTATCTTCCGCTACTGAGATGTTAGTGTTCTTAATGTCTGCCTTTACTCTGCTGCTTAAAGTAACACTATGCAACAATTTGACACTTTTTGAGGTATGGTTTTATTGGCAACTAGTTTTGGTACCATCCTTAAATTCATTTTGATAGCATATGGTCATGTGAAAGACAGATAAACACCTGTGTCTTTCCCACTAGCCATCCATGATATGCCCTGTGTAGTTCTGTGTTCCGGGCTGGAACACCCTGCAAAAATGGAAGAAAAGCTTTTAACAGTATGACATTGCCAGCTATACTGCCAAAATACACCAGTTAGTGTGTTGGCAAGCTTCTATCAGTGTCAACTGGAGTGTTGGTGGTGTTTGCAAGGTTTTTGCATGCCTTTTAGGTAGTTAGCTTGCTAGTTTTGGAACAGAACTCCTTATTGCTGCTTTAAATATTTTCAGAGGTCAGAATGTGAATTTAATATATGATTTAATGTTTAATCTCTACATCTTAGGTGTCGAAATTCTACTTTCCATTCATTTAATCTCACCAACAGTCAAAGTATCAAAGCACTTTACAGAAATTAGAACCAAACCTCTGCCTGAACTGAGTTCAACTGTCTTAACAGTTCGGTTGAGCCCCGGACAAGTGTGTAAGGACTGTTACCTATACCTACCGATCAACTAACTCTGGGACACTGATATGGTGATGAGCATAAAGACAGAGAAGAGGATGCCTTTTGATTTGTACTATGAGCAGGTAGTGTATGAGTAGTGGTGAAGGACGTTGGTCCTCATATTCCGACTGGGTTCAGTGAGTTTGATCAACCAAACTGTTTGTGTAAACTAACTGGCCCAGCCCGGCCCAATCAGGCTCCAGGGGAACAGTTCCAGACCACAGTGAACACTGAGAATGTGGGATGGGCAGACTAAGAGAATAGAAGAATGAGGAGAATGGAAGGAGGCTAAGGAAAGAAGGAGAGGAGAGAAGGAGAGGAGAGAAACCGGGGGAGAAATTAAGCAAGGGTGTGAGCAGGTAACGGGGGGAGATTGAGTCTTTATCTTGTCTTATCTGGTAGTCACAGTGTGTTAGAGGGCACAGGGCGATTTCTGCTATGACAAAAACAAAAGCCGAGTGACTTGTTTTGTTTCATAAGATGTGAAACACATTGTTGGGTGTGGTGAGGTGGTCTGACCTGGTGATGGACAACCACCCAGTGGTCAGACGTTGACAGACACCAGGGTAGACATTTCATTTGCTCTCCAATACTATAGATGAACCTGGTGGAGGTGCTGATTGAGTGGGTCCAGGGATTCTGAAAATATTAAAAAGAGAAAAATAAATAGCTACCATTTGCCACCAAGGACAGCCAGATATATGATTGTATATAAGTATTGTATTATAAGGACAGAATAATATAGTGGCAGGCTTGAACACCTTTCCTCAGCTCAGTAGGAATTAGCTTATTATACTCCTAAAGACATATTCATGTTACAAAATAACACTGATATTATGGTATGGTATTTTAGCTCTGACACTGACAGACTCAACATCCTACTCTGCACTACAGTGTCTTGTTTTGTTCTCACCTTTACAATCCCAACTAAATGGGGACTAAATTCCCTCACAGGAAATTCATTGTCTTTTTAGCACAGGCACATTTTCTTAATGGATCAGCACAGCACGGTGCAGATAGTTTTACTACACAAAATGAGTATTTAAAAACAGAATGATGTAACTGAAACTGAGTATATAAAAAGTCTTGTGAAAAAACGACAGAAAAAACATAGATGAGATTCTAGGGAGGGCCAGTTGAAAAGCATAATAGGTTCATACCAGGGGAAAATGTTATCTTAGCTGGCAACAATCATTCCAAAACAGGCATTCCAGCTCTGCAGCTGCATTTGAGAGGCAAGACAGACAATGTTCAGTAGGGTCGACTTGTACTAATCAGTCCGTCCACATAGTGTTCTCCCCTTTGGACAACTTGGCCTATGTTTGTCTTTTGCTCAGATATGACCATATAAGGGGCGCTCCCTGCTACTCCCTGCTACTTCACATGCCAGCACAGTGGCAGAAAAAAATAACCATTTTACGTGGCACAGAGGAATGCTGCAAACACAGCTTGATATTACAGCAAATCAGAGAGACAATTAAGTTTGGGACGCCCCCACCTCCGCCCCCGCCCACCGGTCTGTCTCAGTATTTCCATGTTTGTGGACAAAAGGGCACACCACAGTATTCATAGGGGTGTGTAAACAGGATCCCATGAGGTTAGCTGATTCCATGTAAGATTATACCATGGGGGCGAGACAAACAGGAGCTTTTAGTCAGCAAAAGTCAGACATGTTGATTGTCTGAACTGTCCCTGGTCGACTTCGGAGTCACTTTCATGTAAGATATGTTTGATTTGGTACACGACAGTGGCATCATCAGCTGACCGACTCCATTGCCAGTAACCGCACTGCTCTGTCATGTATTTCTGTGTCTGGGATGTGTGAAAGGATTAGCGCTGACAGACACAGGAGGGAGAGGGTCTGTACACACAGGTGTGCACTACCCAGGTGTGTCTGAGTCAACATAAACACACTCAAAAGGTCACACCCTCTTAAACAACTCATTTTAAACAATGTTGTTTATTCCCGACAACCACACCCACACACACACACACACACACACACACACACACACACACACACACACACACGCATACACACATACACACACACACACACACACATACATACATACACACTTACAAACAGTCAAAGCCTTCCTGACACTAATTAACACAGTTTCTTGTTATTCTTGATGCTTTGTGGCTCTGATAGTGAGCAACAAGAACTGAATGTGTCCAGGACAAACCAAAAACTTGTAGTAAAGAGAAACAAACACTGAGGAAACTAGTAGACGTGCAATCACTACTTCCATCAGTCAGCATTTTGGCACTAGATATTACGATTGAAACTCATGATATCTGGGGGGAAATTGCGCAGCGTAACAGTGAAAGAACCTTGAAATTCCTCTGCTAACTGATAATTTGAGTTATGCAACGAGGTGGGTCTCTCTGAACTATTCCCATGGCCTTTTGAGGCAGATCATGTGGGCTGGCATGGGATGGAAGGTTTGCTTTGGGTCTGATTTGAGGAGGGCAGATTACATCATTAGAGTTGCATTCTGTCCTAAATCCTTTTTCCTTCTTCCTTTTTCACACACATAGACATTTACAGTCGTTGGTGAAAGTCACTTAGAAGGTGCCATTTTGAGGATTACATTTCTACCAGGTATTCTTACAAGCTACAAGCTATAAAATACAAAAAGGCCTTACAAGGGAATAGAGGGAAGGTTCAGAGCGATATGAAAGAGAGGGAGAAGCACTGTGCCTGACCGTGGGCCACAATCACAATCCAAGATCTGTTGACACAAATCACAAAGCAGAATCCTGGTCCACATATCCCCCCCTAATACGGGAGCTTTTCAAACTAAATTATTTGGCATAGAATGCATTGTGTGAGGGTCAGAGTAAATCCCCGATCAAAACAGTGAGATGATACCCTATTGTTTCATCAAATGATACAATCTGGTTTAGCATTTGCATGGGCACATCATGTTGCACTTGGAAAGGTCAGCAAAGAAAACATTTGGAAAATATTTAGTCTGGCATCATCTATGGGCAGATTTCCTTTTAGAAGTGATATCCATTTGTTGTCATTCATATCAAATAGTCACATTAAAACAACTGAATTGTATAAAAAAAATAAAAAAAACATTATTTTACTTCCATCCCATACGCAGCAGCACTCCTTGGTAGACAGACTAGAGATTGGAGGCTCTACAAAGTCTGGCCACTAATCACAGACACCAGTAAGACCTTCACCAAAGACTAAACAGAAAATATTGTACCTACGGTCTGCTTAAGGGTATCTTCAGTAAAGCCACTACAATGCATTAAAATTGATATTCGTTTCGTTAAAAAATCTTCAAATCTTCAAAGGATATTCTGGATATCTCAAAATTGAGATAGAGTGAGATTGAAGTTGAGTTACAGCAGTCTAATTCTTAGTTGGTGATGATTAAAAGTTTTTAGCCAAAATATTATATCACAAATCACAATGTATTTTACTGTTGTTCCACTGGGTAAAACGTATCATAATTAAAGCCAACACCTGACATCTCAGTCAGTTTCACTGGTGTGATGTCAGTAATCTGCCAGATGGTGCAGCTCGCCTGTTAGGCTTGCCCATGCACATCCGCATGTTTCCACACCGACGAGATGCATTACATCACTGAGGATTCCAGATGCACTACATCAAATTCAGTATTGGAGCATGACAAACTGAGAGGTCAAGGGATGTCCTTAGCTCATTCTCCACCCTCTCTACAAGGTGCAGTAGCATGTCATTATGGGTGAGTATGCAAAGCGCATACGTAAGCCTCCCTTGGTGAGGGTGTAACATTGCATCACAAGATTGGACAGTTCTTGTAACAGGGAGTGAACACTTCTTAGGAGATGGCGTCATGCGTATTGCCAGACATTTCCCCCCTGGTGACAGAGCCTCATGTGAGACAGCTGCAATCGGGCCAGAGGGTGGTCAAACACATGAGGATTAATAACTTCATAAAAAAAATCAATGGATACAATCATTCAATTAAAAGACACAACTACTGTGATTATTTTTCATAATTATTTCCATGTGGGGTTATGTGCAAGGAGAAAGTATGGATGAAAAATGGTCAAGGCCCTTTTAGGGTTAGCCTCTTACTTCAAAAGGGTATATAACAACCGATGCTCTCCACATCTCCAGGCTCAAAGTAATCACCTGCTTCATAACTAGTTACACACACCACACTACTACACTACACTACATCAATAACAAAGCATTTTGTTGATTCATAACTGTGAGTTTAACAGGCTATGTGACATTAACTTAAAACTCTAACATTGTTTTGAATATAAACCTTACACAATAACCTTATGGTTACAAATACTAAACTATTCAGTTCAATAATTCCTCAGTCATGATAGGTCCTTTGAATAAAAGGTTGGGGTGCATTTTTAGTTTTAAGGTGATTATCCCAAAAGAGTTCAGAGGAGGTCCGTCCTGCACTGGAAAAAATGTACAAATCGTACTACTCCTTCTGAAGTTCCGTCCTTGTATGGTTCAAGTGATCTTCTGGTGCGGATGATGGGGGAGGACAGCTTCCGTGAGGGAGGCATCTGTGGGACATCATGAGCCTTGTCTGTCTGCCAAGAGGCTCTGGCTAAGTAAAGGACTCGTTAAAAAAAGGGTGGGAAGCGGTGATTAACAGCTCTCAGCCCAATGCACATATAAGCTCTGTCAGATAGGCCATGGTTTAACGCAAACCTACCCTTATCTCTGCAAGCCATTCAATCATCATTTAGTATACTTAACTCCTTCGGGTTTGTGATGTGTTTACAGTGTGCACATAGTAACACACCTTTGTGATAACAGATGAGAAAATAATGAGAATATATAATTATATTCTAGCCCTTAACAAGCATGTTAAAATGTATATTTTACCTATGCTATAGTGGACAAAGTTGGGAAGACATACAAACAGTATTTGGAAAAGATGGGGAATAAATTACGAAGCACTATTGTGCTATCCTGCAGTAGCCTCCCTTATTGGGTTTGACATTTTCCTTCCTTGCTCAGGCCAAACTGTGAATCACGAAGAATCAGTAGCAGCACTATGAAAGATAGTGACACTACAGGTCAAGAAACTCGATTTGATATATGAAAATGAGATGTTGCAATTGCAAACGAACGAATGCTAAAACTCCGAAGGTTTTCATGAAACAGGAATGCATTTGATACAGATGTGGAGCAGCCATTCCAGTCAGAGCGTATTGTTCTCTGCAGGAAGCTAGGTCAAACTGGGATCCCACAAGCAGCACACTCCTGCCGTTTGTGTGGCCTCCTGTTATGCAAGCGGGTGCTGTTGCTGCTGATGCAGCATTCCTCCTGCTTCTGGAGGAGAGGCACCCGGGGAGGCACATGTGAACGGTTATGAGCAAGCGTCTCAGCGTGCACGCCAGACAATGGCTCCTCAGAACTAGCAGATAATCTGTCAAACATTAACATCCATCTCCAACAATGACTCCATTCAGGGATTAAGCTTGTTGTTGTATGTCCATCATCGTATTCCATAATTACAATGTTGTAAATGGAAACCAGGTGACTGCCTCACTTAAAGGGTGTTTATTGGAACTAACTACAAAAGTAAATCATAATCATGACCGTAAAAAAAAGAGTGTATGTATGTATATAAATGCTTCTATTTACATATTATTTCAGCAAACAATCTGTTCAAACACTGTCGGGTGGGTGTTATTATTCTCTGCTTGTGCACAAGGAAGCAATCTTTGTTTGTATTTCTGTGATGATCCTAAACTAATGAGCTCCTGGTGAAACATGGCGCCAAGGTCTACTAGAAGGACAGCTGGTGAGCAGTCGCCCCTGCTATCAAATACCCAGAAGGTCATCGAAAGATGAATAGGAAGTGACTCACTGCATCGATACAAAGAGTATAGATAGATACTCAAAGAGTATACAGTCCCAACAGAATAACTAAGACAGGAAAATATCTGTGTATGTCCCTCTTTCTTGTCGACGTGTCAGGCACGACTGAGAAATAATGCAACCCCAGTACACTAAACCCACCTCACTACTCAGTTCCTATGCCTTATTGTGCCTATCTAGATGAGCACAAGTAATTGGCTCAGTGTTAGCACCAAGAAGACTCCTGCACAGTCAGGTATCGGACTCCCCAGAGTCTCTTAACCGGTGACCACAGCAGTGCCTTTCTCAAGAGAAACGGTTCTCCAGCTGACTACAGCAATGCCTTTCCGGCATAAACATGTTGTGATGTTTCCTCTGCATGAACATGCTTTTGTTGGGGAGAGAGCTTTTAATAAAGGCACTGAAATAGTGTAGGATTATTCCTTTCACTATTGCAATCTAAACACTCAGTCAACTTGGATTTTATGCTTACATGAAGTGCATACATGTGGAAATAAAGCTGTCGTGCAAATCCTACTCAAACATCAAACACCAAGAAGACATCACAAACTGTACAGTGTCAGGATACCTGTGCTGAAGAGACATACTGGAACTACTGTAGGTCTGGATTATACAGGAGTAAACAGCCAGTCAATACACAACATTAAATATACTATCACCTATTACCTGTACTATCTATTCTGAAAACATGTACCTTATACTGTGAAATGTTCCTCTCTGAAACTAGCTCATTTTATTTAGGGATTCTTTTTATCCACTGAAGAAACACAACACCTTTTGATTTCAAACCACTTTTACCAAGTTAGGCTACTCAAAGTTTCCTCAACAATATGACACAAACCCCCAGTTGGCTTCCACAAAAACTAACACTGAAAGGCAAGCTCACAAAAAAATGAACAGTAATATGTGAAGAGTATTTTTCAACATGGGCTGTCATCTGAGGTCAAGATAACAGTTTAATAATATGAGGAAATACTTCAGTTGCCACACAAAGATTAAGCTGTTTGGTAGCTATGGAGGTTCAGACAGAAATGTGTGGGGGAGTCTGGATGAGTGTCCTTTGCCTACTAATATGTGGGATATGTCACTTTCACCCACGGCCACGCTCCCACCCAGGCACTGACCTTGCCCTTCTGGGAGTTGCGGAAGCCGTTGCCATGACCACTGCTTTCGAGTTTGGGTCAAAACACACAACACAAAGGGGAAGCACTATATTTGCAGGAGAGTGACACAATCTCTCTGACAGGAGTGATATATTTCATTTGCCTTTCAAGTGTTTCTACAATGTCGGACATAGGCAGTTTGAACATATATTTGACACGCACAACTTTTCTTCTTAATATTACATGCAGTGACATTAGTGCATTTGTTAAAATTACATTTACAGAGGTTCGTTAATTTAATTGTGGTCTATTTTTGTACATCCTTTGAATACAGCAATGAAATGGTGTCTCAGATTCTTAGAGTTTGTGTATATCAGTTTGGTGCTTCTACCTTTCCCTACTTGTTGCTTCGTCACTACAACACTGCCCCCAAGTGGATCTACAACAAACTACAGCTGAGCAAAGCTAGTTGAAGCACTCTTACAGCATTGCCTCTCTCCAGCACACAGGTGGCTTATTCACAAAAGTTAACACTGCCCTCTTGTGGATTAACAACAAACTGCAGCTCAGCCATGTTGAGTTCAACACCCCTCTTAATAACACGACTGTTCGTTGATGTAGTCGGCGTCTGGTGTAATGCCTCCGAAATTCTAAACATTATACAAATCATGTCTTTTACCATTACTTGTTGTATTTGGCCATGTAAAATGTGTTACTGAAATGAATGGCAATTGGGCCATTTCCATTATGAAACAACTGAGTTGGGAAACAGACGCAGACGCAGTTTCCACCCTACTGAACAATCCACTCAGTGGTATCTCCTTTTAAGAGGGCTTCTTTCCTTGCCATTGTCACTCTGTTTGCACTTGGGAGTATGTAAACCCCCTTGGACAGATGCTCACTGTAAGTTGTGATATGGAAGATATAATAATGAACCAAAGTGAACCACAGCGGTTGGTAAAGCCAGCCCGATCTTCAGTGCAGGGCCAGCCCTGACAGTGTTGGAGCCCTAGGCAAGATTTTACTCTGGAACACCATCCCCACCCCCCAAAATAAGACTTTAAAGTAACACTATGCAACAATTTGACACTTTTTGAGATATGGTTTTATAGGCAGCTAGTTTTGGTACCATCCTCAAATTCATTTTGATAACATATGGTCATGTGAAGGACACCTGTGTCTTCCCCACCAGAATATGCCCTATGTAGTTCTGTGTAACGGGCTGGTACACGCATGATATTGCCAGCTAAACTGCCAAAAGACTAAAGTTAGTGTGGCCACCTTCTATCAGTGTCAGCCGGGCTGTTGGTGGTGTTTGCAACGTTTTTACATGTCTTTTAGGTAGTTAGCTTACTAGTTTTGGAACAGAACTCCGTATTGCTGCTTTAATAATTATAGAATTTGCAATTTTGTCACTTACATATGATACAGTGGTTAATTCAAAAACACACAACGCTGCAACTCCAGTTGAGGATGCAACAATGTTTTGGTTACTTTACTTACACAGACACGCTAAGCTGCAACTCCAGTTGAGGATGCAACAATGTTTATGTTACTTACACAGACACACTAGGCTGCAACTCCAGTTGAAGATGTAACAATGTTTTGGTTAGGCTACGTTAGCATTGCAAAACTGGATCCCATTGTTTCATTCATGATACTGATCCCATCAAAACGCATGCACGCTGCTCTCATGGACTCTTACCGTGCGTGTGTGTGTGTCGTAAAAATCGTTTATTGGAGTATATTGGATGAAGTCCTATCATCAGTCACTCTATACACCGTAAGCATAGACAGACTGGGCATGTGCCCAGTTAAGTGAAGAAGTGCGCACTTAGCGCAAACTCAAAAGCGTAAACTCAAAAAAGAAAAAGAAGCTAAAGATGCCTCTTGGGTAAAACTAAAATGCACTCTATTTCAAGTCTGATGAACTGATGCACTTCAGATCTTTCATTAGACCTGACGGTCTGAACAACACTCCTCCATCGAAACTTCTGAAAACAATTACAGTCAACATTTCACAACGTATACATTGCAAGACTGTATCTGATGCTTCCTGTCAGCAACTGCCAGAGAGAATGGTCTTTTTCGCAAATGTCCAGAATTAAAAATGAACTAAGGACAAGGATGACAGAGACGCCTGAACATGCTGTCACTCATGGGCATTGATTTGGAATCGTCAGGGAGTTGGACTTTAACACCAGGTAGGATATTTTGCACTGCGTTTTATTTCAAATTAAGGTGTGTTTGACTCCTAAAGATGTATATACATTTGCACATACAAAATGTGTACAACACCATGGCCCATGGTAAAGTAGAAAAAGAATTGTTGAACATATTACAAGGGGCCATGCTATTGTGCTGGCCATTAAAGGTCAGCTTTCTTACTTGTAATCTTATTTTGCCACACTAATTACAAGCTGTCTGTTACCAAAAAAAAATTCAGGTCTCCATGTGGACTGAAAAGACTAAAAACGATATTTGTCGGAAACACCATACGACTAAATGAGAACGAACTTTGTTTTTAAACCAAAGTCAGTATTCTGTAGTGCAGCTACGATATACGATTTAAACGATATGCGAGAACAAACATAATTTGAGAATTTAGGGAGAAATAAGTATTTCTGTTTGTTAGCCTGTTAGACTAAATTCTGAAAAGAACAGGCTATGACATGATTTCAGATGAATTCGTGTTGTGGTTCCAGTGGACGGGGCGGGTCAGGGGATGATCTGGAAATGAACATAAATAACAGGTTTGGTAGGCTTATTATGCCGAGCAAAACTTGTATTAGTTTACGTGAAGAAATGGTCTTCGCACAATACAGTGCATGGATACGCGGCTCGCGGCTCAGCATGGCACCAGGTAATGCGCCGATAGTGAGTCGATGACGCCTCGATCCGGGAATATGACACGCAGTAGTTCTCCGTCATGGCGGCGTCAGGTGAGGATTATGTGGTCTCTGCTTGCACCAGTATAGCAATTATAACAAAAAAATTGGGTAGTATCAAAACCCGCTTTTATGGTATTTTACAGTCATAAAGGGGTATTCGCAGCCAGTTGTAGGTGTCATGCGTTTTGCTGTGACTAAAAGATAGTTGCATAAAAAAGGGTTGCTTTGGCGAGGACGCTGCGTAGAAACTGCACCAGTAAGGGCTAGCGATAGCCATTTTTCAGCTAGCAAGCTCACAAGCAATGTTTGCAAAATCCACATTGTACCCTATCTACCAGTTGGCTGTTGTATTTGTTTGAACGACAAGGTGGCATGCCGTGTTGTTTTTTTATTGGTATTGCTCAAAAGTCATGATTGTATTTTCTGCAGCCTGTCATGGGAAGTTTTTGTTCAGCGATGGTAAACGATAGACAGTTCAACCGAACTGCCATGCTGTATTGTACTGCAACTTACTCTGGTCTTTGGAGTACATTTGGATTGAATGCATTCACTGTCAACAGGCATAGCTGGCCTTTAGATACAGGATTGGTATTGTTGCCACGCATGAAAACTCTCAATTTGTTTACCAAGCGTAGGCGCATAGGCCGAGGGAGGGGCTCTCTATGTTGTGGCTATACGAAGTTCACACATGGACTTCTGGAGGGAGGGGGCTCAGGCATGTGTCATTTGTTTTGAAAAGGCCATCTTTACGTGTTAGATAGCAACTGTGTTATTTTGCATGCATAGCTATCTCGGTTGTTACATTTTGGATGCAACAGTCTTGCTTTGTTCCCATTCGAACGTCTTCTGCAGTTTGCCTCATGACCGTCCCGTGGCAAATGGGCATGCATTGCTGTTTTTTTTTTTTTTTTATGAAAAAGATAGGGAAGGACAACATCGGTTTTTAAACAAAAGTAAGCCATGTTCTTTCGACAAATCACTTTGGGTAGTACTACAAATATTTAAGGCAGCAGTTATGCTTCTGCCACTTAATGGGTGATGGTTGGGCCTTGGTAATGTTGTATCATCGTGATACCATCCAAGAATAGACGAGAGGGAATGTCCTTTTGACTTTTTACTTTCGCACCCCTACGTCAGTGTCTTTGTAAGGGAAGTGCAATGATCCTAATGGGTTTTTTTTTTCTTGATGCACAAGACTGAGAAAGAAGCCACCAATAGCCAGATCTGGTTCCTAGAGGGGAGTGAGAGATTGACAAGAGTGAGAGATTGATGTGACTGTATATATATATAATACATTTGGAGACTTCAGGTTAGACTGAGAGATTCATATGACCTCAAACCATCTATGTTTGTTGCAGCTGTGTTGTTTTGGTCCCAGTGGCTTGCTTGGGAGTTCATGGCAGAGCTGTAAACACTTGATTCAGTGGTGCACCAGTGGAATTCCCTGACAGCACACTTTTACCACAATGGCATATGGGGGTGGCAGCAGTGTAGCCCCCTGCTTGCAGAGAAAAACAACCTCCCTCTGTAAAGTTGGTTGTCAAAATAAAAGCAACACTAGCCCCTCCTCTCACCCACGCCACTTGTTTTAGATGCCATTGATCTTGGCTGGGCAGGAAGAGCTGTAAGGGCTCAGCAAATGCAGGCTCGTGGTTGTGGTTGTGTGTGAACGAACTGCAGGTCAATGCTAGACAGACCACGCACTTTCTGCGTTTATGAACCAGGTGCACAAAGAGAAGACGTTCTCATTGAAATCACATAATTGCATCTTTTTGGGGAAGATGCAACTTGCATTCATTTGGCTGCAGTTAAGTGTGTCTCAGGAGTTATTATTTTTTGCATCACTGATAAGCAGAGGCGTTGTTAGGATCATGAAACATTGGGGATTTAGCTTTACATTTTCACCAGATACTTGCACCATTTTCAAGTTATTTCAGAGTTCAATGAATATAAGATGTGAGACAGCGCTCTACCAAAAGATTCCAGTCAGTTGCATAGGCTGACTTTTACCTCATGACCTCAAAATAAACAAAATGAGTGCAATCTGAGTTCTCCTTCAACTTTGTTATTACATTTACTTTCAGCAGCAGCAAAAGAGAAAAATAAGACCCTTGACATTGATGAAGCAGGCATATGCTAGATTATATGTTGCCAATGCTTTGTTCAGTTTTGAAAATGTGTCATCCCTTGTGCCAAAGCCTTTGCTTCTATTGTGCTCCTTATGAAGTGTGACAAACTGGGTTAACTCCATGTCTTGTCTGTCTATCTGATACTCTTCACTTCACCTCTTCAGCAGCTCTTTCAGTGTCTCATCTGTCTACCACTCTTCCTCTACTCTGCGCTCTCCTTCTGTTCTCTCCGTTCTCATCTCTCCTGTCCTGCAATCATACATATTCTAACCAAATCTTTAATTTTACCCTAACCCTAGAAGATTAGATCATAAACACATAATATACATATATCAATTTAGTTTATAGCATAGACTTAACCAATTGTTTGAACACACCAACCAGTATCAGATAATACAGAAGCAACTATTAATGTACTATTCCACTTCATCCTACACGGGCTAAATAGTCACCATTGCTCATTACTCCATATGGGCTAACAGTCACACAGGCAACAACTGGATGCCAGCTACAGGCCAACATTCAACACAACAACACATAGGCCTACATCAATCAGCATTCAACACAACAACACATAGGCCTACATCAATCAGCATTCAACACAACAACACATAGGCCTACATCAATCAGCATTCAACACAACAACACATAGGTTTACATCAATCAGCATTCAACCCAACAACAAATAGGCTTACATCTATCAGCATTTAACACAACAACACATAGGCCTACATCAATCAACATTCAACACAACAACACATAGGCCTGCATCAATCAGCATTCTGTTGCTATTTGTTACTTACTGCAGTGTAATCAGTGGGTTCTGTACTCTCTCCATAACAATAGTAATTCTAATAATCATAATAAGTGATTATAAGCAGCCTACCTTGCTGCTGGCAGTGGAAGCATGTAATGATCTGTTTCTAGCTTGACATTTCTGCTTGCTATCAAAAATGAACTATGGGAACCTGGTAACTACCTACATAGCTACCCATCTAAGTGGAATACATTATTCAAACGCCAGATCAGTTGTAGAGTTGCATATGTTTCATGCATTTGATTCAGGGGAAACTAATTTTGGCTTGAAAACGCATCAATTGGATTCTACAAAGGTATTGTAAGGTCACCCACTCTCTATGCTTAGCCCATGTTCCACATTAAAATTACAAAGAGTGCTGAGCAGCTAGACCAGTGGTTCTCAGATTGTGTGCTGTCGCACTCTGGTGTGCCTTGGAATTTGTCTTATTTATGAAGATTTACATAGCTATAATCATATCTAAAGGTGTGCCTTAGAAATACTTGTTCTCATACATGGTTTGCTGTGTGACGACAACGTTTGAGCACCACTGCACTAGACTTGTTAGCTAGCTAAAGAGCCCACTTCTTCACCAACCTGAGCTTGTAGGTGATGCAGTGGCACTCTCACGTTCTGAGTCATCTGCCGCAACAGGAGATAACTCTTCCTCTGCCTCACCTCACCTCACCTCGCCTCGCCTCGCCTCGCCTGTTCTGCGCCTCGTTGCCTTCATCCTTTTTCTTTTGGAAAAAGTTTCTTACATCCGTAGCTTTCAAGACTTGCCTTAGTGAATGTGTACAAAGTAGTGTGAAGTAGATCTGCTGCTGCGTTGACAAGTGAAAAGACCCAAAACCTACTTGCATATTTGAACAACAATATCATATTTTCTAGGGCTTGAATGCATGATCAGAATGACAGATGAATAGTTACAGGGCTATTTTTTTTATTATTCTTATTTTTATTTTATTTTTTTAAATCCGGGGCTATTCATAAAACATTCAGGGCTGTAGTCTTGGATGCCTAAGCCTAACAACCCCACAGCTGATTGGGTTAAATTATTGGGTTAAACTGAGCAGTCAAATCTGTATGTCTAGTCTAGTTTAATGGCCACTTCTGATGAAGGTGTTAGTGTTTTCAGCAGAGGTCTATAATAAATCATATATAAGTCATATAATAGCTGTGATGAAGGATTTGTCCTAGGCTTAGTCCTTCTTGTTCCCTCACTTTGCAGGTAAGAAGAAGACGACTAAGAAGGGGAAGACCCTAACCCTCACTGACTTCCTGGCGGAGGACAGTGGAGGAAACCCTCCTCCCAGCTACCCTCCCACGAAGCCCACAAGCTGGGCTGATGAGACAGATGACCTGGAGGGAGATGGTGAGTTTTCCCCACCATAAATTCACTGTGCATGTCGAATTGCATCAAGTATGATGTAGCCTGTCTAATTTACTTCACCTTTTATCCATCTCAAAAAATCTCTTTTTATAGAATAAATTCCCTGTGGAGCCATACAGTGGAAATATTACCGTGATTATGATGACTGAAATAGTTGATTGCCTTTGTATGAAAAAAAAAAACTAAAAAAGCACCATTCACCAGTGTGCTAACAGCCATCACATTCTCACTCTGTGCTCACTGCCGAGTGCTCTGTTCTTCTGTCTACATCTGCTTGCGTTTGTGTTCATGGTTTATGACCCCATGTTTATACTGTCTGCTTTGTTCTTTCATGATGTCAATTTCCCTGAATAAACAATGAATGAATGAATGATGATGGTTTTGTAGAGGAGTTCAAATGAGACATGATGAGCTCAAATGAGACATACTCACTGCTCACTATTATCTCACGCTCTTCTGAAACCAACCTCTCAGGGCCAGACGACACCTTAGCACTACGTGACACAAGTATACAGATGAGGGTGACTCACTGAAATTTTCTTTTTGTAGTGAGAGCCGATGTGAATAAAGCTTGCTTTTTTCTTTTAAGACTCATCCACAACACGAGAAAAGCATCACCCACCTTTGCTGTTTTCTGATTAAATCGTCAAGCGTTTGATTGAGTTAGAGGTTTCAAAACAAATGAGAGATTCCTACACATAACTAGATACAATTCCTCCATGGGCATCCTCTGATTGTAATATACAACTGGCTGTGTGAGACCACTAAGAGAGAAATGCACCCCCTCCAGCTGTTGATGTGTCTCACTCTTATTTGTTTGGTCACAGACATTAGACCGGATACACACAGCCTCTTCTGTCAGACTAAAAGGAAAAGGAAACGGTTGGTAGTGCTTTTAGAACTGCCCGAGGTCTTCTGTTCATGAAAAACATCAGTTATTCAGGCCAATTTGATGATCATAAATAGAATGGACTTGTCCTTGTTCTCCACCAAACCTCTGTTCTGTATTGCATGTTCTTCATCATGCAGGATTTTAAAGGACATGTCCCTGTTCTCCATCAAACTTTTGTTCTGTATTGCCCCTGCTCTTCTGTTCGTTAGCTCCATCTTGCCCTCTGCTGATGTGGTCTGTGTTTCTAAAAGAATGTCAAAAAGTTCACATCCAAATATGTAAAAACAGGACGGAAAAAAAACAGTGCTCAAACACTTACTCATGCTGCCTTTTGGAAACATGGCGACGGGCATGGGCTATGGTGATAAAACGTATCAATCTATAACTGTGTACTTATTAAGGAGTGTAGTCCCAAATGGCAGTTCTTGAACACAGCATTAATACAGTTACATAAGGCAATAAGATAAAAGGCTGAGATACAAAATACTATGTCCTTCGGTGATATACTAATTTCATATTTAAAATCAAATTATGCAGCTCCTTGATCACAAAAAGCTTATCTTATTTTGAGGAATGTTTTAGTGTTTGCGCTTCCCCTGGGGTCAGGGTGCTCATGTAGATTGGAGTTGATCTAATTGAGCTTCATCTCCAGAGGTTTGGGCTACATCAAAGACTCTATGCCTGGCAAACAATATCCATTGTACAAGAAACAAGGAAATGACATGACAAAGCAAACTAAATTGATCTGTCCCCATCACATCCTTCCCTGCAGTGTCCACCTCTTGGCACACAGAGGATGACATGTACCGGGCACCGCCCATCGACCGCTCCATCTTGCCCACGGCGCCACGGGCTGCCCGGGAGCCAAACATCGACCGCTCGCGTCTGCCCAGCAGCCCCCCCTACACAGCCTTCCTGGGCAACCTGCCCTATGACGTCACCGAGGACTCCATCAAGGACTTCTTCCGCGGCCTCAGCGTGAGTGAAGCGGAGCTGCTCGGTGGGAGATGGCTGACACGAAGGTTTAGATTCACACACTGTCACGTTTGAGTTTTTGTGGACAAAGGGTTGTTGCTGAAGTAATTGGCATAAATGACTAATTCTGTTATGAAGCAGCAGTGTGTAGTTACTTATTTAAATGGCTTTTAGGTTTCTGTGCACTTCGGAGCATCTTTTGTTTACATTATGCATTTTTGTTTTATGTATATTCTAGTGCTGTCAAACGATTAAAATATTTAATCGCGATTAATCGCATTTATGTCATAGTTAACTCAAAATTAATCGCGATTAATCGCAAATTCTTATCTATTCTAAATGTCCGTTTGTTTATTTATTTTTTCCATCATTTTATTTTTATTTTAATGCCCTTATCAACATTGAAAAGTGGATTGGCTTGCTTTATGCAAATGTTTTTTTTTTATTGAAAACCAACATTGCCAAACAGGGCGGTACAAAATAAAATTATAAAGTGCACATTTCAGGTAAACAAGGACTCAGCCTATAGTGCAATTAAACCATGGCTTAATATTTTCTTCTTTCCAAGTTTGCTGGGAACATAGCAGTCAGGCCTCTTATTTCAGAAACAGTGAACTGTAACAGTTAGGTTACCAATAAAAGGTAAGCCTACTACTTCTTTGCTTTCAGCCAGCTGCCTGTTGACATTTTCAGACAACAGTGAAGCTCACTTATTTTGCACAACACAACTTTTAAAAGTAAACTTTCCATTCAGAAGCTTTTTATCATCCATTTCGCCGTATCGCGCTCACCATTCACTCAAACCGTAACGTTAGCCTACTACACAGTCTGCGAGGCCAAAAAGAATGTTAATCTAAAAAAAAAAAAATTATATATAAAAAAAATCGCGTTAATATCGCGATAAAAAAATTAACGGCGTTAAAATGGGTTTGCGTTAACGCCATTAATAACGCGTTAAACTGACAGCACTAGTATATTCTGAACATTCCACATGTATAAAACCATCTGAAACAAAGAAGCGCTGCACTGGAATATTGTGAAACAGATTCTTTCCCCATTTTCTTCAGAATTACCTTTTTTTTACAACTAAAGCTACATAGTGTACTTCAAGACCCTGTCAATGCTTCTTTGCAGAGGAAAGCAGTTCATTAACACAATATAGAAATATAGTCTATGTGTGAGCAAAAGGAAAAGGAAGATCTATGAAATTATGATCTATGTTAAACATTGCGACTCAGTCAGTTAATTGATTTTTAATGCTCATCAAAATGACGCAGTCTTTGTTAAAGAAGTGTCCATTTCACTAAGTAGTTTGCACAGGTGCTCTTAAATAACCCATCACACTGCTGCTCATTTATGGGATGAGGCAGCCTCATGCACATTTCCTCTGCATGAGCTCTGTACAGAATTTATTTGGCAAGAACCAGAGAGGGAGAAGGACGGGCTTATATAATGTGACAGTAAGGCGTTTCCAGTAAGCAAGCTAACTAGAGGTAAATGGACAACAACAGCACAGGTGGGACTGATAAGAGTTAGTTGGCTAGCTTGCAGTATATTTGGTGGTATGGTGCTGATGATGTTCTTAGAATTTCACAATGGCTTAGGGGGCGAGAGGAAATGGCAGGTGTGTTTACCTGTCTTTCACGTGCCCATATGCCATCACATTTAATGGTAGGATGTAAAAGTAGTTACATGCAATAACAAACCTGAAAATGGTGCATAATATGCCTTTTAAATACTTCTGAAACAAGTTATTACAGTATCTCTAGCTCACATCACAAATAAGACTGCTACTTAAGATAGCTATAGAAATTATTTTACGTACAACAAAATCTGTATTTTATTCTGTGATAAAAAGTTATTTGATCCTCGTTACATTTTATGACGAGACATGGTGGAAGTTATGGATATATATTTCTAGTAAACATATTTAGGAGCCGTGTATTGTCCTTTAGTCAGCAGTGAGATAGAGGGTCTTCAGTCCTTTAGTCAGCAGTGAGATAGAGGTAGTGGTAAACATAGTCCTCAGGTGAACTGCTCATTGGTGTATCTGACATTCTTGTTTCTGTGCATGTTTGCATTGAGGAAAGGGCACGTCTCTCTTGCTCTCTTTCTCTCTCGCTCGCTCTCTCTCTCTCTCTCTCTTCCCCTCCCGTCCCCTGTTCCTGTCCGTGGTGTCTCTGTGTACGTGAGAGATAATCACAGTAACACTGTCATCTGGTCTGTCTTTCTGTGCAGATCAGCGCAGTACGTCTCCCTAGAGAGCCCAGTAACCCAGAGCGGCTCAAGGGCTTCGGCTATGCAGAGTTTGATGATGTGGACTCACTGCTGCGCGCTCTCAGCCTGAACGAGGAGGTCAGACCATCCATCTCATAAATGCGTGTTGTCCTTGAGGTGTAAACTTGAAATTTAAGGTTGTGTTTTGTTTTGGGCCGAGCATTAAAAATGTAACTGTGCCAAACATGGTTCCTTTGCTAATGTTGATGCTTTTCTAGCCAGTCTTCTATCGAAGGTAACATTTGTAGTTGCAGTGTGTTATAAAAAGAAGAAATATATATTTATAAATGGACTGCAGGAATGAATTTACAATATCACAGGCTCTGTTGTTTTAGTGGTGCAATGATGCCAGTTCAGACATGACAGTCGTGTTTTTCTATAAACTGATGTAGCTGCATGTCTTACCTTGCTAATTCAATTGTACTAAACTACATGAGGGCAAAAGGCTATATTCGGAATAACAACCTACAGATGAATGTCAAATATCACAGCATTTGCTAATATTGTTAACAGGTTGCTCTCCAGATTGTCCAATCTGGCTACATATTGCAGTCTAACTTAAAATCACCATAGGCAAAAGCCATTTGTGCTTTCTCACTGGGAAAATATAATACACTTTGAGCAGGACTGTTATTCTGTACACTGTCAAATGTGTATATGAGTCATGGACATGGCCCTAGAGTGTATGCATAACTGGAGAATGAGGCAAATGACTGCGGCACACATGGAAATAATCAGCTCAATAACAGTACTAAACCCTGCAGATGTTCATGAGCACAGTACCGTGCAAAAGTTTTAGGCACTTGTGACAAATTGCTGTAATGTGAGAATGCTTTCAAAAATAATGACATGTATAGTTTTTACTTTTATCAAATGACAACATACCAAGTACAGTAAACCAGAAAAAAATTGAAGCAAATCAATGTTTGGTGCAACCTGTCCCTTTGTCTTAGAGACAGCATTAGTTTGCTTGTACACTTGCGCAGTTTCGTTACGGTACTTAGCAGGTAGGTTGTTTCAAGCATTTCGGAGATCATTTCACAGTTCTTCAGTGGATCTGGGCTGTCTTGATTCTTTCTGTCTCTTTCTGTAATCCCAAATGAAACTTGATTCTGCCCGTTCTGAGCTTATGGCCTTTCGTTTTTTGATCGTGTCTGTTACTTTGTTACTTTCTCTCTGTAATGCCATATACATGTCTGACTGGAATACTTCACTATTTTCCAAAGGACATTCTAATGCTAAAAGCGAAAAAATGTTTTGTGTAACAACAAAAGTTCCTATAACTTCTGCTCAGTACAGTAACTTAAAGTTAGATTTGAAAAAAATTCAGATAACAACAATACAACAATTACAACAATAACTACTAATTTATTACCACTAGATGGCACATGTGATATAGTTACATTTTTGCATTTAAACCTCAGAGGAAACAAATGTAAATACTGTGTTTGACTGTACATTCCCCCCTTATTCCCTTCTGTCTCTCTTTCACTGTCCTCAGAACTTGGGCAATCGGAGGATCAGAGTGGACATCGCAGATCAGTCCAATGATAAAGGTGTGTGGATTTTACTGGTTGATCACAAAGCCATTTGATGAAGCACAATCATGCCACACAGGGTTGCGAATCAATTTGTTATGTGTTGCCTGTGCACGTCAGAGCGAGACGACCGCTCTATGTCGGGACGGGATCGGAACAGGGGCGGGGACGACGGTCCAGACAAGACGGACTCAGACTGGCGGGCCAGGCCCAGCTCCGACACAGACAACGGGCCGTGGAAAGACGAGTCTTCCGGAGAACGTAAGCTGACCTGAAGCACACTGTGAGGAGTGTTTCTCTCGTGCATGCTCAGACACTGACACCATCACCGCGTGGCACCCTGCAGGTTCCCGTGACCGGTTCGAGTCAGATCGATTCCGAGATGGGTCACGACGAGACACCGAACGCTATGAAGGTGGAAGAGACCGGTATAGGGAGCGCTATGACGACCGCGACCGCAGAGACTATGACCGAGGTATAACTTCCATTTGATCCATCTGATGACTCTAAAAGTGTTATCAACCATGTTCTTACTGAGCCTTTGTGTGTGTGTGTGTGTGTGTGTGTGTGTGTGTGTGTGTGTGTGTGTGTGTGTGTGTGTGTGTGTGTGTGTGTGTGTGCTCTTCCTGTGTATTACTGAAGGCTTTGGTTCGCGTAGCGATGGAGGACGCAGACCATTTGGCAGCGGCTTTCAACGGGATGACTACAGAAGTAGCGGAGATCACTATGCAGGCCGTGATCGCTATGGTGAACGTGAACGTGATCGTTACGGTGACCGGGAGGACAAATTTGAGAGACGGGATGAGAGGCGTGAAGACCGGGGTGAGAATCTTGGGTGTGGGCATCCAGATTTAGCCTTATTTTTTTTTATTTTTTTTTATTTTTTTTTTTTTTAAATAAAAACAGGTATGTGGTTTACCCTGGTGTAGTCTTTTATACACCTAGATCTTTAGGATCCCCCATCTCTCACTCTGCAGGTCCTGTCCAAAGGCCTAAACTCAACCTGAAGCCCCGCAGTGTGCCAAAAGACAGTGACCAGAGCAGCGCTCTGTCTGACCGGGCCGTCTCCATCTTTGGCGGGGCAAAGCCCGTGGACACAGCGGCCAAGGAGCGCGAGGTGGAGGAGCGGCTGAAGAAGGAGCAGGAGAGGCTGCAGAGACAGCTGGAAGAAGAGAAGGCCAAGGGGCCCGAGCGCAGGCCCAGAGAGAGGTGAGGGCCAGGCGGGAGACATCTCGCGTAGAGGCCCTCATGGAGGTCCTGCCTGCGTCAGAGCATAGTAGCATAACCAGGTTATTTTCAAAGGACGGCCTTTGTGGTCCATAATGGTTCATAATGTTTATTGTGCTCATTACTTTGTGCCGTAAATTAGCCCTTAATGCCCCCAGGCACCCCAGCTGGCGCAGCGAGGACCAACTCGAACGCTCCAGGACAGGAAGTGAGTCTTCACAGCCAGGCAGCATGACAGGCCGAGGTAAGAGGTCACGAGCCTTAGCACTCAACAATCCATCTTGTTGACCTACAAGTCCTTTAGTGATTCCTATTACACTGACATCGGATGCGCCAGCTGTTTGAAAAAAGAAAACGGCCATAAATGGAGGTTTGCTATACTATGGGATGTTACAACTGCAAAACCATTCAAATACATTCTATCGTGCCCCCCCTAAATGTGATTTAATTTGCTGTCAGTTTTCAGTGTAAACATGCATAATAAGACATAAAAGCAAACAAGTTGTTAGAAGATGAATCTATAGCCCTATAAATCCGTACAAGGCACCACGGCTTACAATGGTGTTATTGAACATTTAACCACACTTAGGGATGGGAATCAAGAACCGGTTCTTGTTGAGAAATACTACCAATATGCAAAAACATTTGTCCACACAGCATGCAATAACTTTGCAGAAATGTCATGTTTTCGGTGCGCTACGGAGTGACGATAACATTAATGAATCTCAACCAAGCAACGGCAGCGCGGCAAACGTTAGCGCTTCATCTGTTAATATCGAAGGTAAACTCCTCCGGACCCTGTCTATTGTGTTAGTGCCATTTGTTTCATTGTGTAAACCAGCTTTCACTATATGAATAATCTCCATTTCCACTTTGAGAATTTGTTGACCTAGGTTTGTTTTTGGTTATTTAAAATATTTAAATGAATACAAACATACTGTTTATGCTGTTAATGTTAATAAACCCGTTTGTACTCTTTTTTTTTTTTTTCTCCCCTTGCCCAATGACAATTGATAAGAGAATCGATAAGGAATCGGATCGATAAGCAGAATCGAAAATGGAATCGGAATCGCTAAAATCTTATCAATTCCCATCCCTAACCACACTTGAGAAGTGGGGTTTTCTCAGTACCTCTGTTCTGTGTGGGGGCGTCACAGCAGTTCTGGGCCGTGCAGCTGCCTCTTTTAGGTGGTCATCCATTGTTAGGTGAAAATTCACTCAAGTTACCTCGGAAAATATGCATATCGGGCTCACTCATGTCCTGGCAGACAAGAGAGAGGCACGGGCTCACTCTCATCCCTCCCTCCTACAGGTTCTCGACGCAGGGAAAGCGAGCGCTCGGTGGAAAATGAGGTGCTCAGCGGGCGTGACGAGGAGCCTCCCTCACCTAGCAGCCAAGCCCCGCCCCCCAGACAGGAAGCACTGCCACTCAAGGTGGTGCCTGCCCCGCCCCCCAAGGAGAACGCCTGGGCCAAACGAAGCACAATGAGCGCCAGCTCGAGTGAGGGAGACGCCCGGCCCACCATATCCCCCAGTAGCAGCAATCCCCCCAAACTCAGCAGGTCAGTGTATACACACACACACACACACAGACCCAGACCAGTCATCACTCATCATCAACCTCTCACCCTCTCATAAAAGTTACGCATGGCTGTTACATTTACTCATGTAGCAGACCATTTGTTTTATACAAAGTGACTTTTATTACAGAGAAGATACATTTTCATAGCCTGCTTTTTTTCAATAAAGAAGTAATGTCTTTTTACCCCCATTTCCATCAGCAATGTATTAGCATGTGTTCTTTTAAACCATTATATCCTTTCTAAATATGGACATGCAAGTTAGCCTCTAGGTCCTGGGACATGTGAAAGGGCTGTTGCACGTGTCCACAGAGCCAGCCTCTTGTCCTTTTGCCTAAGTTGGTGTTAGGCCAGAAACACTAAAGTTGCAGCACCAGTGCAAATCTTTCAGACTGATGACTTATGACTTGTGACTTTCTTAATGATACATGACCACTTAGTACGGCGTCACGACTCAGTGGGTTGGAGTGAAATAGTTGCTGCTTTGTGTTGTGCTGGCACCATCTGTCAGTCAATAAAGGCTGCTGTTGTACAGCTAATGAACTATTCATAATTGTTGCTTTAGTGAATGACACCTTGTTAGGGCCACTTCTTAGGGACCTGTTTTTCAGTGCACTCCAATACCACATTTTGCTTAATAGAAGTGCACTTACAGGGTGTTTACATTTCTTAAAAATCATATTGTGCTGTTATATGTTGGTGAAAAAGACATTGAAGATGTGGTAGGAATATAAAGAACATATTTGTTTAAACATTCAAATATTTTTTTTTGCAGCTCTCCAAGTTCAGCTGATGAGAAAATACCCCAAAGAGGTAAAGGTAAGAATAATGGCTTGATGGACCACTTATTGTATTATTTTGGGCTCAGTATCTCCCCACTTACTCAAATTAGTACCCTTATTTCCTGTCCTCACGAGCTGCTGTTTAAGAACCAGAACTCATTTCAGTCTCCACCCCCCCGTGTTCTGCTGCTTTGTGTGTGTGGTCAGAGCTAGAGCTACCACACGGCCATGGGAGAGCGACCGTGGTCAGACCTCATGTGGCCTAACCCTAACCCTGAGCCTGACTCAGGACCTTCAGCAGCTTCCCCACCTCCTCCTCCTCCTCCTCCCCACTAGGGTTCCCTTCTGCCAGCTCAACGTTGGCCTCTCCTTTCTAGATGAGAACAAGGCTGACGGCGCGCGCCGAGACAGGGGCCCCTCACGAGGTCGGGGAGGGGCCACGGGCCCCCCAGCTGGCAGGGGCCGCGGAGAGGCAGCCAGCCGAGACCGGCGCAAGGAAGCGGACAGGTCAGCCAATCAGTGGCGCCCCTGTGTGGGCATTTAGTGTAGAAAGGCACGGGGTTCTTTCGGCTCTGCCCATCTCCCCGCAGGCACTGCTTGCCAGGCAGCTTGCGTGCGTGCGTGCGTGTGTTGTGTGTGTGTGTGTGTGTCTGCATAAGCCCCCATGAAGTTTATTTGGTGTGTGGTGAGCTTACATGTACTTGCCAACCTTACCCTGAATCAGGTTCAGTGATTTATAAGGTTGGTTGAAATCTCACATCCTGAAGCTTATTGTGTCTCTGTGTGCTTGCTTAAATCCTCACCACTTTCGCTCTATGTCTTCTCCTTTGGGGGTGGTGCAACGTAGAACCACTGAGGTGCTGATGACGCTTTTCATGCCTTCCTTCGTGTCTCCACCTCTGTATCGCAGTCTTGCGTCCAAGCAGGGGATTGTTAAGAATCAGTAACCATGGTGATTAATAGCAGAGATAGAATTGTGCTGTCTGGTGTGCCTGTGTGGCTTTTCATTTGCCAAGGTTGCTGTCAGCACTGCCTCATTCTGCCGCTTGCCTGCTAGCATTCTCAAACCAATAGAAAGTCTGGTCCTGGTTGTGGTCTGCTCAGATCAGCAGTGCTATTGCTTTTTAAAAATAACCTAACTGTGCATTCATCCTTTATTTTGTTTGAAGAAAAAAAGGTACATTAATGTTCAAAACAGACTTCACAATGAATGCTCTCATGAGATGTACATCACATCTATTGTACGTTGCTTGTAGAAAGGACGGCAGAAGAGAGCGTGACCTCAGACCCACACCAGAGCCAAAGAGATATGAGGAACCTCCTAGCCCTGTGAGTCTCTCTCTCCCTCTCTCTCTCTCTCTCCCTCTCTCTCTCTTTCCCTCTCTCTCTCCCTCTCTCCCTCTTTCTCTCTCTCTCCCTCTCTCCCTCTCTCTCTCTCTCTCTCTCCCTCTCTCTCTCTCTCTCTCTCTCTCTCCCTCTCTCTCTCTCTCTCTCTCTCTCTCTCCCTCTCTCTCTCTCTCTCCCTCTCTCTCTCTCTGGTTGTGTCCCCTCTCCCAAACCAGACCACCACTAACACCCCAGCAGAGGTTAACTCACACCAAATCAAAGCTGTTATGTGTGACTCATGCTTTCCACAGAGACCAGGCAGGTGTGTTATGTATGCGTAGTAGGGGTAGGGATCACCAGAGACTGCACCATTCACTTTTATCATGTTATTTTAGTCATGACTCAGTAAGTTCATGTTGTGTGACATATTTTAAAAGCATACAACTTTAACTTCAACTCTCAATAAGCACTGTGCACTGTGAAGCTCTTAAAGCCACTGATTTGGTTATTTTGGGAGCCATAAATCCTGAATTAAAACATAACCCTTAAAGCCTTAAAATACTATATTAAACATGAAAAATTATTATTTCTTTACATGTTTTGTAAGGTATGACAATACTCAACAGCCAGTTGTACGGTGAAAATGGAAAGGAAAAAGCTTTTGAGTAGCTTATTGGTTCAAATAATTCCTGTTTGATGTGCATACTTTATTCAGCAAACAGCCATTTAAAGGTGTGGTCCATGATTCTAATCCCATACACTTTTTGTCAATTCGATGAATTGCTCCTCACGGTCCTGTTTGTTCAGGGTTCATAAAAACTCCAGTGTTCATGGAGTCCTGGCTCTGTAAATGGGAAACAAACATGGTGGTTCAGCCCAAGCCATAAACAATCCCAGTCAATCAACACGGTGCTTTCGAAGCACAGAAGTGAGGGGTGTAATTTCATCGACTATTGAGCTCAAATATCAACAACCTTTCGTGAAACTGATCAAGAATCCTGGACTACATCTTTAAGAAAAGTGGTGCAATTCAGTGCCTCCTACACAATCAGACAGATTTTTTTTTTCAGTTTATTTTTATTTTTTATTTGTATTGTGAGGAATTTGCTAGTTTTAGTTTAGTTTTTTATTTTGTTCTAGTTTTAGTGTTAGTTTTAGTTTTTCTGATATTATGAAGAAAGCCTTGATTAAAAGAAGCTGAAAAGGGTAGTATCAAAGAATGCATGACATCAAATGTGATTGATTTCATTCATCCCAGGTTCTTGACATTAAGCCAGTGTCTCTCAAGAAATCAAACAGAACAAGACAATTCTATTTCGTTCTAGTTTGTGTGGCATTGTTCATTGTAGTTTTTATTTAGTTTTCGTGTTTTTAAAACTGTCGTTTTTATTGTTTATATTAGTTAACACAATTATTTCTACTGCTGGTTTTGGTTTAATGGTGCAAACCCATGACAGCGACACGATACGCTTCCATCGCTTTGAGTAGGCGTGTTGTAGCGTGTGGAAATATAATTTTCAAACCGTCAGAGACGACACCAAACAATCTGATTGGCCGCTGCCGGGAAAAATCGCTCCTCATTTGCATAGGATTCAACATTTCCCAACTTTTATCGGTCGCTTCGCCCAAAACGGTGGTCTACGTCACAATGGCTTGGCTCCCATTGAAATGCATGGGATTTAAATATCGCGTCGCTCATAACGGTGTCATGGGTTTCCACCGTAAGTCTTAGTTTTCATTAACTATAATATTGCGGCATCAGAGTTGTGCACAGAACCCAGAAACATTTGTGAAAGTCTTGGGTTCTTTCTTATGCATCAACCTGTTGATGCGATGCTGCATGCTTACAAAATGATTTAAGAGATCCAAGTGTTAATACAAATCACAAAGCTTGTGGTAATAGGCCGTCATAGGCAGTTACACAGCAAAATTGGACTGTAAATAAAACAATAACCAAATACTTGAAACAAACTGAATCAAGCACAGTTATCTGAAAGCTTACTTTACAGTTGTTGACCAGTTCATGTTAGCAGAAACCTGCCAAGCATGTTTCCAAGATGTGGAACCTGAACTTAAGTGACTGTGAGTCTCGTATGTCTTTTTTAATGAATGATACTTCCCGGCAGGCAGGTCAGGATTCATATCTTGTCTTTTTGGCCATCTGTATTGCTCATTGCATTTATTATAGGCTAACAATGTAATAGCCCTGAACAAATCAGCCAAGCACCCTACTCCACTGCCACTATGGTTGTGACTGACTGAATTTCAAAACAGTGTTTTTTGTGGACATGACGTGAGCCAATAGCAGTGGTTGCTGATTGGTGGTTGAATGCTTTTTTTTTTTTTTAAGATTTGTTTTTGGGCTTTTATGCCTTTAATTGATAGATTAGTGAAGAGTGTGCGAGGAAATGAGTGGGAGAAGAGGTGGGGAGAGGACAGGAGAAATGACATCAGGCCGGATTCGAACCCAAGTCCTCCATGGGCGACAAGCCCGAATGTGGTCGGGGCTACTGTTTGCGCCACAGTGCCCCCCGTGGTTGAATGCTTTTACAGAAAGAATACAATTTCGGGGAATCACACCAATCACTTATTTTGACATTTTTCATTCAAGTCCCTATTATGCCGTGCATTCTGGCAGGCATTCTGGCAAATTCTTATGAATTTTAAAATGTACCTCACAGAATGCTTGTTTCAAATGCCCACGATCATAATTTTATAGGATCCCTTTTGTACATCTCACAACCTTGCCAGCCCTTTCAGATGAAAGATTACAGTGGTGTGTCCATTTGGTCCCAAAATAATGTTTTAGCAATTTCAAGAAACAAAACCTCCCACTCATCCCCTCCGGTGGTGTGATGAGTGTATGACACCCTACACCCCCACCTCCAGCACGCCTCTAGGTTTATTTTTATTCCTGTGATGCAGACCCTACAGGGTGGTGCATCACTGTCTAGAGTGACATTGTAGTTATTTGTGTCACAGGAGCAAAAGGCTGAGGGAGCCTTCCAAATACGCAAACTTATAATTCTCCTTCATGGACGCTTGTTTTTTCACTGAGTAAACTTAAGTTGCAGATTGACCTTGTTTCAGAATCCACATTTGAAGAATATGCATGTAACTCCATTAAAATTCTGTTTTCAGCTCATTTCTATAGTTAATTGCATTAAGACAACACCTCAGCACAGATGTGTTCCTGTTGCTTGTTGTTGCCTTTTATAAGGGAACAGGATGATGATGAGGCTACAGGTGTTGTTGCTACACTATAAAAACTAACTGGTGGAATGTACACAAAACAAGGCAGCAATTTGCACATACTTTTTTACACCCTACATGTTATTGAGTTAACTTTACCCAAACATTGCAAATTTCCCTTACTAAAATATATTAGGTTAGGCATACCTAGATTACCTCCATATATTTTACCTGCTTTCTGGATGCAAATGAATGTAAAAAAAAAAAATCATTTTTTAGTTCTTAAAGGACCAATATGTAATTCATTACTGTACTAAATCATAAAATGATCATGATCGTCATCAGAGATTAAAGAAACATGCATAACTGAAATTCTCCTTTGAAAATCCCCAAGCGGGACATCTGTTTGTGTTTTTGGCCTGTGTGATTCCGCCCACTGCCCATTTCTCCAGCACCATTTCAACACCCCGGGTTGCCAGAGATAATGTTTGATTCTACCCAACCAAAATTTCGCCACTCTCTCCTCTCTCTGTCTGTCTAGCTCTTCCTCTCTGTACTCTCAGTCTTGGACCAGGATAAATAAATAAATAATTGACTTGAATTGAATACATTAGCTGATCTACTTATAGTGTAGTGTCATCGCCTGCCATTGTCAAAGTTTAATATTGAGCTCGTCTTACGCTTGTTTGTATAGGTTCAGTGACCTGCCAACCCACATGAGCTTCGAGACTGAGGAGAAAGGGGAGGGGACAATGCTCCTCAATATTTAGAATTTGGAATGCAGAACCGATTAGAATCACTTTGTTGCCGGGTTACATATTGCTCCTTTAATATACAAGTTACAAGTTACAAGTCTTTTATTGTCAGATGCATACTGAGCCCCTGCATTTGGACTATCCAGATCTGATAGTAATATATAACTCTTTCTAAAATTTTAATGGGAATTTTCTAGGCAACACATATAAGACAACTGTAATAATATTAAATCATTAAAATCAAGAATCAAAATCATTAAGAAAGATGAGATCTACAACAGGGGTGGCGGACCGCATGCTGCTCTTTGCCTGCTCCTGTGCAGCTTAGGGCTGTTGTATCGGTGTTCTTGGTTTTTACATTTTGAAATATATTGCTAATAAATCAAAATGCAGTTGAATATTTGACAGTACTGCCTATAAAGTTTGCCAGGTTCCAGGTTTGAGGCCTTAAAATGCTACAGTTAAGTCTGTCATATCAACCAGAAGGGTTTCCCATTTCGAACCGCAAAAAAATTCAGGTAAACATACAGCTACTCACAAATATGAAGCGGAGCACAGGAATTCTTACCTGAATGAGAGGAATTGTATTTGTTTGGCGAATTAAAATGGGACAGTGTTCCCAAGGGTCTAAAAGGCAAGCAGCTGGAAGTACTACCATGTCTGTTGAGCTTCAAGGACAGCTCTTATCTGCAGAATACTGAACCCCTGCATTTGGAGTATCCAGATCTGATTGTTTTGGAGTAGAGCAAGGTACGGGTGACTGTGGGGTCTACTTGGACGATATTGACTGTGCCCTTCTCCATTTTATCTGCTGTTGTGGTCAGTGTGAAAAACTCATTCCCAAAATTTGTATCCTCGTACATGAGAGAATAATCTCCCTGAAGTTAGTTAGAATGTGACCAGGATAATTGCCAGAAGGGCTTCAACTGTTTGAGGAATACCAGAGGGAGGGGTCAGTTTCCTGATATCATGATGTTCAATCACCACTCATGACTAGGCTGGCAGATATATTACTGCTGCCTTGGAAACATGTTTAGAAAATAAATAAATAAACAGAGAAGGAATAAGAGCTTATTATTTGTATGATTGAAATGGACTGGGTTATTCATAAAGCTTTAGTTTAATAATGAAATAAGCAAAATCGTTCAATTTAAGACAACATGTCCCAACTTTCTTGAGTGTGCCCTTTTAGAAACACTTAGACATTGCATTAATTCAACATTACTGCCATATAAAAAGATTGAGTGTAATTGCCTATTCTGACGTACAAATGTGTGTAAACAAGTGTTTACGAGACGCCATCTGTCTGCTTGTGACTCTGCTACCAAGGGACACACATCGACCATCTGTAGCTGTTCAAGAACTTCAGTGTGCCTTGTGTATTCCACTTCAAAGCTCCTTAAATGTTCATCATACCATGCACTTAATAACTTCACAACAAAATATGAGACACTGTGCACTGATGATTCAAAAATGCAAAATCAGGTAATCCACTTATTCCAAATAGCAACAACAGCGTAGTCAGTGTCTAAAATGGACACTTTATTTGCCTTGTTTACAGCTACTTCGTTGGGGAACCTTCTTGCTAAGGACTCTTTAATGCACTCTTTAATTACTTCTACAGCCAATCTGGTCATTTCTGACACTAACAACGTTTGAATCCTGGAGATTGTATGTAATGTTTGGACTGATGTTTCTTTGCCATAGTCTTCAAAATATTTTGGTTTGTCGTACAATCTTCTTAAAGAAGCTGCGCTCTCCTTCAAACCTCATGGTTCACAAAGCCACTACAGATCCAAAGGCTGTTATGAGCCATGTATAATGCACGAGAAAATGGTGCTTAGGAAAAATATAATGTTTCACTTAAGCTATTCTGGGAACACCATCTATGCCAGTGCTCATCAATCTTACTGTCAAGGTAACCTAGGGTTTGACATAGGTGTAACATGTATTAATTGGAGCTATAACAAGCTCAACAATGTCTTTGAGAGTCATCATGAGCTGCCACACATCTTTGTCATCTGTCATCTTCAGGTACTTTGACGCCAACCATGAAAGGCAACAAACAGCAGTGCTCATGTACGTTGCTTCATATGTTTCTTCGTGAAGCACATTTCAGTGGAAACAGCTTATGGGCAGTTTGATTTGTCGGCCCACTTGTAGGGAAAACTGTCAACTGATGGAATGATTAAACTCCTCAAGAGAGAAATATTTCTTGACAAGAATATTGAGACTATGAGAATATGAGAAATTATGCGAAACATCTGGAGGGTGACATAAAAAAAAAAGAACGTCTGTCGGAGATGCGGAGATGGCACACTGCCGTTTAACACAAGAACAATGGGCTTGGGTAGAATCATTCAGTGCCGCTTCACCATGCAGACTGTGGTCGTGTTTTTTCATGACTGAATCTGTGAACGTTCTGCTGTACAAAAGCAACACAAATGTGGCCCACAAAAACTTGCAACGAGCCCACCTATCAAACGAGCTCCAAGATGGTTAGCAATCACACAGAATGCAGTACCTTTGAGGGATTTATCCAAACAGAAACTCCCATCCTCCAAATTTTAAAAGCTCTGCCTTACAAAGGACAGCAGCAAAAATAGATGGGATCTCAAAGTAGCAGGGCTATCCCCCAAAACCCAATTAAAAACTGAGATCTTGTGCTTCTTGCGTGATGCCCCCAGTGTGTTAGTACTGTTACACTACATTTGGGCTAAGGACCACAGTGATTTTGCAAAGCTAAGGCTCAACAGAATACTGGGATATGGAACTAACGACTGGGCTTTGGTCAAAGTAGCCATCCATTTAGAACTAGTCATGGCAGTTTGTCCTCTTGAGAAAAGACTCAGTATGTGGTGGAAAGAAGTAGTTCTACAAACAAGTCAGCTTTAGTGATCAAAACGTGGAAATTATATCTGTAAATTAACCTAATGCAAGTGTGGCAACCGCGACAATGGAGTTCATGGCGTCCAACGCGATAATGGAGTTCATGGCGTTCAGGTAGCAGAAAATGAGGCATGTTCCAGGTGGTAATGCGGCCACGACGTTGAACGCTGTGCCATTCATTAACCCTTACTTATTAGAGAGAATGAGAGAACTTATTAAATTTATGTGGAATTGATGCATTTAACTATATTGTATTTACATTTCCCCAGAAGTTTTTTTTACAGTGTAAAATATGAATTGGTTTTGCCATCGGTTGTTACAGTTTATCCAGTCACTGTTTTGACTGAAACCGTTCCGCTTCTATTCATGTCTGTGGTTGTTGAGCTGAAACTTGGGTTGTCAGTTCCAATTCAACCCTTGCCACCCTGTGATCACTTTAATGAACATGTCCCATTGCTGGCCATCAGTGCTAAACACAAGTGGGACCTAATTCAGTGATGTAATGGTGAAAATAGATACATTAATTCAATAACAATGTAATATGTAGCAGTGCGTTATAGAAAATGTTCTTGACAGTCACAAGATGTTTACCGGACAAAGGGGGGGGGGGGGCTTATGAAGTACTTGTATATTTTTTTACTAGAAGCCTTCTCCGTTACATTCACCTGTCACAAATACACAAATACATTGAGTTCTTCATTACCTTCATTATCTCATATTCAGCTTATGTTACCCTAACAATTCAAGGTCTCCTGTGTCTCTGGGCTGTACAGTAGAACATGAGAAATTTCACGCACAAAGCTACTGTCTTTTCAACCCAACCACTATTATTGAAAATAAAACTCCACTGAAATGTATCAAAAACTTAAACAAAAATTAAAACTGAAACTAATTTGCACGTTTTCTAATTGCAACCAAACTAAATTAGGATTTGAGAGCTGAGATATCTTTTCATCAACTGGGCTCTTTTCAGTAAATGTCCTGCATGGTAAAGGTCCCTCGAGCCTCTATTCACCTCTTACAGTAACAACATTTGGTCCTCTTCAACATGATACGTTTTGGAAGCCAACAAGCATGAGAGAAAATTCTAAGTAATTACAAAAACAAAAAACCATAAATGAACTTGATGAAATCACAAAAATGAAGTCTTTCACAGTCACCACATTGTAGCCAAGAGCATTCAACTCTTGAAATAGCTCTGGAGTTTGGCCATAGGAGGGAAGGTCACTTTTTCATTTTTAAAAAGCTGTGCTGTAGTGAACCATCAAGCGGCAGATGTGGAGCTGCAGCATAGTGTGCTATTGGTGAAGGAGAAAAGTACCACCTGCTGGGACATCTTTAGTAATCAGCCCAACCTGTTACTGTCTGAATAACTGCCAGAAAAACTGTGCTACTCTGCATGAACTTTCTCTTGTTTTTTTTGTTTACGCAGAAATTCAGCACAGCCAGTAAGTACGCCGCCTTGCTAATGGCTGGTGATCAAGGAGATGACACCGATGGCAGTGTGGATTGAGAAGAGGAGGAATGAGGTGCAGTGGAAACAATCAGATCTCCAGATACTTTGAAGCAACAGCACTGAGGGACGTGTTCCCCAACTCTTGTCCTACATCTAAAGTGAAAACGAAACCATACCCCCGCAACCCAACTCTTCTCTTATGGACTGTACCCAAACTTAGTGAAATACTGGACTTGTTTTAAAATAGGGGAAATGAAATGCTGAATAAATGACTATAACAAATAAGCAGGGTTAAAAAAGAATCATGGTCTTACTGCTGGGACACATACAATCATACACCATTGCATTTTTGGTGGGAACCTTCTAGTTCAGCTTCAGCCTCAGGCAGAATATTGTTTCCATTAGGTTTTGAGTGCTACCTCCATTTAAGAATGACATCTTTGTGATTGTATATTCCAAACTGCAGATGGCAACATTATGGATAGTAATACATATCAATTTCTATATCTGTCAAATTCAACTGTTCAACTGTTTCAATGTAGAGCAAATCGAGAACCTCACCCACTGCAGCTGGCCTGGTAGGTCATGTACTGTATGTGGAGCAGGTAAGTTATTTCAAGCCTCGAGAGTGTTTCTTGGTGTAAATGGTATATCGTTAGCAGGTATACCTCATCCATATGCATAGTAGGGTTCCACCCTGAGATGATGACCCGCAGATATTGATAAAGATGTACTCCAGACATATGTACTTCGTAAATGTCTCCTTAAAAATAAGCTTCAGACAGAAGTGGTATGTTTATTCATCTGCAACTTGCTGAACTTAGCAGCCTAACACTGCTTACAAATGCCTTACTCTTGTATAGTTAGTGATAAAGAACAAAGGAGGCAAGAATAAACTCAAGACATTGAGGAAGCTAGAAAATGTGGCTTTTGCCATCTTGATCTTGATATTTGCTCTAAGTTTGTGGTCGGATTACTGGAATCAGTGTGAAAACGCCACAGTAAAGCTTTGAAAAGCGCAAAAGATTCAGAGTTGGTATTTTTATAGGACTGTGAAAGCACTGTCATTGAAATGGAGGAATCAGTATTACTGTGTTGTTTATTTCTCTCTGCACTGTGTCTCAGTACTGTTTTCACATTAAAACAAATCGGATGTCCCTAGGAATGCTTATGTCATGATACAACTGTAAGCTGTCTAGGAAGAATGCACAAGCATTTTTTTTTTATTCAAGTCATGCTGTTCCTTGTGAGTCCACAGTCGGCGATGAACTATGACTCCAAACTCTTAGCGTTGTATGCACAGCTCAGAGGGGCTCTGAAAGGACCCACTATTCGCGACTCCCATGAAAATGTAAACAGACTTGCAAGTCCCCACCATGGGAATGTCGGGTTGCTGTAATCAACTCATTATGTTGGCGTTTCAAGAGGAAACCCATATGGGTGTAAGGAATCCATTACTTAGTCATCCCTCTAGGCTTGTGGAGTGCCACATTCACATCTGAAAAAAAAACATGGACCCGCACTCCATATGATTTTGATATGGAAGTGCTAAGGAATTGTTGGATTTTTAAGAAGTGCATAAATATGAAGTCACCAGACTTCAATTCTTTTTCAGAATTCAGACCCTGCCATTCTTCAACACTAAAAGTGTTTCTTTCTTTTGCATTGAATTTAGATAGAGCTGAACGGCACTCTAAAAATAGCAAGGCTTTGGCCCCAAAGATTTGAACTGCGTACAAAGCACCCCTCTGTCTCCATCACATCCCTTGCATATGAAACCACCACATTCACATCCCTTTGACCATTTGACCCTCATCTGGACCAGCGCCAAAAAAAATTACCCTTAACCCAGCCTGACAAGGCCCATTAACTTAGCCCGAGTCCCCGGGGTACATCTCTGTTCTTAGGTCAATAACATGGAAAACAGACAGAGCCGTGGGATGCTGCTGCACGAGGAGGCCTGGGAGAACACAACAGGAACCCTGTGTTCCCAGGGAGGAACAGCTGTGCTTGTGAGTGCAGTGCATCCAACCCCCCCATGAGAGTAGCTGCTCTTTCCTCACTGTCTCACTGGTGTCTGTGTGTAGCATGAGAGTAGCTGCCCTTTCCTCACTGGTGTCTGTGTGTAGCATGAGAATAGCTGCTCTTTCCTCACTGGTGTCTGTGTGTAGCATGAGAGTAGCTGCTCTTTCCTCACTGTCTCACTGGTGTCTGTGTGTAGCATGAGAGTAGCTGCCCTTTCCTCACTGTCTCACTGGTGTCTGTGTGTAGCATGAGAATAGCTGCTCTATCCTCACTGTCTCACTGGTGTCTGTGTGTAGCATGAGAATAGCTGCTCTATCCTCACTGGTGTCTGTGTGTAGCATGCCGATGTAAAGAAGGCCTCCCTTTAAAGGTAACGAACTAAACTTTATGTCACTTAGGTGAGCAGTATGTAAATCCAGCATAACAGGTCACATGTCAAAGTAATGATAACCATTCCTAATTCTTTTTGGAAGTAATTACTTGTATTTACGTTTCATATATATATAACAAAACTATAATCTCTAAAAAGGTATTCATGTCACCATTTGCACTGAGCAATCAGTCCACTGCACTGGTCTCTACTGTCCATTTTACGTCTATACACCTAGACACGACAGGATATTACAGTTTACCTCCTCCATCCTCTCCAGCTTCCTCAACGGTGAATCATGATCAACTCTATGAATAGAGTCATGTTCCATTTCCACCTTTTGTACCCTCAGATCATAGTACAACCCACGTTTGTCCTCAAGTTTGGACCAGCATGCTGATGTTCTGATTGTTTCTTCCTCCTCTTCTTGGTTCAGTTTGGCTTGTAGTCATTTCTGAGATGGCCAGTTTGGCTTGTAGTCATTTCTGAGATGGCCAGTTTGGCTTGTAGTCATTTCTGAGATGGCCAGTAGGCTTGTAGTCATTGTTGAGATGGCCAGTTGGCTTGTAGTCATTGTTGAGATGGCCAGTAGGCTTGTAGTCATTGTTGAGATGGCCAGTTGGCTTGTAGTCATTATTGAGATGGCCAGTAGGCTTGTAGTCATTGTTGAGATGGCCAGTTGGCTTGTAGTCATTATTGAGATGGCCAGTAGGCTTGTAGTCATTGTTGAGATGGCCAGTAGGCTTGTAGTCATTATTGAGATGGCCAGTTGGCTTGTAGTCATTATTGAGATGGCCAGTAGGCTTGTAGTCATTATTGAGATGGCCAGTAGGCTTGTAGTCATTGTTGAGATGGCCAGTTGGCTTGTAGTCATTATTGAGATGGCCAGTTGGCTTGTAGTCATTGTTGAGATGGCCAGTTGGCTTGTAGTCATTGTTGAGATGGCCAGTTGGCTTGTAGTCATTGTTGAGATGGCCAGTTGGCTTGTAGTCATTGTTGAGATGGCCAGTTGGCTTGTAGTCATTGTTGAGATGGCCAGTTTGGCTTGTAGTCATTGTTGAGATGGCCAGTTGGCTTGTAGTCATTATTGAGATAGCCAGTAGGCTTGTAGTCATTATTGAGATGGCCAGTTGGCTTGTAGTCATTGTTGAGATGGCCAGTTGGCTTGTAGTCATTGTTGAGATGGCCAGTTGGCTTGTAGTCATTGTTGAGATGGCCAGTTGGCCGGCTACCTATTAACCACTAGGCTGTGGGTTAGTAACTATGATCGTTTAGAAAAAATCTCTTGTATTCTACAACAAAATTTTACTGGCCCTCAAATAACCATTTTTAACCTGACAGCCTGAGCCATTACAATAAGTATGTTGTGCTAACCTCTCTGTCAAATCGTCAATATTTAAACGTAATGTTTTGGCCAGACCTAAAATAAATGTCATGCACAAAAAGCATTTCAGGTAAACTAACAGCGGCGGCTATGGTGCTATTTCTGTCTTTATCCATGGACCATGGCGAATTTTGGAGAAGGCTACAGCATTTTTAATACAGCTCTCACATAACAGTATGGTGAGCAATCTGATGCAAAACCCTAAAATAGGATGGTTGCATCACTGAATTGTTTTGTGGGCAGGACATCTTGAACACTTTCTTATATTCTTATTCTTTTTGTAATGTGGTGGTATTTATTTTGGATCAGGACAGCCTTTTCTTGTGAGTAAATGTTTGTGTAAATTGCTAGCCATGGCCCCAAACATTGCCAACACCCCAGGGCTGTGTTCTCTTCTCTCTTTGGTCAGCAGCCTTAAAGTTTGGTCTTTAAATAGAGGCCTGTTGACTGAATTCCTAGACAATACTACTGGACTACACCCTCAGTTCACGGGCATTAGAGAATCAGAGAAGTCCAACAACAACGCTCCATATCAGGAGTGACCACTGACAGATTAGATTAGATTCAATTCAACTTTATTATCATTGTGCATAGAACTGGTACAAAGCCAATCACATGCATTTATCATCTAACCACAAGTGCCAAAATATAATATTATTTACAGATGCAAGTGCTTGTTGGTGTTTGCCTTCTCACTCCAGAGTGGAGCATAGGCCATCGATAGCAAGTTTCCACCAGATTTGGTGTCCACTACAGAAAAGTGCAGGTGTAAGAAAATACTGAACAGCTTAATTGATGCTATATCTTACAGTATGTACACTGTTATTGACAGTGGTGAGCAACAACTATACGTTAATGTATATATGTGTAATACATTAAATATGTTATACATAGAGGCGAAGTGGACAGAGTTGGAAAGGGGAGTGTATTAGGGTTGTATGTACAGTGTAGACAAAAATTTAGAGTTGGTTGTATGTACAATATAAATAATACTAATCTGAACGTGAGAGCAGTGCGAATATAAAAGTACTGAGACAGTGCAGTAATGAGTGCAATTATGCTTAGTGCTGTGGGGTGGAGTTGAGCAGTCACAGCCTCAGGGAAGAAGCTCTTCCTGAGCCTGCTGGTGCGTGAGCGGAGGCTCCTGTAACGCCTGCCGGATGGGAGGAGAGTGAGTCCAAGGTTAGGGTGGGATGCATCCTTGATAATGCTCTCACCCTTCCCAGGCAGCGTTTATAATCACATGTTCTCAATGGTGAGCAACTGGGTGTCAGTGATCCGCTGGGCAGTTTTCAACACCCACTGGAGTGCTTTACAGTCTGATGCAGCGCAATTGTCATACCTCACTGACATACAGTTGGCGAGTATGCTCTCGGTGGCACAGCAGTAAAAGTCTGCACTTTTTGATCAGGATGGAGGAGTTCAGGGACCAGATGAGGTTGTGGGGGGATGTGGACACTAGGCAATCTGAAGCCTGATATACACTCCACTACAGCTCCGCTGATGTATATGGGGGCGTGTTGCATGGCTTTTACAGCTCGCCTGAAGTTCCCAGTGAACTGATTGGGTGTCTTCTGGGTGTTAAGGCCAGGTTGTTGTCGGCACACTACCCTGCCAGGTGCTGGACCTCTTGTCTTCTCATCCCCTCTGATAAGGCCTACCACCGTGGTGTCGTCTGCAAACTTAATTATGGTGTTAGAACCATGTACAGGAAGGAGGGTGGTGTCCTCTGATGACCTGCTGGTGCGTTAGGCAAACTCGTGGGGATCCAGGATATTTGGCTGACAGGATTTCAGGTGTGATAGAACCAGTCTCTCAAAGCACTTTGCAATGATGGGAGTGAGTACAACTGGGTGGAAGTCATCCCGGGCCATAGATGTGGAGTGCTTCGGCCAATTGCTCGGCACAGGCTCTAAGCACGGGGTCAGGTATTCCACCCGGGCCAGCTGCCTTCCATGTATTCACCCTGCTCAAGGTGGCACAAACGTCAGAGGTGTGGAAAGTGAGAGTGGCAGTTCACCAGGTGGCAGGGTGACCAGGGAGGGTGAGCTTCTTGTTTCCCCGGTCAAATTGAGCGTAGTAGTTAGGGAGGGAGGCAGAGCTGGATGGGGGCACACTACTGGGTGTCTGGGTGTTTTGAAGTCTGTTATGGTCTGTGTATGCCTTGCCACATGTGCCGGCGGTCCAAGGAGACGAAGTGCTCTTCGATCCTCTGTTTGTATGTGTGCTTAGCCTGGGAGATTCCACCTCCTCAGGTTGACCCTGGCTGAGCCGTAAGCCTCCCGCTCTCCACACCTGAAGACTGCATCTCTGGCTTTGAGCAGGAGGCAAACCTCTCTGTTCATCCAGGGTTTCTGATTGGGGAAAGATTTTTTTTATATATTTTTGTGTTGTCACTCTGTCCACACACTTGTTGATGTAATCCAGGACAGAGATGGTATATGAATCAATGTTGTCTGAGAGTCAGTGGTGGCGTGGGCAGCATACAAACTCCAGTCTGGGTGCTGGAGTCGGTGCTGAAGAGCAGAGTCAGCATCCTCCAGCGAGATCTTGATGGTCCTCATTGTGGGTTTCACACATTTAATGACAGGGCTGTACGAGAAGTAGATAGCTATAATGGCATGTTAATAACATGTATGTTTTTCATTGTGATTTGAAGTCTAAGAAACAATCCATCAGTTGGAACAGGATTTGCAGAGGGCATGAACTCTTCCAAGGCAGCTAATAACAAATATTAATCATTCTTCAAACTTTCTTGATTACTTTTGCCCACTTTTTTCCCAGGGGTTCTCCTATCCCTCTGTTGGTCTTATCTGTGTTCGCTCAAGGGTTGATATTCAGCATCTGACAAAAGCACATCCCCCCGAAGCTTTATTTACTCCTGTCCTTATATAGTCTCAGACCATGTCTTTGTCTTTCTCTTTGGTCTCTGTGGTCTCACCCATAACCACAACTTTCTCATCGTCTGTCCAGAGAATTACTTCTGCTTTGTTTTTTTCCTTCCTCATCACCTCTGACCAAGATCAGTCCAAAAATACCAGAGGACCCGCCACATGAAGACAGACCAGCGCTGGAAGACAGGCAGATCTCTTCCTGCTATCCATGCTGTGAACTATGCTTATTCGTTTTAAAAAATGTCACTCTTGGCCTGGATTTCACCCCGCTCTACTGTTGCGCAGGTCATTCCTATCAACGGAACCAGCACTGGAATGGGAGGAGACCGTCCATGCCAGAAAGATGTCAGATTTTCTGCAAAATACCATACGGAAAAAAAAATAAAAAATACAGAGCTTTGAAATTTGAATAGCTATTGTGGAGTCCCAGGCAGTTGGTCCAACTCAAATGCTCTTTGTTGCTTTTGAAGAGAGTCTTAAATCAAACCATTTAAATGCACTCCAATAATAACTGCCAATAATACACTGCTTGCCAACTGTGATTAAATGTGTTACGTAACCAAAGTCTTCTGGTCAGAGTTCACGGCTGCCACTACAAAAAAAAAAGGTTGCGATTGATATATCCTGGTATTAATGGATGCCAGTTAGTGACGCATCAGGAGAGCGATAGCCGCACTAACGTGGCGCTTGGGGGTCGGTGTTGCACTGGTCCCACGTCTGAATGCGGCTGTGTTGTCCACAGAAAGGCATAAACGCCACCTGTAGCCCCCTCACTTCCTGCTTTTACTCCGGCGAAGAGGGGGTGGGGAGTGAGAGAAATGGGGAAAGGGGGAGGGGAAACTGGGATCTTTTAAGCATGTCTGGAATTTGCCTTAAATGGGGGTACCGTTTTTAAAAGTCCCCCTGGATCTGCAGCCCCACAGTCAAGTATCTAAAAGTATAAACACGTTAGAAATCTACCAAAGAACAACATGGATTATGTAATAGGACTAAAATCATTCAAATCACTACAACAATATTTATATACTTTCTTTGCTTGTACATTTAAGGTCCTATCAAAGGCTGAAGATGAGGTGTTAAGTAGATTTGTCCAGGTACAAACAGGAGTGCTAGAGCTGGGTTGATAGCAGGAGGGGTTTCAGTGCTGCACTTGGCCACTCTGCGTTCAGCTGCCAGCAAGTGAAGCTGCCAGTGTACACAACCACAGGCAGAAAACATTGGTTCTGTTCTAGAGAGCTGTGGTTGTGTGGTTTGTGGGGAGTTTCCTCCGGTTTCACATTGAAAAATGCATCACTGTGTGTGTGCTACACATGAGCGTCCTGCATGCAGGTTCATGGAGGAAAGAAGAAAGCATATCCTCTCCATAGCAAAGGTAGTTTGTAGTTATAGTAGTTGCTTAGAATTATGTTGTGTAAATTATAAAGACTTTCATGAACAAAACACTCCACGAGTATACCAGTACAACAAATGTAATTTTATGAAGAATCTTGGGTCTCATTTGTGTGTATGTAACTGCAACAGGAATGTGTGAACAGTGAAGACAGTGGACAGCTAGATATGCACTTATATGGCAGAGGGAAAGAATAGAGAGTTGTGAATATAAGCAATCCCTTCTGTGTGTTTGAGACGGGGAGAGAGAGGCGGAGGCAAGACGATGGAGGAGGGAGTGGTGGGGGGGTGGGGGGGTTATGGGTAGTGAGTATCCCGCGGCCCTCGACAGGGAAGCATGAGGCTGAATGAGAGCCAGGAAAAGGGGAAGGGCCTCGCTGTCTCCTCCGACAAAAACAGCTGCGCCAGTGTGCTCAGGAAAACAGCGCCTGAAAACGGGAGAGGGAAAGGGGGACTGGGGAGGAAAAGAGGGGAGAGACGAGTGAGAGAGAGAGAGAGGCTGTGAAGGAGTGTGAAGTACAGGGGGGGACCACCACGGGCCCAGATCTCCGTATGGGTTGCGTCCTGGGTGCGGATTGCTGCGAGGACGAGCTGGAAGCGGTACCGGTCAGAAGGTCAGGCAAGCGGAGCGGTCCCGAGCGCAACAGCAGCATGAGGCTGACCAAGGTGAGAGGCACTGGGGGTGACTCTGGGTCAGGACAGACCACTTCAGGAAGCCTGGATGTGCTTGATATCTACCCATTCAACAGCGGTGTCGTTTTGTCGGACTTCTTGCGGTTGTTAAGTCTGGTCGATAACAGCTTTATGAATGGATGCATCTATGTATACGATGAATGTGAGGGCTTCGTTTTGATGTCCGTAGAGAGGTTAATAAAAGGTGTGCAAGCATGAATTGGCTAGAAAATACATTGCGAATGTGTGTGTGCGGGTCAGTGTGAGTGTGTGTGCCTGAAAGGCTGAAATCCCTTTGGGCTGGCTCACATGTTGTGCAGCGTGGGAATGCTGAGCCCTGGGTATGATGTCAGAGGCGAGGGCCTGACCCCCTCATAGGGGATAGGCTCATTAGAAGAGGCTGCCAGGGACAAAACTGTTGGTCTCCTCCACAATTACCCCACCGTCTCTATTAAAGCAAGCCTAACTTCCATCTAGGCTTACATCAACATCGCACTGCTGACCAAGACACAGTGGTCCTCAGTGTTCCCGATGACACTGTAGACACACGTCGCAAACTTTCACAGCATCCCACCCATTGTTTAGATTTAAAAACTGAGTTTGAGACTGAGAGCATGTGAATGGGCCGTCTTTATTCTTACCCATAATCTGCTGGTGTATGGATAACAATTGAATGGCTGGGCCATGAAATGGCAGAGCCCTGTTTGTGCAAGACAACACAAATGCCAGAAGAATGTTCTGTGTCAATGTTACATTCTGTCATAGCATTACCAGCACACAGCCCCCGTGGAGATACACAAGGTTTTTGTTTGAGTCTTGGCTGGGTTTTTTTTTTTTTTCCTCCATTTTGGTGTGGAGTTTCATAGTCATTGCTAAGTCCCTCAAGTGGAGGAGGTCAGAGCAGTTGGACAAAGGAGCATTTCAGTCACTTGTGAGAACAGTCAGAAGGCAGAGCCGGCTGGCTGGAGTCGTCTCTGCCCGAGACTGATCAATGTTGTGTTGTTGTGACTACCTCTAAGACCCCACTTCCTGTCTGAACCCACACTTCACCCATTTCCCATCCGATCTGCTGAGGTCTCCTGGTCAACAGGGATGCTCACTCCGCTCATCCGCTGC